>NC_134430.1:11848564-12156658 GCF_030867145.1 Opisthocomus hoazin | reverse complement strand
TATCTTTGGTGGTCCGTGCAGGGGTGCACCAGCAGGCCTGATCTGAAAATGCGAACGTCTGCAGATAGCTCGCAGGCAGAAAGAGCTAGCCTGGAAAGCTGTTGCTCAGCCTCATCTGCCCATGGCACTGCTCGCACAGAGGCACAGAGACTGAGGCTGCTTGCTTGTCTTGCCCCCTCAAACTTCAAACATAACTTTGCGCATCCATGCAGGGCGCCTCCGGCAGCCCTGCTCCCAAAATGTGAACATCTGCAGATAGCTCGCAGCCAGAAAGAGCTAGCCTGGAAAGCTGTTGCTCAGCCTCATCTGCCCATGGCACTGCTCGCACAGAGGCACAGAGATTGGGGCTGCTTCCTTGTCTTGCCCTCTCTAACTTCAAACGTATCTTAGGTGGTCTGCGCCGGGCGTCTCCGGCATCCTTGCTCCGAAAATGCGAACGTCTGCAGGTAGCTCGCAGGCAGAAAGAGCTAGCGTGGAAAGCTGTTGCTCAGCCTCATCTGCCCATGGCACTGCTCGCACAGAGGCACAGAGACTGGGGCTGCTTGCTTGTCTTGCCTCCTCAAAATTCAAACGTACATTTGGGGGTCCATGCCGGGCGCCTCCGGCAGCCCTGCTTCACAAATGCGAACGTCTGCAGATAGCACGCAGGCAGAAAGAGCTAGCCTGGAAAGCTGTTGCTCAGCCTCATCTGCCCATGGCACTGCTCGCACAGAGGCACAGAGACTGGGGCTGCTTGCTTGTCTTGCCCCCTCAAACTCGAAACATAGCTTAGGTGGCACGTTTCTGGAGCCTCCATCAGCCCTGCTCTGAAAATGCAAACGTCTGCAGATAGCACGCAGCCAGAAAGAGCTAGCCTGGAAAGCTGTTGCTCATCCTCATGTGCCCATGGCACTGCTCGCACAGAGGCACAGAGACTGGGGCTGCTTGCTTGTCTTGCCCCCTCAAACTTCAAACATATTTTAGGTGGCACGTGTCGGGCGCCTCGGTCAGCCCTGCTCTGAAAATGCAAACGTCTGAAGATAGCTCGCAGCCAGAAAGAGCTAGCCTGGAAAGCTGTTGCTCAGCCTCATCTGCCCATGGCACTGCTCGCACAGAGGCACAGAGATTGGGGCTGCTTCCTTGTCTTGCCCTCTCTAACTTCAAACGTATCTTAGTTGGTCCGCGACGGGCGCCTCCGGCAGCCCTGCTCTGAAAATGCGAACGTCTGCAGATAGGTCGCAGGCAGAAAGAGCTAGCCTGGAAAGCTGTTGCTCAGCCTCATCTGCCCATGGCACTGCTCGCACAGAGGCACAGAGACTGGGGTGCTTGCTTGTCTTGCCCCCTCAAAGTTCAAACATGTCTTAGGTGGTCCGTGCAGGGGGCATCCGGCAGCCCTGCTCTAAATAAGCGGGTGTCTGCAGATAGCTCGCAGGCACAAAGAGCTAGACTGGAAAGCTGTTGCTCAGCCTCATCTGCCCATGGCACTGCTCGCACAGAGGCACAGAGACTGGGGCTGCTTGCTTCTCTTGCCCCCTCAAACTTCAAACTTATCTTTGGTGGTCCGTGCACGGGTGCACCAGCAGGCCTGATCTGAAAATGCGAAAGTCTGCAGATAGCTCGCAGGCAGAAAGAGCTAGCCTGGAAAGCTGTTGCTCAGCCTCATCTGCCCATGGCACTGCTCGCACAGAGGCACAGAGACTGGGGCTCCTTGCTTGTCTTGCCACCTCAAACTACAAACGTATCTTAGTTGGTCCTTGAAAAGCTTCTCTGGCAACCGTTCTCTGAAAATGCGAACGTCTGCAGATAGCTCGCAGGCAGAAAGAGCTAGCCTGGAAAGCTGTTGCTCAGCCTCATCTGCCCATGGCACTGCTCGCACAGAGGCACAGAGACTGGGGCTGCTTGCTTGTCTTGCCCCCTCAAACTTCAAACATATCTTAGGAGGCACGTGTCGGGCGCCTCCGTCAGCCCTGCTCTGAAAATGCAAACGTCTGAAGATAGCTCGCAGGCAGAAAGAGCTAGCCTGGAAAGCTGTTGCTCAGCCTCATCTGCCCATGGCACTGCTCACACAGAGGCACAGAGATTGGGGCTGCTTCCTTGTCTTGCCCCCTCTAACTTCAAACGTATCTTAGGTGGCACGTGTCGGGAGCCTCCGGCAGCCCTGCTCTGAAAATGCAAACGTCTGAAGATAGCTCGCAGCCAGAAAGAGCTAGCCTGGAAAGCTGTTGCTCAGCCTCATCTGCCCATGGCACTGCTCGCACAGAGGCACAGAGACTGGGGCTGCTTGCTTGTCTTGCCACCTCAAACTTCAAACGTAGCTTAGGTGGTCCGTGCAGGGGGCCTCTGGCAGCCCTGCTCTAAATAAGCGAGTGTCTGCAGATAGCTCGCAGGCAGAAAGAGCTAGACTGGAAAGCTGTTGCTCAGCCTCATCTGCCCATGGCACTGCTCGCACAGAGGCACAGAGACTGGGGTGCTTGCTTGTCTTGCCCCCTCAAAGTTCAAACATATCTTAGGTGGTCCATGCAGGGGGCCTCCGGCAGCCGTGCTCTAAATAAGCGAGTGTCTGCAGATAACTCGCAGGCAGAAAGAGCTAGACTGGAAAGCTGTTGCTCAGCCTCATCTGCCCATGGCACTGCTCGCACAGAGGCACAGAGACTGGGGCTGCTTGCTTCTCTTGCCCCCTCAAACTTCAAACCTATCTTTGGTGGTCCGTGCAGGGGTGCACCAGCAGGCCTGATCTGAAAATGCGAACGTCTGCAGATAGCTCGCAGGTAGAAAGAGCTAGCCTGGAAAGCTGTTGCTCAGCCTCATCTGCCCATGGCACTGCTCGCACAGAGGCACAGAGACTGGGGCTGCTTGCTTGTCTTGCCCCCTCAAACTCGAAACATAGCTTAGGTGGCACGTTTCTGGAGCCTCCATCAGCCCTGCTCTGAAAATGCAAACGTCTGCAGATAGCACGCAGCCAGAAAGAGCTAGCCTGGAAAGCTGTTGCTCAGCCTCATCTGCCCATGGCACTGCTCGCACAGAGGCACAGAGACTGGGGCTGCTTGCTTGTCTTGCCCCCTCAAACTTCAAACATATCTTAGGTGGCACGTGTCGGGCGCCTCGGTCAGCCCTGTTCTGAAAATGCAAACGTCTGAAGATAGCTCGCAGCCAGAAAGAGCTAGCCTGGAAAGCTGTTGCTCAGCCTCATCTGCCCATGGCACTGCTCGCACAGAGGCACAGAGACTGGGGCTGCTTGCTTGTCTTGCCTCCTCAAAATTCAAACGTACATTTGGGGGTCCATGCCGGGCGCCTCCGGCAGCCCTGCTTCACAAATGCGAACGTCTGCAGATAGCTCGCAGGCAGAAAGAGCTAGCCTGGAAAGCTGTTGCTCAGCCTCATCTGCCCATGGCACTGCTCGCACAGAGGCACAGAGACTGGGGCTGCTTGCTTGTCTTGCCCCTCAAACTCGAAATATAGCTTAGGTGGCACGTTTCTGGAGCCTCCATCAGCCCTGCTCTGAAAATGCAAACGTCTGCAGATAGCACGCAGCCAGAAAGAGCTAGCCTGGAAAGCTGTTGCTCAGCCTCATCTGCCCATGGCACTGCTCGCACAGAGGCACAGAGATTGGGGCTGCTTCCTTGTCTTGCCCCCTCTAACTTCAAACGTATCTTAGATGGCACGTGTCGGGAGCCTCCGGCAGCCCTGCTCTGAAAATGCAAACGTCTGAAGATAGCTCGCCGCCAGAAAGAGCTAGCCTGGAAAGCTGTTGCTCAGCCTCATCTGCCCATGGCACTGCTCGCACAGAGGCACAGAGACTGGGGCTGCTTGCTTGTCTTGCCCCCTCAAACTCGAAACATAGCTTAGGTGGCACGTTTCTGGAGCCTCCATCAGCCCTGCTCTGAAAATGCAAACGTCTGCAGATAGCACGCAGCCAGAAAGAGCTAGCCTGGAAAGCTGTTGCTCAGCCTCATCTGCCCATGGCACTGCTCGCACAGAGGCACAGAGACTGGGGCTGCTTGCTTGTCTTGCCCCCTCAAACTTCAAACATATCTTAGGTGGCACGTGTCGGGCGCCTCGGTCAGCCCTGTTCTGAAAATGCAAACGTCTGAAGATAGCTCGCAGCCAGAAAGAGCTAGCCTGGAAAGCTGTTGCTCAGCCTCATCTGCCCATGGCACTGCTCGCACAGAGGCACAGAGACTGGGGCTGCTTGCTTGTCTTGCCTCCTCAAAATTCAAACGTACATTTGGGGGTCCATGCCGGGCGCCTCCGGCAGCCCTGCTTCACAAATGCGAACGTCTGCAGATAGCTCGCAGGCAGAAAGAGCTAGCCTGGAAAGCTGTTGCTCAGCCTCATCTGCCCATGGCACTGCTCGCACAGAGGCACAGAGACTGGGGCTGCTTGCTTGTCTTGCCCCTCAAACTCGAAATATAGCTTAGGTGGCACGTTTCTGGAGCCTCCATCAGCCCTGCTCTGAAAATGCAAACGTCTGCAGATAGCACGCAGCCAGAAAGAGCTAGCCTGGAAAGCTGTTGCTCAGCCTCATCTGCCCATGGCACTGCTCGCACAGAGGCACAGAGATTGGGGCTGCTTCCTTGTCTTGCCCCCTCTAACTTCAAACGTATCTTAGATGGCACGTGTCGGGAGCCTCCGGCAGCCCTGCTCTGAAAATGCAAACGTCTGAAGATAGCTCGCCGCCAGAAAGAGCTAGCCTGGAAAGCTGTTGCTCAGCCTCATCTGCCCATGGCACTGCTCGCTCAGAGGCACAGAGACTGGGGCTGCTTGCTTGTCTTGCCACCTCAAACTTCAAACGTAGCTTAGGTGGTCCGTGCAGGGGGCCTCTGGCAGCCCTGCTCTAAATAAGCGAGTGTCTGCAGATAGCTCGCAGGCAGAAAGAGCTAGACTGGAAAGCTGTTGATCAGCCTCATCTGCCCATGGCACTGCTCGCACAGAGGCACAGAGACTGGGGCTGCTTCCTTGTCTTGCCCCCTCAAAATTCAAACGTACATTTGGGGGTCCGTGCCGGGCGCCGCAGGCAGCTTTGCTCTGAAATACGAACGTCTGCAGATAGCTCAGAGCCAGAAAGAGCTAGCCTGCAAAGCTGTTGCTCAGCCTCATCTGCCCATGGCACTGCTCGCACAGAGGCACAGAGACTGGGGTGCTTGCTTGTCTTGCCCCCTCAAAGTTCAAACATGTCTTAGGTGGTCCGTGCAGGGGGCATCCGGCAGCCCTGCTCTAAATAAGCGAGTGTCTGCAGATAGCTCGCAGGCACAAAGAGCTAGACTGGAAAGCTGTTGCTCAGCCTCATCTGCCCATGGCACTGCTCGCACAGAGGCACAGAGACTGGGGCTGCTTGCTTCTCTTGCCCCCTCAAACTTCAAACTTATCTTTGGTGGTCCGTGCAGGGGTGCACCAGCAGGCCTGATCTGAAAATGCGAACGTCTGCAGATAGCTCGCAGGCAGAAAGAGCTAGCCTGGAAAGCTGTTGCTCAGCCTCATCTGCCCATGGCACTGCTCGCACAGAGGCACAGAGACTGGGGCTGCTTGCTTGTCTTGCCACCTCAAACTACAAACGTATCTTAGTTGGTCCTTGAAAAGCTTCTCTGGCAGCCGTTCTCTGAAAATGCGAACGTCTGCAGATAGCTCGCAGCCAGAAAGAGCTAGCCTGGAAAGCTGTTGCTCAGCCTCATCTGCCCATGGCACTGCTCGCACAGAGGCACAGAGACTGGGGCTGCTTGCTTGTCTTGCCCCCTCAAACTTCAAACATATCTTAGGAGGCACGTGTCGGGCGCCTCCGTCAGCCCTGCTCTGAAAATGCAAACGTCTGAAGATAGCTCGCAGGCAGAAAGAGCTAGCCTGGAAAGCTGTTGCTCAGCCTCATCTGCCCATGGCACTGCTCGCACAGAGGCACAGAGATTGGGGCTGCTTCCTTGTCTTGCCCCCTCTAACTTCAAACGTATCTTAGGTGGCACGTGTCGGGAGCCTCCGGCAGCCCTGCTCTGAAAATGCAAACGTCTGAAGATAGCTCGCCGCCAGAAAGAGCTAGCCTGGAAAGCTGTTGCTCAGCCTCATCTGCCCATGGCACTGCTCGCACAGAGGCACAGAGACTGGGGCTGCTTGCTTGTCTTGCCACCTCAAACTTCAAACGTAGCTTAGGTGGTCCGTGCAGGGGGCCTCTGGCAGCCCTGCTCTAAATAAGCGAGTGTCTGCAGATAGCTCGCAGGCAGAAAGAGCTAGACTGGAAAGCTGTTGCTCAGCCTCATCTGCCCATGGCACTGCTCGCACAGAGGCACAGAGACTGGGGTGCTTGCTTGTCTTGCCCCCTCAAAGTTCAAACATATCTTAGGTGGTCCATGCAGGGGGCCTCCGGCAGCCCTGCTCTAAATAAGCGAGTGTCTGCAGATAACTCGCAGGCAGAAAGAGCTAGACTGGAAAGCTGTTGCTCAGCCTCATCTGCCCATGGCACTGCTCGCACAGAGGCACAGAGACTGGGGCTGCTTGCTTCTCTTGCCCCCTCAAACTTCAAACCTATCTTTGGTGGTCCGTGCAGGGGTGCACCAGCAGGCCTGATCTGAAAATGCGAACGTCTGCAGATAGCTCGCAGGCAGAAAGAGCTAGCCTGGAAAGCTGTTGCTCAGCCTCATCTGCCCATGGCACTGCTCGCACAGAGGCACAGAGACTGAGGCTGCTTGCTTGTCTTGCCCCCTCAAACTTCAAACATAACTTTGCGCATCCATGCAGGGCGCCTCCGGCAGCCCTGCTCCCAAAATGTGAACATCTGCAGATAGCTCGCAGCCAGAAAGAGCTAGCCTGGAAAGCTGTTGCTCAGCCTCATCTGCCCATGGCACTGCTCGCACAGAGGCACAGAGATTGGGGCTGCTTCCTTGTCTTGCCCTCTCTAACTTCAAACGTATCTTAGGTGGTCTGCGCCGGGCGTCTCCGGCATCCTTGCTCCGAAAATGCGAACGTCTGCAGGTAGCTCGCAGGCAGAAAGAGCTAGCGTGGAAAGCTGTTGCTCAGCCTCATCTGCCCATGGCACTGCTCGCACAGAGGCACAGAGACTGGGGCTGCTTGCTTGTCTTGCCTCCTCAAAATTCAAACGTACATTTGGGGGTCCATGCCGGGCGCCTCCGGCAGCCCTGCTTCACAAATGCGAACGTCTGCAGATAGCACGCAGGCAGAAAGAGCTAGCCTGGAAAGCTGTTGCTCAGCCTCATCTGCCCATGGCACTGCTCGCACAGAGGCACAGAGACTGGGGCTGCTTGCTTGTCTTGCCCCCTCAAACTCGAAACATAGCTTAGGTGGCACGTTTCTGGAGCCTCCATCAGCCCTGCTCTGAAAATGCAAACGTCTGCAGATAGCACGCAGCCAGAAAGAGCTAGCCTGGAAAGCTGTTGCTCATCCTCATGTGCCCATGGCACTGCTCGCACAGAGGCACAGAGACTGGGGCTGCTTGCTTGTCTTGCCCCCTCAAACTTCAAACATATTTTAGGTGGCACGTGTCGGGCGCCTCGGTCAGCCCTGCTCTGAAAATGCAAACGTCTGAAGATAGCTCGCAGCCAGAAAGAGCTAGCCTGGAAAGCTGTTGCTCAGCCTCATCTGCCCATGGCACTGCTCGCACAGAGGCACAGAGATTGGGGCTGCTTCCTTGTCTTGCCCTCTCTAACTTCAAACGTATCTTAGTTGGTCCGCGACGGGCGCCTCCGGCAGCCCTGCTCTGAAAATGCGAACGTCTGCAGATAGGTCGCAGGCAGAAAGAGCTAGCCTGGAAAGCTGTTGCTCAGCCTCATCTGCCCATGGCACTGCTCGCACAGAGGCACAGAGACTGGGGTGCTTGCTTGTCTTGCCCCCTCAAAGTTCAAACATGTCTTAGGTGGTCCGTGCAGGGGGCATCCGGCAGCCCTGCTCTAAATAAGCGGGTGTCTGCAGATAGCTCGCAGGCACAAAGAGCTAGACTGGAAAGCTGTTGCTCAGCCTCATCTGCCCATGGCACTGCTCGCACAGAGGCACAGAGACTGGGGCTGCTTGCTTCTCTTGCCCCCTCAAACTTCAAACTTATCTTTGGTGGTCCGTGCACGGGTGCACCAGCAGGCCTGATCTGAAAATGCGAAAGTCTGCAGATAGCTCGCAGGCAGAAAGAGCTAGCCTGGAAAGCTGTTGCTCAGCCTCATCTGCCCATGGCACTGCTCGCACAGAGGCACAGAGACTGGGGCTCCTTGCTTGTCTTGCCACCTCAAACTACAAACGTATCTTAGTTGGTCCTTGAAAAGCTTCTCTGGCAACCGTTCTCTGAAAATGCGAACGTCTGCAGATAGCTCGCAGGCAGAAAGAGCTAGCCTGGAAAGCTGTTGCTCAGCCTCATCTGCCCATGGCACTGCTCGCACAGAGGCACAGAGACTGGGGCTGCTTGCTTGTCTTGCCCCCTCAAACTTCAAACATATCTTAGGAGGCACGTGTCGGGCGCCTCCGTCAGCCCTGCTCTGAAAATGCAAACGTCTGAAGATAGCTCGCAGGCAGAAAGAGCTAGCCTGGAAAGCTGTTGCTCAGCCTCATCTGCCCATGGCACTGCTCGCACAGAGGCACAGAGATTGGGGCTGCTTCCTTGTCTTGCCCCCTCTAACTTCAAACGTATCTTAGGTGGCACGTGTCGGGAGCCTCCGGCAGCCCTGCTCTGAAAATGCAAACGTCTGAAGATAGCTCGCCGCCAGAAAGAGCTAGCCTGGAAAGCTGTTGCTTAGCCTCATCTGCCCATGGCACTGCTCGCACAGAGGCACAGAGACTGGGGCTGCTTGCTTGTCTTGCCACCTCAAACTTCAAACGTAGCTTAGGTGGTCCGTGCAGGGGGCCTCTGGCAGCCCTGCTCTAAATAAGCGAGTGTCTGCAGATAGCTCGCAGGCAGAAAGAGCTAGACTGGAAAGCTGTTGCTCAGCCTCATCTGCCCATGGCACTGCTCGCACAGAGTCACAGAGACTGGGGTGCTTGCTTGTCTTGCCCCCTCAAAGTTCAAACATATCTTAGGTGGTCCATGCAGGGGGCCTCCGGCAGCCGTGCTCTAAATAAGCGAGTGTCTGCAGATAACTCGCAGGCAGAAAGAGCTAGACTGGAAAGCTGTTGCTCAGCCTCATCTGCCCATGGCACTGCTCGCACAGAGGCACAGAGACTGGGGCTGCTTGCTTCTCTTGCCCCCTCAAACTTCAAACCTATCTTTGGTGGTCCGTGCAGGGGTGCACCAGCAGGCCTGATCTGAAAATGCGAACGTCTGCAGATAGCTCGCAGGTAGAAAGAGCTAGCCTGGAAAGCTGTTGCTCAGCCTCATCTGCCCATGGCACTGCTCGCACAGAGGCACAGAGACTGGGGCTGCTTGCTTGTCTTGCCCCCTCAAACTCGAAACATAGCTTAGGTGGCACGTTTCTGGAGCCTCCATCAGCCCTGCTCTGAAAATGCAAACGTCTGCAGATAGCACGCAGCCAGAAAGAGCTAGCCTGGAAAGCTGTTGCTCAGCCTCATCTGCCCATGGCACTGCTCGCACAGAGGCACAGAGACTGGGGCTGCTTGCTTGTCTTGCCCCCTCAAACTTCAAACATATCTTAGGTGGCACGTGTCGGGCGCCTCGGTCAGCCCTGTTCTGAAAATGCAAACGTCTGAAGATAGCTCGCAGCCAGAAAGAGCTAGCCTGGAAAGCTGTTGCTCAGCCTCATCTGCCCATGGCACTGCTCGCACAGAGGCACAGAGATTGGGGCTGCTTCCTTGTCTTGCCCTCTCTAACTTCAAACGTATCTTAGTTGGTCCACGACGGGCGCCTCCGGCAGCCCTGCTCTGAAAATGCGAACGTCTGCAGATAGCTCGCAGGCAGAAAGAGCTAGGCTGGAAAGCTGTTGCTCAGCCTCATCTGCCCATGGCACTGCTCGCACAGAGGCACAGAGACTGGGGCTGCTTGCTTGTCTTGTCAACTCAAACTTCAAACGTACCTTAGGTGGTCCGTGCAGGGGTCCTCTGGCAGCCCTGCTCCGAAAATGCGAACGTCTGCAGATAGCTCGCAGGCAGAAAGAGCTAGCCTGGAAAGCTGTTGCTCAGCCTCATCTGCCCATGGCACTGCTCACACAGAGGCACAGAGACTCGGGCTGCTTGCTTGTCTTGCCCCCTTAAACTTCAAACGTAGCTTTAGGGGTCCATGCCGGGAGCCTCCGGCAGTCCTGCTTCAAAAATGCGAATGTCTTCAGATAGCTCGCAGCCAGAAACAGCTAGCCTGGAAAGCTGTTGCTCAGCCTCATCTGCCCATGGCACTGCTCGCACAGAGGCACAGAGACTGGGGCTGCTTGCTTGTCTGGCCCTTTCAAACTTCAAACGTATCTTTGGGAGTCCGTGCCGGGCGCCTCCGGCATCTTTACTCTGAAAATGCGAACGTCTGCAGATAGCTCGCAGGCAGAAAGAGCTAGCCTGGAAAGCTGTTGCTCAGCCTCATCTGCCCATGGCACTGCTCGCACAGAGGCACAGAGATTGGGGCTGCTTGCTTGTCTTGCCCCCTCTAACTTCAAACGTATCTTAGGTGGCACGTGTCGGGAGCCTCCGGCAGCCCTGCTCTGAAAATGCAAACGTCTGAAGATAGCTCGCCGCCAGAAAGAGCTAGCCTGGAAAGCTGTTGCTCAGCCTCATCTGCCCATGGCACTGCTCGCACAGAGGCACAGAGACTGGGGCTGCTTGCTTGTCTTGCCACCTCAAACTTCAAGCGTAGCTTAGGTGGTCCGTGCAGGGGTCCTCTGGCAGCCCTGCTCTAAATAAGCGAGTGTCTGCAGATAGCTCGCAGGCAGAAAGAGCTAGCCTGGAAAGCTGTTGCTCAGCCTCATCTGCCCATGGCACTGCTCGCACAGAGGCACAGAGACTGGGGTGCTTGCTTGTCTTGCCTCCTCAAAGTTCAAACATATCTTAGGTGGTCCGTGCAGGGGGCCTCCGGCAGCCCTGCTCTAAATAAGCGAGTGTCTGTAGATAGCTCGCAGGCAGAAAGAGCTAGACTGGAAAGCTGTTGCTCAGCCTCATCTGCCCATGGCACTGCTCGCACAGAGGCACAGAGACTTGGGCTGCTTGCTTCTCTTGCCCCCTCAAACTTCAAAGCTATCTTTGGTGGTCCGTGCAGGGGTGCACCAGCAGGCCTGATCTGAAAATGCGAACGTCTGCAGATAGCTCGCAGGCAGAAAGAGCTAGCCTGGAAAGCTGTTGCTCAGCCTCATCTGCCCATGGCACTGCTCGCACAGAGGCACAGAGACTGGGGCTGCTTGCTTGTCTTGCCACCTCAAACTACAAACGTATCTTAGTTGGTCCTTGAAAAGCTTCTCTGGCAACCGTTCTCTGAAAATGCGAACGTCTGCAGATAGCTCGCAGCCAGAAAGAGCTAGCCTGGAAAGCTGTTGCTCAGCCTCATCTGCCCATGGCACTGCTCGCACAGAGGCACAGAGACTGGGGCTGCTTGCTTGTCTTGCCCCCTCAAACTCGAAACATATCTTAGGTGGCACGTTTCTGGAGCCTCCATCAGCCCTGCTCTGAAAATGCAAACGTCTGCAGATAGCACGCAGCCAGAAAGAGCTAGCCTGGAAAGCTGTTGCTCAGCCTCATCTGCCCATGGCACTGCTCGCACAGAGGCACAGAGATTGGGGCTGCTTGCTTGTCTTGCCCCCTCTAACTTCAAACGTATCTTAGGTGGCACGTGTCGGGAGCCTCCGGCAGCCCTGCTCTGAAAATGCAAACGTCTGAAGATAGCTCGCCGCCAGAAAGAGCTAGCCTGGAAAGCTGTTGCTCAGCCTCATCTGCCCATGGCACTGCTCGCACAGAGGCACAGAGATTGGGGCTGCTTGCTTGTCTTGCCCCCTCTAACTTCAAACGTATCTTAGGTGGCACGTGTCGGGAGCCTCCGGCAGCCCTGCTCTGAAAATGCAAACGTCTGAAGATAGCTCGCCGCCAGAAAGAGCTAGCCTGGAAAGCTGTTGCTCAGCCTCATCTGCCCATGGCACTGCTCGCACAGAGGCACAGAGACTGGGGCTGCTTGCTTGTCTTGCCCCCTCAAAGTTCAAACGTAGCTTAGGTGGTCCGTGCAGGGGGCCTCTGGCAGCCCTGCTCTAAATAAGCGAGTGTCTGCAGATAGCTCGCCGCCAGAAAGAGCTAGCCTGGAAAGCTGTTGCTCAGCCTCATCTGCCCATGGCACTGCTCGCACAGAGGCACAGAGACTGGGGCTGCTTGCTTGTCTTGCCCCCTCAAAATTCAAACGTACATTTGGGGGTCCGTGCCGGGCGCCGCAGGCAGCTTTACTCTGAAAATGCGAACGTCTGCAGATAGCTCACAGCCAGAAAGAGCTAGCCTGGAAAGCTGTTGCTCAGCCTCATCTGCCCATGGCACTGCTCGCACAGAGGCACAGAGACTGGGGTGCTTGCTTGTCTTGCCCCCTCAAAGTTCAAACATATCTTAGGTGGTCCGTGCAGGGGGCCTCCGGCAGCCCTGCTCTAAATAAGCGAGTGTCTGCAGATAACTCGCAGGCAGAAAGAGCTAGCCTGGAAAGCTGTTGCTCAGCCTCATCTGCCCATGGCACTGCTCGCACAGAGGCACAGAGACTGGGGCTGCTTGCTTCTCTTGCCCCCTCAAACTTCAAACCTATCTTTGGTGGTCCGTGCAGGGGTGCACCAGCAGGCCTGATCTGAAAATGCGAACGTCTGCAGATAGCTCGCAGCCAGAAAGAGCTAGCCTGGAAAGCTGTTGCTCAGCCTCATCTGCCCATGGCACTGCTCGCACAGAGGCACAGAGACTGGGGCTGCTTGCTTGTCTTGCCCTCTTAAATTTCAAACATAACTTTGCGCATCCATGCAGGGCGCCTCCGGCAGCCCTGCTCCCAAAATGTGAACGTCTGCAGATAGCTCGCAGGCAGAAAGAGCTAGCCTGGAAAGCTGTTGCTCAGCCTCATCTGCCCATGGCACTGCTCGCACAGAGGCACAGAGACTGGGGCTGCTTGCTTGTCTTGCCTCCTGAAAATTCAAAAGTACATTTGGGGGTCCATGCCGGGCGCCTCCGGCAGCCCTGCTTCACAAATGCGAACGTCTGCAGATAGCTCGCAGGCAGAAAGAGCTAGCCTGGAAAGCTGTTGCTCAGCCTCATCTGCCCATGGCACTGCTCGCACAGAGGCACAGAGACTGGGGCTGCTTGCTTGTCTTGCCCCCTCAAACTCGAAAAATAGCTTAGGTGGCACGTTTCTGGAGCCTCCATCAGCCCTGCTCTGAAAATGCAAACGTCTGCAGATAGCACGCAGCCAGAAAGAGCTAGCCTGGAAAGCTGTTGCTCAGCCTCATCTGCCCATGGCACTGCTCGCACAGAGGCACAGAGATTGGGGCTGCTTCCTTGTCTTGCCCCCTCTAACTTCAAACGTATCTTAGGTGGCACGTGTCGGGAGCCTCCGGCAGCCCTGCTCTGAAAATGCAAACGTCTGAAGATAGCTCGCAGGCAGAAAGAGCTAGCCTGGAAAGCTGTTGCTCAGCCTCATCTGCCCATGGCACTGCTCGCACAGAGGCACAGAGACTGGGGCTGCTTGCTTGTCTTGCCCCCTCAAACTTCAAACGTAGCTTAGGTGGTCCGTGCAGGGGGCCTCTGGCAGCCCTGCTCTAAATAAGCGAGTGTCTGCAGATAGCTCGCCGCCAGAAAGAGCTAGCCTGGAAAGCTGTTGCTCAGCCTCATCTGCCCATGGCACTGCTCGCACAGAGGCACAGAGATTGGGGCTGCTTGATTGTTTTGCCCCCTCAAACTTCAAACGTATCTGTGGGGGTCCGTGCTGGGCTTCTCCGGCAGCCCGACTCTGAAAATGCGAACGTCTGCAGATAGCTCGCAGGCAGAAAGAGCTAGCCTGGAAAGCTGTTGCTCAGCCTCATCTGCCCATGGCACTGCTCGCACAGAGGCACAGAGACTGGGGCTGCTTGCTTGTCTTGCCCCCTCAAACTTCAAACATATCTTAGGAGGCACGTGTCGGGCGCCTCCGTCAGCCCTGCTCTGAAAATGCAAACGTCTGCAGATAGCTCGCCGCCAGAAAGAGCTAGCCTGGAAAGCTGTTGCTCAGCCTCATCTGCCCATGGCACTGCTCGCACAGAGGCACAGAGATTGGGGCTGCTTCCTTGTCTTGCCCCCTCTAACTTCAAACGTATCTTAGGTGGCACGTGTCGGGAGCCTCCGGCAGCCCTGCTCTGAAAATGCAAACGTCTGAAGATAGCTCGCCGCCAGAAAGAGCTAGCCTGGAAAGCTGTTGCTCAGCCTCATCTGCCCATGGCACTGCTCGCACAGAGGCACAGAGACTGGGGCTGCTTGCTTGTCTTGCCACCTCAAACTTCAAACGTAGCTTAGGTGGTCCGTGCAGGGGGCCTCTTGCAGCCCTGCTCTAAATAAGCGAGTGTCTGCAGATAGCTCGCAGGCAGAAAGAGCTAGACTGGAAAGCTGTTGCTCAGCCTCATCTGCCCATGGCACTGCTCGCACAGAGGCACAGAGACTGGGGTGCTTGCTTGTCTTGCCCCCTCAAAGTTCAAACATATCTTAGGTGGTCCATGCAGGGGGCCTCCGGCAGCCCTGCTCTAAATAAGCGAGTGTCTGCAGATAACTCGCAGGCAGAAAGAGCTAGACTGGAAAGCTGTTGCTCAGCCTCATCTGCCCATGGCACTGCTCGCACAGAGGCACAGAGACTGGGGCTGCTTGCTTCTCTTGCCCCCTCAAACTTCAAACCTATCTTTGGTGGTCCGTGCAGAAGTGCATCAGCAGGCCTGATCTGAAAATGCGAACGTCTGCAGATAGCTCGCAGGCAGAAAGAGCTAGCCTGGAAAGCTGTTGCTCAGCCTCATCTGCCCATGGCACTGCTCGCACAGAGGCACAGAGACTGGGGCTGCTTGCTTGTCTTGCCCCCTCAAACTCGAAACATAGCTTAGGTGGCACGTTTCTGGAGCCTCCATCAGCCCTGCTCTGAAAATGCAAACGTCTGCAGATAGCACGCAGCCAGAAAGAGCTAGCCTGGAAAGCTGTTGCTCAGCCTCATCTGCCCATGGCACTGCTCGCACAGAGGCACAGAGACTGGGGCTGCTTGCTTGTCTTGCCCCCTCAAACTTCAAACATATCTTAGGTGGCACGTGTCGGGCGCCTCGGTCAGCCCTGTTCTGAAAATGCAAACGTCTGAAGATAGCTCGCAGCCAGAAAGAGCTAGCCTGGAAAGCTGTTGCTCAGCCTCATCTGCCCATGGCACTGCTCGCACAGAGGCACAGAGATTGGGGCTGCTTCCTTGTCTTGCCCTCTCTAACTTCAAACGTATCTTAGTTGGTCCACGACGGGCGCCTCCGGCAGCCCTGCTCTGAAAATGCGAACGTCTGCAGATAGCTCGCAGGCAGAAAGAGCTAGGCTGGAAAGCTGTTGCTCAGCCTCATCTGCCCATGGCACTGCTCGCACAGAGGCACAGAGACTGGGGCTGCTTGCTTGTCTTGTCAACTCAAACTTCAAACGTACCTTAGGTGGTCCGTGCAGGGGTCCTCTGGCAGCCCTGCTCCGAAAATGCGAACGTCTGCAGATAGCTCGCAGGCAGAAAGAGCTAGCCTGGAAAGCTGTTGCTCAGCCTCATCTGCCCATGGCACTGCTCACACAGAGGCACAGAGACTCGGGCTGCTTGCTTGTCTGGCCCTTTCAAACTTCAAACGTATCTTTGGGAGTCCGTGCCGGGCGCCTCCGGCATCTTTACTCTGAAAATGCGAACGTCTGCAGATAGCTCGCAGGCAGAAAGACCTAGCCTGGAAAGCTGTTGCTCAGCCTCATCTGCCCATGGCACTGCTCGCACAGAGGCACAGAGATTGGGGCTGCTTCCTTGTCTTGCCCCCTCTAACTTCAAACGTATCTTAGGTGGCACGTGTCGGGAGCCTCCGGCAGCCCTGCTCTGAAAATGCAAACGTCTGAAGATAGCTCGCCGCCAGAAAGAGCTAGCCTGGAAAGCTGTTGCTCAGCCTCATCTGCCCATGGCACTGCTCGCACAGAGGCACAGAGACTGGGGCTGCTTGCTTGTCTTGCCACCTCAAACTTCAAGCGTAGCTTAGGTGGTCCGTGCAGGGGTCCTCTGGCAGCCCTGCTCTAAATAAGCGAGTGTCTGCAGATAGCTCGCAGGCAGAAAGAGCTAGCCTGGAAAGCTGTTGCTCAGCCTCATCTGCCCATGGCACTGCTCGCACAGAGGCACAGAGACTGGGGTGCTTGCTTGTCTTGCCTCCTCAAAGTTCAAACATATCTTAGGTGGTCCGTGCAGGGGGCCTCCGGCAGCCCTGCTCTAAATAAGCGAGTGTCTGCAGATAGCTCGCAGGCAGAAAGAGCTAGACTGGAAAGCTGTTGCTCAGCCTCATCTGCCCATGGCACTGCTCGCACAGAGGCACAGAGACTTGGGCTGCTTGCTTCTCTTACCCCTCAAACTTCAAACCTATCTTTGGTGGTCCGTGCAGGGGTGCACCAGCAGGCCTGATCTGAAAATGCGAACGTCTGCAGATAGCTCGCAGGCAGAAAGAGCTAGCCTGGAAAGCTGTTGCTCAGCCTCATCTGCCCATGGCACTGCTCGCACAGAGGCACAGAGACTGGGGCTGCTTGCTTGTCTTGCCACCTCAAACTACAAACGTATCTTAGTTGGTCCTTGAAAAGCTTCTCTGGCAGCCGTTCTCTGAAAATGCGAACGTCTGCAGATAGCTCGCAGCCAGAAAGAGCTAGCCTGGAAAGCTGTTGCTCAGCCTCATCTGCCCATGGCACTGCTCGCACAGAGGCACAGAGACTGGGGCTGCTTGCTTGTCTTGCCCCCTCAAACTCGAAACGTATCTTAGGTGGCACGTTTCTGGAGCCTCCATCAGCCCTGCTCTGAAAATGCAAACGTCTGAAGATAGCTCGCCGCCAGAAAGAGCTAGCCTGGAAAGCTGTTGCTCAGCCTCATCTGCCCATGGCACTGCTCGCACAGAGGCACAGAGATTGGGGCTGCTTGCTTGTCTTGCCCCCTCTAACTTCAAACGCATCTTAGGTGGCACGTGTCGGGAGCCTCCGGCAGCCCTGCTCTGAAAATGCAAACGTCTGAAGATAGCTCGCCGCCAGAAAGAGCTAGCCTGGAAAGCTGTTGCTCAGCCTCATCTGCCCATGGCACTGCTCGCACAGAGGCACAGAGACTGGGGCTGCTTGCTTGTCTTGCCCCCTCAAAATTCAAACGTACATTTGGGGGTCCGTGCCGGGCGCCGCAGGCAGCTTTACTCTGAAAATGCGAACGTCTGCAGATAGCTCACAGCCAGAAAGAGCTAGCCTGGAAAGCTGTTGCTCAGCCTCATCTACCCATGGCACTGCTCGCACAGAGGCACAGAGACTGGGGTGCTTGCTTGTCTTGCCCCCTCAAAGTTCAAACCTATCTTTGGTGGTCCGTGCAGGGGTGCACCAGCAGGCCTGATCTGAAAATGCGAACGTCTGCAGATAGCTCGCAGGCAGAAAGAGCTAGCCTGGAAAGCTGTTGCTCAGCCTCATCTGCCCATGGCACTGCTCGCACAGAGGCACAGAGACTGGGGCTGCTTGCTTGTCTTGCCCCCTTAAACTTCAAACATAACTTTGCGCATCCATGCAGGGCGCCTCCGGCAGCCCTGCTCCCAAAATGTGAACGTCTGCAGATAGCTCGCAGGCAGAAAGAGCTAGCCTGGAAAGCTGTTGCTCAGCCTCATCTGCCCATGGCACTGCTCGCACAGAGGCACAGAGACTGGGGCTGCTTCCTTGTCTTGCCCTCTCTAACTTCAAACGTATCTTAGGTGGTCCGCGCCGGGCGTCTCCGGCATCCTTGCTCCGAAAATTCGAACGTCTGCAGGTAGCTCGCAGGCAGAAAGAGCTAGCCTGGAAAGCTGTTGCTCAGCCTCATCTGCCCATGGCACTGCTCGCACAGAGGCACAGAGACTGGGGCTGCTTGCTTGTCTTGCCTCCTGAAAATTCAAAAGTACATTTGGGGGTCCATGCCGGGCGCCTCCGGCAGCCCTGCTTCACAAATGCGAACGTCTGCAGATAGCTCGCAGGCAGAAAGAGCTAGCCTGGAAAGCTGTTGCTCAGCCTCATCTGCCCATGGCACTGCTCGCACAGAGGCACAGAGACTGGGGCTGCTTGCTTGTCTTGCCCCCTCAAACTCGAAACATAGCTTAGGTGGCACGTTTCTGGAGCCTCCATCAGCCCTGCTCTGAAAATGCAAACGTCTGCAGATAGCACGCAGCCAGAAAGAGCTAGCCTGGAAAGCTGTTGCTCAGCCTCATCTGCCCATGGCACTGCTCGCACAGAGGCACAGAGACTGGGGCTGCTTGCTTGTCTTGCCCCCTCAAACTTCAAACGTAGCTTAGGTGGTCCGTGCAGGGGGCCTCTGGCAGCCCTGCTCTAAATAAGCGAGTGTCTGCAGATAGCTCGCAGGCAGAAAGAGCTAGACTGGAAAGCTGTTACTCAGCCTCATCTGCCCATGGCACTGCTCGCACAGAGGCACAGAGACTGGGGCTGCTTGCTTGTCTTGCACCCTCAAAATTCAAACGTACATTTGGGGGTCCGTGCCGGGCGCCGCAGGCAGCTTTACTCTGAAAATGCGAACGTCTGCAGATAGCTCACAGCCAGAAAGAGCTAGCCTGGAAAGCTGTTGCTCAGCCTCATCTGCCCATGGCACTGCTCGCACAGAGGCACAGAGACTGGGGTGCTTACTTGTCTTGCCCCCTCAAAGTTCAAACGTATCTTAGATGGTCCGTGCAGGGGGCCTCCGGCAGCCCTGCTCTAAATAAGCGAGTGTCTGCAGATAGCTCACAGCCAGAAATAGCTAGCCTGGAAAGCTGTTGCTCAGCCTCATCTGCCCATGGCACTGCTCGCACAGAGGCACAGAGATTGGGGCTGCTTGATTGTTTTGCCCCCTCAAACTTCAAACGTATCTGTGGGGGTCCGTGCTGGGCTTCTCCGGCAGCCCGACTCTGAAAATGCGAACGTCTGCAGATAGATCACTGCCAGAAAGAGCTAGCCTGGAAAGCTGTTGCTCAGCCTCATCTGCCCATGGCACTGCTCGCACAGAGGCACAGAGACTGGGGCTGCTTGCTTGTCTTGCCCCCTCAAACTTCAAACGTACATTTGGTGGTCCATGCCGGGCGCCTCCGGCAGTCGTGCTTCAGAAATGCGAACATCTGCAGAAAGCTCGCAGGCAGAAAGAGCTAGCCTGGAAAGCTGTTGCTCAGCCTCATCTGCCCATGGCACTGCTCACACAAAGGCACAGAGACTGGGGCTGCTTGCTTGTCTTGCCCCCTCAAACTCCAAACATATCTTAGGTGGCACGTGTCGTGCGCCTCCGGCAGCCCTGCTCTGAAAATGCAAACGTCTGAAGATAGCTCGCAGCCAGAAAGAGCTAGCCTGGAAATCTGTTGCTCAGCCTCATCTGCCCATGGCACTGCTCGCACAGAGGCACAGAGACTGGGGCTGCTTGCTTGTCTTGCCCCCTCAAACTTCAAACATATCTTTGCGCATCCATGCAGGGCGCCTCCGGCAGCCCTGCTCCCAAAATGTGAACGTCTGCAGATAGCTCGCAGCCAGAAAGAGCTAGCCTGGAAAACTGTTGCTCAGCCGCATCTGCCCATGGCACTGCTCGCACAGAGCCACAGTTACTGGGGCTGCTTGCTTGTCTTGTCACCTGAAACTTCAAATATAAATTCGGCGGTGCGTGCAGGGGGTCTCCGGCAGGCCTACTCTGAAAATGCGAACGTCTGCAGATAGTTCGCAGCCAGAAAGAGCTAGCCTGGAAAGCTGTTGCTCAGCCTCATCTGCCCATGGCACTGCTCACACAGAGGCACAGAGACTGGGACTGCTTGCTTGTCTTGCCACCTCAAACTTCAAACGTATCTTAAGTGTTTTCTGGTAGTCGCTTCCGGCAGCCCTGCTCCGAAAATGCGAACGTCTGCAGATAGTTCGCAGCCAGAAAGAGCTAGCATGGAAAGCTGTTGCTCAGCCTCATCTGCCCATGGCACTGCTCGCACAGAGGCACAGAGACTGGGGCTGCTTGCTTGTCTTGCCCCCTCAAACTCCAAACATATCTTAGATGGCACGTGTCGGGCGCCTCCGGCAGCCCTGCTCTGAAAATGCAAACGTCTGCAGATAGCTCGCAGCCAGAAAGAGCTAGCCTGGAAAGCTGTTGCTCAGCCTCATCTGCCCATGGCACTGCTCGCACAGAGGCACAGAGACTGGGGCTGCTTGCTTGTTTTGCCAACTCAAACTTCAAACGTATCTTAGGTGGTCCGTGCCAGGAGCCTCCGGCAGCCCTTCTCTGAAAATGCGAACGTCAGCATATAGCTCGCAGCCAGAAAGAGCTAGCATGGAAAACTGTTGCTCAGCCGCATCTGCCCATGGCACTGCTCGCACAGAGCCACAGTTACTGGGGCTGCTTGCTTGTCTTGTCACCTGAAACTTCAAATATAAATTTGGCGGTGCGTGCAGGGGGTCTCCGGCAGGCCTGCTCTGAAAATGCGAACGTCTGCAGATAGTTCGCAGCCAGAAAGAGCTAACCTGGAAAGCTGTTGCTCAGCTTCATCTGCCCATGGCACTGCTCGCACAGAGGCACAGAGACTGGGGCTGCTTGCTTGTCTTGCCCCCTCAAACTTCAAACGTACATTTGGGGGTCCATGCCGGGCGCCTCCGGCAGTCGTGCTCCCAAAATGTGAACGTCTGCAGATAGCTCGCAGCCAGAAAGAGCTAGCCTGGAAAACTGTTGCTCAGCCGCATCTGCCCATGGCACTGCTCGCACAGAGGCACAGAGACTGCGGCTGCTTGCTTGTCTTGCCCCCTCAAACTCCAAACACATCTTAGATGGCACGTGTCGGGCGCCTCCGGCAGCCCTGCTCTGAAAATGCGAACGTCTGAAGATAGCTCGCAGCCAGAAAGAGCTAGCCTGGAAAGCTGTTGCTCAGCCTCATCTGCCCATGGCACTGCTCGCACAGAGGCACAGAGACTCGGGCTGCTTGCTTGTCTTGCCCCCTCAAACTTCAAACGTAGCTTTAGGGGTCCATGCCGGGCGCCTCCGGCAGTCCTGCTTCAAAAATGCGAACGTCTTCAGATAGCTCGCAGGCAGAAAGAGCTAGCCTAGAAAGCTGTTGCTCAGCCTCATCTGCCCATGGCACTGCTCGCACAGAGGCACAGAGACTGGGGCTGCTTGCTTGTCTGGCCCTGTCAAACTTCAAACGTATCATTGGGAGTCCGTGCCGGGCGCCTCCGGCACCTTTACTCTGAAAATGCGAACGTCTGGAGATACTTTGCAGCCAGAAAGAGCTAGCCTGGAAAGCTGTTGCTCAGCCGCATCTGCCCATGGCACTGCTCGCACAGAGGCACAGAGACTGGGGCTGCTTGCTTGTCTTGCCCCCTCAAACTTCAAACATACCTTTGGGAGTACGTGCAGGGAGCCTCCGGCAGCCCTGCTCCGAAAATGCAAACGTCTGCAGATAGCTTCCAGCCAGAAAGAGCTAGCCTGGAAAGCTGTTGCTCAGCCTCATCTGCCCATGGCACTGCTCGCACAGAGGCACAGAGACTCGGGCTGCTTGCTTGTCTTGCCCCCTCAAAGTTCAAACGTATCTTAGGTGGTCCGTGCCAGGAGCCTTCGGCAGCCCTTCTCTGAAAATGCGAACGTCAGCATATAGCTCGCAGCCAGAAAGAGCTAGCCTGGAAAACTGTTGCTCAGCCGCATCTGCCCATGGCACTGCTCGCACAGAGGCACAGAAACTGCGGCTGCTTGCTTGTCTTGCCCCCTCAAACTCCAAACATATATTAGATGGCACGTGTCGGGCGCCTCCGGCAGCCCTGCTCTGAAAATGCAAACGTCTGAAGATAGCTCGCAGCCAGAAAGAGCTAGCCTGGAAAGATGTTGCTCAGCCTCATCTGCCCATGGCACTGCTCGCACAGAGGCACAGAGACTCGTGCTGCTTGCTTGTCTTGCCCCCTCAAACTTCAAACGTAGCTTTAGGGGTCCATGCCGGGCGCCTCCGGCAGTCCTGCTTCAAAAATGCGAACGTCTTCAGATAGCTCGCAGGCAGAAAGAGCTAGCCTAGAAAGCTGTTGCTCAGCCTCATCTGCCCATGGCACTGCTCGCACAGAGGCACAGAGACTGGGGCTGCTTGCTTGTCTGGCCCTGTCAAACTTCAAACGTATCATTGGGAGTCCGTGCCGGGCGCCTCCGGCACCTTTACTCTGAAAATGCGAACGTCTGGAGATACTTTGCAGCCAGAAAGAGCTAGCCTGGAAAGCTGTTGCTCAGCCGCATCTGCCCATGGCACTGCTCGCACAGAGGCACAGAGACTGGGGCTGCTTGCTTGTCTTGCCCCCTCAAACTTCAAACATACCTTTGGGAGTACGTGCAGGGGGCCTCCGGCAGCCCTGCTCCGAAAAAGCAAACGTCTGCAGATAGCTCGCAGGCAGAAAGAGCTAGCCTGGAAAGCTGTTGCTCAGCCTCATCTGCCCATGGCACTGCTCGCACAGAGGCACAGAGACTGGGGCTGCTTGCTTGTCTTGCCACCTCAAACTTCAAACATATATTTGGCTGTCCGTGCAGGGGGCTTCCGACAGCCCTGCTCCCAAAATGTGAACGTCTGCAGATAGCTCGCAGGCAGAATGAGCTAGCCTGGGAAAGCTGTTGCTCAGCCTCATCTGCCCATGGCACTGCTCGCACAGAGGCACAGAGATTGGTCCCGCTGGCTTGTCTAGTCCTCTGAAATTTCAAACGTACATTTGGGGGTGCGTTCCAAGCTCCTCCTGCAGCCCTGCTCTGAAAATGCGAACGTCTGCAGATAGATCGCAGGCAGAAAGAGCTAGCCTGGAAAGCTGTTGCTCAGCCTCATCTGCCCATGGCACTGCTCGCACAGAGGCACAGAGACTGGGGCTGCTTGCTTGTCTTGCCCCCTCAAACTTCAAACGTACATTTGGGGGTCCATGCCGGGCGCCTCCGGCAGTCGTGCTTCAGAAATGCGAACATCTGCAGAAAGCTCGCAGGCAGAAAGAGCTAGCCTGGAAAGCTGTTGCTCAGCCTCATCTGCCCATGGCACTGCTCACACAAAGGCACAGAGACTGGGGCTGCTTGCTTGTCTTGCCCCCTCAAACTCCAAACATATCTTAGGTGGCACGTGTCGGGCGCCTCCGGCAGCCATGCTCTGAAAATGCAAACGTCTGAAGATAGCTCGCAGCCAGAAAGAGCTAGCCTGGAAATCTGTTGCTCAGCCTCATCTGCCCATGGCACTGCTCGCACAGAGGCACAGAGACTGGGGCTGCTTGCTTGTCTTGCCAACTCAAACTTCAAACGTATCTTAAGTGTTTTCTGGTAGGCGCTTCCGGCAGCCCTGCTCCGAAAATGCGAACGTCTGCAGATAGTTCGCAGCCAGAAAGAGCTAGCATGGAAAGCTGTTGCTCAGCCTCATCTGCCCATGGCACTGCTCGCACAGAGGCACAGAGACTGGGGCTGCTTGCTTGTCTTGCCCCCTCAAACTTCAAACGTACATTTGGGGGTCCATGCCGGGCGCCTCCGGCAGTCGTGCTCCCAAAATGTGAACGTCTGCAGATAGCTCGCAGCCAGAAAGAGCTAGCCTGGAAAACTGTTGCTCAGCCGCATCTGCCCATGGCACTGCTCGCACAGAGGCACAGAGACTGCGGCTGCTTGCTTGTCTTGCCCCCTCAAACTCCAAATATATCTTAGATGGCACGTGTCGGGCGCCTCCGGCAGCCCTGCTCTGAAAATGCAAACGTCTGAAGATAGCTCGCAGCCAGAAAGAGCTAGCCTGGAAAGATGTTGCTCAGCCTCATCTGCCCATGGCACTGCTCGCACAGAGGCACAGAGACTGGGGCTGCTTGCTTGTTTTGCCACCTCAAACTTCAAACGTATCTTAGGTGGTCCGTGCCAGGAGCCTCCGGCAGCCCTTCTCTGAAAATGCGAACGTCAGCATATAGCTCGCAGCCAGAAAGAGCTAGCCTGGAAAACTGTTGCTCAGCCGCATCTGCCCATGGCACTGCTCGCACAGAGCCACAGTTACTGGGGCTGCTTGCTTGTCTTGTCACCTGAAACTTCAAATATAAATTTGGCGGTGCGTGCAGGGGGTCTCCGGCAGGCCTGCTCTGAAAATGCGAACGTCTGCAGATAGTTCGCAGCCAGAAAGAGCTAACCTGGAAAGCTGTTGCTCAGCTTCATCTGCCCATGGCACTGCTCGCACAGAGGCACAGAGACTGGGGCTGCTTGCTTGTCTTGCCACCTCAAACTTCAAACGTACATTTGGGGGTCCATGCCGGGCGCCTCCGGCAGTCGTGCTCCCAAAATGTGAACGTCTGCAGATAGCTCGCAGCCAGAAAGAGCTAGCCTGGAAAACTGTTGCTCAGCCGCATCTGCCCATGGCACTGCTCGCACAGAGGCACAGAGACTGCGGCTGCTTGCTTGTCTTGCCCCCTCAAACTCCAAACCTATCTTAGATGGCACGTGTCGGGCGCCTCCGGCAGCCCTGCTCTGAAAATGCAAACGTCTGCAGATAGCTCGCAGCCAGAAAGATCTAGCCTGGAAAGCTGTTGCTCAGCCTCATGTGGCCATGGCACTTCTCGCACAGAGGCACAGAGACTGGGACTGCTTGCTTGTCTTGCCCCCTCAAAATTCAAACGTATCTTAGGTGGTCCGTGCCAGGAGCCTCCGGCAGCCCTTCTCTGAAAATGCGAACGTCAGCATATAGCTCGCAGCCAGAAAGAGCTAGCCTGGAAAACTGTTGCTCAGCCGCATCTGCCCATGGCACTGCTCGCACAGAGGCACAGAGACTGGGGCTGCTTGCTTGTCTTGCCCCCTCAAACTTCAAACATACCTTTGGGAGTACGTGCAGGGGGCCTCCGGCAGCCCTGCTCCGAAAAAACAAACGTCTGCAGATAGCTCGCAGGCAGAAAGAGCTAGCCTGGAAAGCTGTTGCTCAGCCTCATCTGCCCATGGCACTGCTCGCACAGAGGCACAGAGACTGAGGCTGCTTGCTTGTCTTGCCACCTCAAACTTCAAACATATATTTGGCTGTCCGTGCAGGGCGCCTCCGGCAGCCCTGCTCCCAAAATGTGAACGTCTGCAGATAGCTCGCAGGCAGAATGAGCTAGCCTGGGAAAGCTGTTGCTCAGCCTCATCTGCCCATGGCACTGCTCGCACAGAGGCACAGAGATTGGTCCCGCTGGCTTGTCTAGTCCTCTGAAATTTCAAACGTACATTTGGGGGTGCGTTCCAAGCTCCTCCTGCAGCCCTGCTCTGAAAATGCGAACGTCTGCAGATAGATCGCAGGCAGAAAGAGCTAGCCTTGAAAGCTGTTGCTCAGCCTCATCTGCCCATGGCACTGCTCGCACAGAGGCACAGAGACTGGGGCTGCTTGCTTGTCTTGCCCCCTCAAACTTCAAACGTACATTTGGGGGTCCATGCCGGGCGCCTCCGGCAGTCGTGCTTCAGAAATGCGAACATCTGCAGAAAGCTCGCAGGCAGAAAGAGCTAGCCTGGAAAGCTGTTGCTCAGCCTCATCTGCCCATGGCACTGCTCACACAAAGGCACAGAGACTGGGGCTGCTTGCTTGTCTTGCCCCCTCAAACTCCAAACATATCTTAGGTGGCACGTGTCGGGCGCCTCCGGCAGCCCTGCTCTGAAAATTCAAACGTCTGAAGATAGCTCGCAGCCAGAAAGAGCTAGCCTGGAAAGCTGTTGCTCAGCCTCATCTGCCCATGGCACTGCTCGCACAGAGGCACAGAGACTCGGGCTGCTTGCTTGTCTTGCCCCCTCAAAGTTCAAACGTATCTTAGGTGGTCCGTGCCAGGAGCCTCCGGCAGCCCTTCTCTGAAAATGCGAACGTCAGCATATAGCTCGCAGCCAGAAAGAGCTAGCCTGGAAAACTGTTGCTCAGCCGCATCTGCCCATGGCACTGCTCGCACAGAGGCACAGAAACTGCGGCTGCTTGCTTGTCTTGCCCCCTCAAACTCCAAACCTATCTTAGATGGCACGTGTCGGGCGCCTCCGGCAGCCCTGCTCTGAAAATGCAAACGTCTGAAGATAGCTCGCAGCCAGAAAGAGCTAGCCTGGAAAGCTGTTGCTCAGCCTCATCTGCCCATGGCACTGCTCGCACAGAGGCACAGAGACTCGGGCTGCTTGCTTGTCTTGCCCCCTCAAACTTCAAACGTAGCTTTAGGGGTCCATGCCGGGCGCCTCCGGCAGTCCTGCTTCAAAAATGCGAACGTCTTCAGATAGCTCGCAGGCAGAAAGAGCTAGCCTAGAAAGCTGTTGCTCAGCCTCATCTGCCCATGGCACTGCTCGCACAGAGGCACAGAGACTGGGGCTGCTTGCTTGTCTGGCACTGTCAAACTTCAAACGTATCATTGGGAGTCCGTGCCGGGCGCCTCCGGCACCTTTACTCTGAAAATGCGAACGTCTGGAGATACTTTGCAGCCAGAAAGAGCTAGCCTGGAAAGCTGTTGCTCAGCCTCATCTGCCCATGGCACTGCTCGTACAGAGGCACAGAGACTGAGGCTGCTTGCTTGTCTTGCCACCTCAAACTTCAAACATATATTTGGCTGTCCGTGCAGGGGGCTTCCGGCAGCCCTGCTCCCAAAATGTGAACGTCTGCAGATAGCTCGCAGGCAGAATGAGCTAGCCTGGGAAAGCTGTTGCTCAGCCTCATCTGCCCATGGCACTGCTCGCACAGAGGCACAGAGATTGGTCCCGCTGGCTTGTCTAGTCCTCTGAAATTTCAAACATACATTTGGGGGTGCGTTCCAAGCTCCTCCTGCAGCCCTGCTCTGAAAATGCGAACGTCTGCAGATAGATCGCAGGCAGAAAGAGCTAGCCTGGAAAGCTGTTGCTCAGCCTCATCTGCCCATGGCACTGCTCGCACAGAGGCACAGAGACTGGGGCTGCTTGCTTGTCTTGCCCCCTCAAACTTCAAACGTACATTTGGGGGTCCATGCCGGGCGCCTCCGGCAGTCGTGCTTCAGAAATGCGAACATCTGCAGAAAGCTCGCAGGCAGAAAGAGCTAGCCTGGAAAGCTGTTGCTCAGCCTCATCTGCCCATGGCACTGCTCACACAAAGGCACAGAGACTGGGGCTGCTTGCTTGTCTTGCCCCCTCAAACTCCAAACATATCTTAGGTGGCACGTGTCGGGCGCCTCCGGCAGCCCTGCTCTGAAAATGCAAACGTCTGAAGATAGCTCGCAGCCAGAAAGAGCTAGCCTGGAAATCTGTTGCTCAGCCTCATCTGCCCATGGCACTGCTCGCACAGAGGCACAGAGACTGGGGCTGCTTGCTTGTCTTGCCCCCTCAAACTTCAAACATAACTTTGCGCATCCATGCAGGGCGCCTCCGGCAGCCCTGCTCCCAAAATGTGAACGTCTGCAGATAGCTCGCAGCCAGAGAGAGCTAGCCTGGAAAACTGTTGCTCAGCCGCATCTGCCCATGGCACTGCTCACACAGAGGCACAGAGACTGGGGCTGCTTGCTTGTCTTGCCACCTCAAACTTCAAACGTATCTTAAGTGTTTTCTGGTAGGCGCTTCCGGCAGCCCTGCTCCGAAAATGCGAACGTCTGCAGATAGTTCGCAGGCAGAAAGAGCTAGCCTGGAAAGCTGTTGCTCAGCCTCATCTGCCCATGGCACTGCTCGCACAGAGGCACAGAGACTGGGGCTGCTTGCTTGTCTTGCCCCCTCAAACTTCAAACGTACATTTGGGGGTCCATGCCGGGCGCCTCCGGCAGTCGTGCTCCCAAAATGTGAACGTCTGCAGATAGCTCGCAGCCAGAAAGAGCTAGCCTGGAAAGCTGTTGCTCAGCCGCATCTGCCCATGGCACTGCTCGCACAGAGGCACAGAGACTGCGGCTGCTTGCTTGTCTTGCCCCCTCAAACTCCAAACATATCTTAGATGGCTCGTGTCGGGCGCCTCCGGCAGCCCTGCTCTGAAAATGCAAACGTCTGAAGATAGCTCGCAGCCAGAAAGAGCTAGCCTGGAAAGATGTTGCTCAGCCTCATCTGCCCATGGCACTGCTCGCACAGAGGCACAGAGACTGGGGCTGCTTGCTTGTTTTGCCACCTCAAACTTCAAACGTATCTTAGGTGGTCCGTGCCAGGAGCCTCCGGCAGCCCTTCTCTGAAAATGCGAACGTCAGCATATAGCTCGCAGCCAGAAAGAGCTAGCCTGGAAAACTGTTGCTCAGCCGCATCTGCCCATGGCACTGCTCGCACAGAGCCACAGTTACTGGGGCTGCTTGCTTGTCTTGTCACCTGAAACTTCAAATATAAATTTGGCGGTGTGTGCAGGGGGTCTCCGGCAGGCCTGCTCTGAAAATGCGAACGTCTGCAGATAGTTCGCAGCCAGAAAGAGCTAACCTGGAAAGCTGTTGCTCAGCTTCATCTGCCCATGGCACTGCTCGCACAGAGGCACAGAGACTGGGGCTGCTTGCTTGTCTTGCCACCTCAAACTTCAAACGTACATTTGGGGGTCCATGCCGGGTGCCTCCGGCAGTCGTGCTCCCAAAATGTGAACGTCTGCAGATAGCTCGCAGCCAGAAAGAGCTAGCCTGGAAAACTGTTGCTCAGCCGCATCTGCCCATGGCACTGCTCGCACAGAGGCACAGAGACTGCGGCTGCTTGCTTGTCTTGCCCCCTCAAACTCCAAACCTATCTTAGATGGCACGTGTCGGGCGCCTCCGGCAGCCCTGCTCTGAAAATGCAAACGTCTGCAGATAACTCGCAGCCAGAAAGATCTAGCCTGGAAAGCTGTTGCTCAGCCTCATGTGGCCATGGCACTTCTCGCACAGAGGCACAGAGACTGGGACTGCTTGCTTGTCTTGCCCCCTCAAAATTCAAACGTATCTTAGGTGGTCCGTGCCAGGAGCCTCCGGCAGGCCTGCTCTGAAAATGCGAACGTCAGCATATAGCTCGCAGCCAGAAAGAGCTAGCCTGGAAAACTGTTGCTCAGCCGCATCTGCCCATGGCACTGCTCGCACAGAGGCACAGAGACTGGGGCTGCTTGCTTGTCTTGCCCCCTCAAACTTCAAACATACCTTTAGGAGTACGTGCAGGGGGCCTCCGGCAGCCCTGCTCCGAAAAAGCAAACGTCTGCAGATAGCTCGCAGGCAGAAAGAGCTAGCCTGGAAAGCTGTTGCTCAGCCTCATCTGCCCATGGCACTGCTCGCACAGAGGCACAGAGACTGAGGCTGCTTGCTTGTCTTGCCACCTCAAACTTCAAACATATATTTAGCTGTTCGTGCAGGGCGCCTCCGGCAGCCCTGCTCCCAAAATGTGAACGTCTGCAGATAGCTCACAGGCAGAATGAGCTAGCCTGGGAAAGCTGTTGCTCAGCCTCATCTGCCCATGGCACTGCTCGCACAGAGGCACAGAGATTGGTCCCGCTGGCTTGTCTAGTCCTCTGAAATTTCAAACGTACATTTGGGGGTGCGTTCCAAGCTCCTCCTGCAGCCCTGCTCTGAAAATGCGAACGTCTGCAGATAGATCGCAGGCAGAAAGAGCTAGCCTGGAAAGCTGTTGCTCAGCCTCATCTGCCCATGGCACTGCTCGCACAGAGGCACAGAGACTGGGGCTGCTTGCTTGTCTTGCCCCCTCAAACTTCAAACGTACATTTGGGGGTCCATGCCGGGCGCCTCCGGCAGTCGTGCTTCAGAAATGCGAACATCTGCAGAAAGCTCGCAGGCAGAAAGAGCTAGCCTGGAAAGCTGTTGCTCAGCCTCATCTGCCCATGGCACTGCTCACACAAAGGCACAGAAACTGCGGCTGCTTGCTTGTCTTGCCCCCTCAAACTCCAAACATATCTTAGGTGGCACGTGTCGGGCGCCTCCGGCAGCCCTGCTCTGAAAATGCAAACGTCTGAAGATAGCTCGCAGCCAGAAAGAGCTAGCCTGGAAATCTGTTGCTCAGCCTCATCTGCCCATGGCACTGCTCGCACAGAGGCACAGAGACTGGGGCTGCTTGCTTGTCTTGCCTCCTCAAACTTCAAACATAACTTTGCGCATCCATGCAGGGCGCCTCCGGCAGCCCTGCTCCCAAAATGTGAACGTCTGCAGATAGCTCGCAGCCAGAAAGAGCTAGCCTGGAAAACTGTTGCTCAGCCGCATCTGCCCATGGCACTGCTCGCACAGAGCCACAGTTACTGGGGCTGCTTGCTTGTCTTGTTACCTGAAACTTCAAATATAAATTCGGCGGTGCGTGCAGGGGGTCTATGGCAGGCCTACTCTGAAAATGCGAACGTCTGCAGATAGTTCGCAGCCAGAAAGAGCTAGCCTGGAAAGCTGTTGCTCAGCCTCATCTGCCCATGGCACTGCTCACACAGAGGCACAGAGACTGGGGCTGCTTGCTTGTCTTGCCCCCTCAAACTTCAAACGTACATTTGGGGGTCCATGCCGGGCGCCTCCGGCAGTCGTGCTCCCAAACTGTGAACGTCTGCAGATAGCTCGCAGCCAGAAAGAGCTAGCATGGAAAACTGTTGCTCAGCCGCATCTGCCCATGGCACTGCTCGCACAGAGGCACAGAGACTGCGGCTGCTTGCTTGTCTTGCCCCCTCAAATTCCAAACATATCTTAGATGGCACGTGTCGGGCGCCTCCGGCAGCCCTGCTCTGAAAATGCAAACGTCTGAAGATAGCTCGCAGCCAGAAAGAGCTAGCCTGGAAAGATGTTGCTCAGCCTCATCTGCCCATGGCACTGCTCGCACAGAGGCACAGAGACTGGGGCTGCTTGCTTGTTTTGCCACCTCAAACTTCAAACGTATCTTAGGTGGTCCGTGCCAGGAGCCTCCGGCAGCCCTTCTCTGAAAATGCGAACGTCAGCATATAGCTCGCAGCCAGAAAGAGCTAGCCTGGAAAACTGTTGCTCAGCCGCATCTGCCCATGGCACTGCTCGCACAGAGCCACAGTTACTGGGGCTGCTTGCTTGTCTTGTCGCCTGAAACTTCAAATATGAATTTGGCGGTGCGTGCAGGGGGTCTCCGGCAGGCCTGCTCTGAAAATGCGAATGTCTGCAGATAGTTCGCAGCCAGAAAGAGCTAACCTGGAAAGCTGTTTCTCAGCTTCATCTGCCCATGGCACTGCTCGCACAGAGGCACAGAGACTGGGGCTGCTTGCTTGTCTTGCCCCCTCAAACTTCAAACGTACATTTGGGGGTCCATGCCGGGCGCCTCCGGCAGTCGTGCTCCCAAAATGTGAACGTCTGCAGATAGCTCGCAGCCAGAAAGAGCTTGCCTGGAAAACTGTTGCTCAGCCGCATCTGCCCATGGCACTGCTCGCACAGAGGCACAGAGACTGCGGCTGCTTGCTTGTCTTGCCCCCTCAAACTCCAAACCTATCTTAGATGGCACGTGTCGGGCGCCTCCGGCAGCCCTGCTCTGAAAATGCAAACGTCTGCAGATAGCTCGCAGCCAGAAAGATCTAGCCTGGAAAGCTGTTGCTCAGCCTCATGGCCATGGCACTTCTCGCACAGAGGCACAGAGACTGGGACTGCTTGCTTGTCTTGCCCCCTCAAAATTCAAACGTATCTTAGGTGGTCCGTGCCAGGAGCCTCCGGCAGCCCTTCTCTGAAAATGCGAACGTCAGCATATAGCTCGCAGCCAGAAAGAGCTAGCCTGGAAAACTGTTGCTCAGCCGCATCTGCCCATGGCACTGCTCGCACAGAGGCACAGAGACTGCGGCTGCTTGCTTGTCTTGCCCCCTCAAACTCCAAACATATCTGATTCGAAGATCCGGTAAGAAAAACCTAACAGTACAATGTATACTGTTAAGCAGGTATTCTTTATTGCGGCGCCGGGCACACGGGGGATTTCTCCTCCAAACGTGTGCGCCAGACACCCTGTTGCTTCAGGTTAAATACAATCACACAGGTAATTATTCATTATATTTCTAGGAACTAATTAGCATATGTAAATATATTTCACGCATGTCTGCTAGTATCTTTGGGTGGTCTTCGGGGGTCCCAAGATGAAGGCCCATCCTCTTCATCACGCTGTTCACTGATTGACATTTGTTTTCTGCGCAAACTCAGTTCTAGCATTACGTATATCATGTCCTTCAGGTTGTTTTGCTCCAGTCTTGTTGCTCTCTTGGTGCCTCCTTATCTCTGTAGCTTAGCGCATTTGCCCTCCCAAGGCTGAGCTGTCTGGAGTAGAGTTATTTAGGAGTCTCTTCTATCCCACAATTATCCCAATTATTTGCTGAAAATCAAGACCACTTTTGTTTCACTTAATTATTTTGTCTAACGACTAAGTGATAGCTTGTGCCCATGTCCTTCCACTACATTCCTTAATGAGAAAACAGGGATTAGTGTAACAGTTATATTGTTAGATCACTATGCATGCAGAAATACAAGTTACAATACTAAAGACTACTAAAAACTAGAGAATATTAAGGCCTTTTTGTTGTAGTTTCACATTTCTTACAATCCTCTCTATCATTCCCCCCTTTTCTTTTAAGACTTTTGCTTCTTTTAGATCAAAAAGTCTTAGTAATCATCAGATCAGTCCATTCTTACATTGCCAGCATAATTGATTACAGCACTTGCAGCACTGAATCATTATGCAGGCCAAAACACATACACCTACTATCACAAGAGCTAGGAAAAATAGGTTCTTTAACCAGGATAAATTTGGTAGCCATGAGGTGAGTTTATTCCACATTTCCTCAAATCCGTAGGAAGTATCATCTTTAACTACTTCGTGTAATATTCTGGTTTGTTTCCAAATTTCCTCTAGATCCGTCGAGACTCTACCACTTTGGTCTATATACACACAGCAGCTTGTGTTTATGACTGTGCAGACACCACCCTGTGAGGCTAGTAGTAAATCAAGGGCCATTCTGTTTTGGATCACTACCTTTGATAGGCTTGATACTTCAGTTTGCAGGGCACTTATGGCATCTGTGGTTCTATTTTCGAGGTTTTCTATCACTGCTGATATGTTTACGATGGCTTTTTCTAATTCACTTACTCCAAGCCATGGAAGGAACCATCTAACAAAGCTGTGAAAGCTAGTAGGCCTTTCTACGATGGGATTGGGAGTATTTGGGGTCCTTTTAATTCGCCTAAAGAAAGTCTTGATCCATCCCTCCTGTTGATGTATTTTGTCAGTAATTGTAATATTGGGGATTACAGCTCCCAGAGTGCATACCCCTTTCCACCCAAAAGGTAGAACCTTCCAAGCTCGATTTCCGCACAGCCAGTACCATCCTGTTTTCTCAGGACTTTTAGGCACCGGCCACCCAACGTCAGGTTTAGTATTAGTTGCCTTAAAGCCCGCTAGTAAATCTTCGTCCCAACTTCCCTCCCCAAACAAATCTTTATACCTGCTACACCCTGTTGTTTTCCCCACATCTATGGTAGTATTACTCTTGCAGAATGGGGTGTTGATCTCTCCCTGTATGTGGCATCGTTGTATGCAGGTATAATTGTACCATGTTTTGGGTTCCTCTATTTGAATTTCTTGCTGGGTGCTCATGTTACCCGATTCCCATTTTTGGTCTACCTTTAAATGTAAGCTGCCGGGGATGGGTATCCCTATGAGGGTTCCCCTGCTCTCTCCTGAAGTTGGCATTTGAGTACAAATCCAACAATCATTTTTGTGTAGTATCTGAGTGATGTTCTGGACTAGGGTTAGATGCAAATTCCTGTCCCATTGTATTGTCCAAATAGCTGGACTCATGGCTACCATCATTACCCACGGAGTTAGATCCATCATGGTCGTCTTGTTATTTTTATCTTGAGAGGTGACTGTTGTTCTACAGTCCAGGGAACAGAGGCTTTCTTGACCCTTGAATAATGAATCCAAGCTGGTTGTTCTCGGATTTTGATTGCAGTAAAAGTGGTTAGCAGCACTTGATAAGGTCCGTTCCACTTCTCTCCAAGGGGATCACCTGAAAGAGTCTTAACAAAAACCCAATCTCCAGGTTTAATCAAGTGTATTGGTTGGTCTAGGCCCCTACCCCGTGCTTCTAGAACTAATTTCTGAACATTATTTATCTGCTTTCCCAAAGCTATCAGATATTCTTGTAAGTATCCCTCCCCAATTTGCACCATATTCTCCCCTTGATATGACAATTGATAAGGCCTTCCAAACAAAATTTCAAATGGACTAATGCCCTCTTTGCTCCTGGGTTTTACTCTGATTCTCAGTAAAGCTAAGGGAAGAGCTTTGTCCCAAGACAAATTTGCCTCCTGACCGATTTTTGCCAGTTGTTGTTTGATCAAATGATTCATTTTTTCTACTTGGCCACTTGCCTGTGGTCTGTAGGGGGTGTGTAGCTGCCAATCAATACCCAAAATTTTACTGATGTGTTGTACTATTTGTGCACAAAAATGTGACCCTGAGGATATGATTGCTGGTACCCCAAACCGTGGTATGATTTCATTTAACAGAATTCGTACCACTTCCCGAGCCTTATTTGTTCTACAGGGAAATGCTTCAGGCCATCCGGAAAACGTGTCTGTTATAACCAATAAGTATCTATACCCCCCTTTTCTTGGAAGTTCTGAAAAATCTATTTGCCAATGTTGTCCTGGTATGTTCCCCTTTCCAATTTTCCCCAAGTGTACTTTGCATGTTGTATTTGGATTATTTCTCAGACAAATTTCACACATTTGTGTTGCTTGTTTTACAGTAGTGTACAGGTTTCTGCCTACTATTCTCTTGTTCAGATCTTTATATAGTGCATCTGCTCCCCAGTGAGTTTTGTTGTGTTCTTTTCTGACTATTTCCCATAATAGATTTGAAGGTATAACTGTACGATTATCTGGTGTTAAATACATCTTACCTTGTTCACTTGCTCCCAAATCTTTTACTAATTTCATATCTTCTTTTGAATATTTAAATTCCATTTCTGTATCTACGAGTTTACCATCTGGTACCAGTGCCAAGGTTTTTACAAAACTTCTTTCTGCTGCCCTTTTGGCCTCTTGATCTGCTAGTTTATTTCCCAGTTCCTGTTCAGTGTTACCTTTTTGATGTCCTCTGCAATGCATTATTGCCACTTGTTCTGGTAGATTTATAGCGTCCAAAAGCTGTAAGATTTCTTTTGCATGTTTGATCTGTTTACCTTGAGCTGTGAGCAGTCCTCGTTCTTTCCACAATGCTCCATGAGCATGGACGACCCCGAAGGCGTATTTGGAGTCTGTCCAAATATTTATTTTCTTTCCTTTCGCCAATTCTAAGGCTCTGGTTAAAGCGATTATCTCTGCCTTTTGAGCAGACGTACCTGCAGGTAAAGGTTCTGCCTCGATTACCTTGTGTGCGGTGGTTACTGCATACCCTGCTTTACGAGCTCCGTCTTTTATGAAGCTGCTGCCATCGGTGAACCAGGAGTCCTCTGCGCTTTCCAGCGGTTCCTCCTTTAAATCAGGTCTGCTGGAATAGACTGTTTCAATAGTCTCCAAGCAGTCGTGCGTTAGGGGTTCCATAGTGGCGGAATCTTTACTAAGAAAAGATGCTGGATTTACAATGTTAGCTGTCACAATATTAACATCATCTTGTTCCACCAAAATAGCCTGGTACTTTAGGAATCGGGATGGTGAGAGCCAATGGCCCCCTTTTTGTTCCAATACTGCAGAAACTGTGTGTGAGACTATGACTGTCATTTTCTGGCCCATAGTGAACTTACGAGCTTCTTGAATGTTAAGGACAACTGCTGCCACAGCTCGCAGACACCCAGGCCATCCTTTGCTTACCTCATCCAATTGTTTGGAGAAATATGCCACTGCTCTCTTGTGCGGCCCCAGCTGTTGAGCGAGCACTCCCAGGGCAATGCCTTGTCTCTCGTGAGAAAATAGCCAAAAGGGTTTTAGAACATTTGGAAGTCCAAGAGCCGGGGCTCTCATAAGTTCCTTTTTTAACTGTTCAAAAGCCCTTTTTGCATCTCCGGTCCAAATTAGGTATCTGGCATTATTTTTCAACAGTTCATACAAGGGCTTTACCATTAGTCCATAATTATATATCCATAGTCTACACCATCCTGTCATTCCTAAAAAGGTTCTTAATTCTTTTACCGTTTGTGGTTCTGGAGTCCGGCAGATTGCTTCTTTCCTCTCTCTTCCCAGTTCTCGTTGTCCTCTTGAGATTTTGAGTCCGAGGTAAGTCACTTGTTGTTGAATCATCTGAGCTTTCTGTTGAGAAACTCGATAACCATTAAGTCCCAGAAAATTAAGAAGACTCACTGTCCATTTTCTGCAATCCCCCTCTGTTTCTGCAGCGATGAGGAGATCATCGACATATTGTAACAAAGTCCCCTTTTGTGTCGGAGGATTCCACTTTTCGAGATCCCGAGCTAGCTGATTTCCAAAGATGGTAGGGCTATTTTTGAAACCTTGGGGTAACACTGTCCAGGTTAACTGGGTTTTTCGTCCAGAATCTGGATTTTCCCATTCAAAAGCGAATAGGTTCTGACTGTTTGAGGCCAGAGGTAAACAGAAAAAGGCATCTTTTAAATCCAGTACAGTAAACCATCCCTGGCTATCTTCCAGTTTATTCAACAAGGTATAGGGATTAGCTACTACTGGGTAGAGATCTTCCACGATTTTATTAATTGCCCTCAAATCTTGTACTAACCTGTAACTTTTCCCATCCGACTTTTTCACTGGCAAAATGGGGGTGTTGTATTCAGATTCACATTCTATTAACAATCCAAAATTTATAAAACTATCAATTATTTTCTTAATTCCTCTTCGGTCCTCTAGCTTAAGGGGGTATTGTTTGATCTTAACTGGTCGAGTTCCAGGCTTCAATTTTATCTCTATTGGGTCTGCATTTTTGGCTCTGCCTGGAGTTCCCGAAGCCCATACACCTGGATACACTTGGTCCAGTATATCCTGAGGTATTTCTCCTTTTTCTATAATTTGAATCAATGCCAGGCTCAGAATTTCGGTTAATTTAGTATCCTCAATTTTAAATTTTATTTGTCCCTTTCTGAAAATTATTGTGGCATTCAGTTGCTCCAATAGGTCTCGTCCTAGAAGGGACTTAGGGGCCCCAGGCAGGTACAAAAATCTGTGTATTCCAATGTGTTTACCTAATTTGTACTTTAATGGTTTTAGAAAATATGCCTTTTCCGATTGGCCTGTAGCACCCACAACGGTTATAAAATCCTTATCCAAAGGCATCAGTTGTTGATTTAAAACAGAAAACGACGCACCAGTGTCTACCAAAAATTCCACATTCTGTTTCCCTAGCTTTATGTTAACCAGTGGATCCGCTAGGGTGGATTCCCCAGGTCCCCGTCATTCAGTATCCTGTAGGTCAGCAACTATTCTGGGGCAGGGTGCCTTTTTCTTCTGTGGACATTCCCTCTGCCAATGTCCAAATCCTTTACAACGAGCACACTGATTGCTTTTTAGTCTCCTTTGATCGTAATTCCTCTTACTGTTCTCATCCCTGTTACGATACACTCGCCACGCCTCTTCCACTAGTTTCTCTAAATTCCTTACATCTGGTTCTTTAAGTCTCTGCAGCTTCTTTCTAATATCGTTAGCAGCCTGTCCTATAAATAGAGATATTAGCTGCTGTCTAGCTGCATCTGATGCTGGATCCATGGTAGTGTATTTCCGCACTGCGGTTCGTAATTTATCTAAGAATTCTGTCGGAGTTTCTGTTGGACCTTGTTTTACTTCATACAAGGCTGACCAGTTTACTGCTTTCGGGATCCCGTGTTCCAGCCCATACTGAATCCAAATACGGTATTGCTGTAACAGTCGATACTGGGTTTGATCATTAGGGTCCCACCCCGGGTCTCTAAGTGGAACATGTTGCTCCTCGGTCCCTTGTAAAGTACCTGCAGTAATTTGTGCCCTCACATGATCCCTTGCTGTTTTTAACACAATTCCTTTCTCGGTCTCTGTCATTGCCTCTAACATCAAATCCACATCTTTCCAATCCGGATCCAAATTCTTAACTATCCATTCAAATTTCTTGGCTACCCTGCTAGGATCTTCCCTGTATTCCCTTACAGTTTCTCTCCATTTGTCTATATCTTCCATCTGGAAGGGTGTTCTTATCAGGGTTGGCCCCCCCGGCCCCATCGCCTGTCTTAAAGGGGCTTGGATGATGGGTCCCACCCTACTACGAGTCCGAGCAGTGATGGGACTTGACCCGCTAGATGGCGTTCCGTCCTCATCAGAGGACTCGTCCCCGTCTGCGCGGGCGGGGGTTCCCGCAGCCGACCCAGCATCAGGGAGAGGAGGGGGTGACACAAAATCCTCCATACGCTCCTCTAATTTCTTCCGATTCGCTTTTGTTTTTAGACACCTTTGCCCTATGCTGCACGCAGAACAACACCGCTTAAGTCTTTTCGGCTCTTTCTTTCTATCCCTTTCCAATGCCAACACAAGGGGATCCTGCGGGGCTAGATTTATACCACTTTCTTTTTGCCACTCGGGGTGATTTCGCAAAGTGAAAAACATATCGGCATATGAGACCTCATCCCATTTTCCTTCTCTTCTCAAGAACAACATTAGCTGTAGCAAAGTATTATAATCCAGGGTCCCATTCTCAGGCCACTTTGCCTCCTCATCTAACTTGTATAACGGCCACCATTGATTACAATACTTAACTAACGTCCTTTTATTCACACTACCTCCTGGGGGTCCCCCTATCTCCTTCCAATGTTGCAAAATACAGCCCAAGGGGCTCTTCTTCAGAATCTCTTTGCTCTGTGAAGTTCCCATTATGCAGCACGTCCACCTCTTTGTTCCCCAATCAATGTACAGCAAACCCTAACAAACAAATCTAAACAAATCCTTCTAATGCCGATAGCTCTAATTACTTAACCAAAATTCTATACTTTAAGCTAAGAGAAATAATTACTGAACCGCGATTTTACACCAGAACGTTATACAACACTTATAACAAAACAACTATTATAATTATCACTAGTAGTATTCCGTCGATAACAACAATGGGATAATTACTTTAAAATAAACATTCACTGTTTTCTTACGCTTTGTTCTTTACCGGCTGCTTCCCTCGCGGGAGAACAGAACCGCAGGTCAAAACTCCACACTCACCCTTGTTTCTATGTCTCATTCACACAGAGGCCTCACACACAGTCACACAATTTTAACCCGGAGTTACTGCAATCCGAACCGTTTGCCAGAACCGTAGTCAATTTCCAGAATAATGATCCATATATCAGTCAAGACCGTGTCCAGTGGGGACTCAAACCCCCCACAGTGGGGACTCAAACCCCTATATACCTCTAAGGTGCTAGCAGCCCGGTATACTCTCCCTGCGTAATTAAATTACGACTTAGGGGACTCGAACCCCGTTGCTTAGTAAAAAGTAGTAAAAGAATACCTTTACTCACGGATGGTCCTTGTCTGTTCCCGCGGTGATCCAGATAAGGCGAGGAGCCCCTTCGGGAAAAGGCTCCCGAGGGCCCAAGGGGGTCCTGTTCTTACCGGGTCCCGCAGCCGAACAGAGTGTGTCCCATCTGGGGTGCCAAATTGATTCGAAGATCCGGTAAGAAAAACCTAACAGTACAATGTATACTGTTAAGCAGGTATTCTTTATTGCGGCGCCGGGCACACGGGGGATTTCTCCTCCAAACGTGTGCGCCAGACACCCTGTTGCTTCAGGTTAAATACAATCACACAGGTAATTATTCATTATATTTCTAGGAACTAATTAGCATATGTAAATATATTTCACGCATGTCTGCTAGTATCTTTGGGTGGTCTTCGGGGGTCCCAAGATGAAGGCCCATCCTCTTCATCACGCTGTTCACTGATTGACATTTGTTTTCTGCGCAAACTCAGTTCTAGCATTACGTATATCATGTCCTTCAGGTTGTTTTGCTCCAGTCTTGTTGCTCTCTTGGTGCCTCCTTATCTCTGTAGCTTAGCGCATTTGCCCTCCCAAGGCTGAGCTGTCTGGAGTAGAGTTATTTAGGAGTCTCTTCTATCCCACAATTATCCCAATTATTTGCTGAAAATCAAGACCACTTTTGTTTCACTTAATTATTTTGTCTAACGACTAAGTGATAGCTTGTGCCCATGTCCTTCCACTACATTCCTTAATGAGAAAACAGGGATTAGTGTAACAGTTATATTGTTAGATCACTATGCATGCAGAAATACAAGTTACAATACTAAAGACTACTAAAAACTAGAGAATATTAAGGCCTTTTTGTTGTAGTTTCACATTTCTTACAATCCTCTCTATCATATCTTAGATGGCACGTGTCGGGCGCCTCCGGCAGCCCTGCTCTGAAAATGCAAACGTCTGCAGATAGCTCGCAGCCAGAAAGAGCTAGCCTGGAAAGCTGTTGCTCAGCCTCATCTTCCCATGGCACTGCTCGCACAGAGGCACAGAGACTCGGGCTGCTTGCTTGTCTTGCCCCCTCAAACTTCAAACGTAGCTTTAGGGGTCCATGCCGGGCGCCTCCGGCAGTCCTGCTTCAAAAATGCGAACGTCTTCAGATAGCTCGCAGGCAGAAAGAGCTAGCCTGGAAAGCTGTTGCTCAGCCTCATCTGCCCATGGCACTGCTCGCACAGAGGCACAGAGACTGGGGCTGCTTGCTTGTCTGGCCCTGTCAAACTTCAAACGTATCATTGGGAGTCCGTGCCGGGCGCCTCCAGCACCTTTACTCTGAAAATGCGAACGTCTGGAGATACTTTGCAGCCAGAAAGAGCTAGCCTGGAAAGCTGTTGCTCAGCCTCATCTGCCCATGGCACTGCTCGCACAGAGGCACAGAGACTCGGGCTGCTTGCTTGTCTTGCCCCCTCAAAGTTCAACCGTATCTTAGGTGGTCCGTGCAGGGGGCCTCTGGCAGCCCTGCTATAAATAAGCGAGTGTCTGCAGATAGATCGCAGGCAGAAAGAGCTAGCCTGGAAAGCTGTTGCTCAGCCTCATCTGCCCATGGCACTGCTCGCACAGAGGCACAGAGACTGGGGCTGCTTGCTTCTCTTGCCCCCTCAAACTTCAAACCTATCTTTGATGGTCCGTGCAGGGGGCCTCCGACAGCACTGCTATAAATAAGCGAGTGTCTGCAGATAGCTCGCAGGCAGAAAGAGCTATCCTGGAAAGCTGTTGCTCAGCCTCATCTGCCCATGGCACTGCTCGCACAGAGGCACAGAGACTGGGGCTGCTTGCTTGTCTTGCCCCCTCAAACTTCAAACGTATCTTAGTTGGTCCTTGCCAAGCTTCTCTGGCAGCCCTTCTCTGAAAATGCGAACGTCTGCAGATAGCTCGCAGGCAGAAAGAGCTAGCCTGGAAAGCTGTTGCTCAGCCTCATCTGCCCATGGCACTGCTCGCACAGAGGCACAGAGACTGGGGCTGCTTGCTTGTCTTGTCACCTGAAACTTCAAATATAAATTTGGCGGTGCGTGCAGTGGGTCTCCGGCAGGCCTGCTCTGAAAATGCGAACGTCTGCAGATAGCTCGCAGCCAGAAAGAGCTAGCCTGGAAAGCTGTTGCTCAGCCTCATCTGCCCATGGCACTGCTCGCACAGAGGCACAGAGACTGGGGCTGCTTGCTTGTCTTGTCACCTGAAACTTCAAATATAAATTTGGCGGTGCGTGCAGTGGGTCTCCGGCAGGCCTGCTCTGAAAATGCGAACGTCTGCAGATAGCTCGCAGCCAGAAAGAGCTAGCCTGGAAAGCTGTTGCTCAGCCTCATCTGCCCATGGCACTGCTCACACAGAGGCACAGAGACTGGGGCTGCTTGCTTGTCTTGCCCCCTCAAACTTCAAACGTATCTTAAGTGTTTACTGCTAGGCGCTTCCGGCAGCCCTGCTCCGAAAATGCGAACGTCTGCATATAGTTCGCAGCCAGAAAGAGCTAGCATGGAAAGCTGTTGCTCAGCCTCATCTGCCCATGGCACTGCTCGCACAGAGGCACAGAGACTGGGGCTGCTTGCTTGTCTTGCCCCCTCAAACTTCAAACATATATTAGGTGGCATGTGTCGGGCGCCTCCGTCAGCCCTGCTCTGAAAATGCAAACGTCTGAAGATAGCTCGCAGCCAGAAAGAGCTAGCCTGGAAAGCTGTTTCTCAGCCTCATCTGCCCATGGCACTGCTCGCACAGAGGCACAGAGACTGGGGCTGCTTGCTTGTCTTGCCACCTCAAACTTCAAAAGTAGCTTAGGTGGTCCGTGCAGGGGGCCTCCGGCAGCCCTGCTCTAAATAAGCGAGTGTCTGCAGATAGCTCGCAGGCACAAAAAGCTAGGCTAGAAATCTGTTGCTCAGCCTCATCTGCCCATGGCACTGCTCTCACAGAGGCACAGAGACTGGGACTGCTTGCTTGTCTTGCCCCCTCAAACTTCAAACGTACATTTGGGGGTCTGTGCCGGGCGCCTCCGGCATCTTTACTCTGAAAATGCGAACGACTGCAAATTGTTCGCAGCCAGAAAGAGCTAGCCTGGAAAGCTGTTGCTCAGCCTCATCTGCCCATGGCACTGCTCGCACAGAGGCACAGAGACTGGGGCTGTTTGCTTGTCTTGCCCCCTCAAAATTCAAACATAACTTTGTGCATCCATGCAGGGCGCCTCCGGCAGCCCTGCTCCCAAAATGTGAACGTCTGCAGATAGCTCGCAGCCAGAAAGAGCTAGCCTGGAAAGCTGTTGCTCAGCCTCATCTGCCCATGGCACTGCTCGCACAGAGGCACAGAGACTGGGACTGCTTGCTTGTCTTGCCCCCTCAAACTCCAAATATTGCTTAGGTGGCTCGTGTCGCGCGCCTCCGGCAGCCCTGCTCCGAAAATGCGAACGTCTGCAGATAGTTTGCAGGCAGAAAGAGCTAGCCTGGAAAGCTGTTGCTCAGCCTCATCTGCCCATGGCACTGCTCGCACAGAGGCACAGAGATTGGGGCTGCTTGCTTTTCTTGCCCCATCAAACTTCAAACATAACTTTGCGCATCCATGCAGGGCGCCTCCGGCAGCCGTGCTCCCAAAATGTGAACGTCTGCAGATAGCTCGCAGCCAGAAAGAGCTAGCCTGGAAAACTGTTGCTCAGCCGCATCTGCCCATGTCACTGCTCACACAGAGGCACAGAGACTGGGGCTGCTTGCTGGTCTTGTCACCTGAAACTTCAAATATAAATTTGGCGGTGCGTGCAGTGGGTCTCCGGCAGGCCTGCTCTGAAAATGCGAACGTCTGCAGATAGCTCGCAGCCAGAAAGAGCTAGCCTGGAAAGCTGTTGCTCAGCCTCATCTGCCCATGGCACTGCTCACACAGAGGCACAGAGACTGGGGCTGCTTGCTTGTCTTCCCCCCTCAAACTTCAAACGTATCTTAAGTGTTTACTGCTAGGCGCTTCCGGTAGCCCTGCTCCGAAAATGCGAACGTCTGCATATACTTCGCAGCCAGAAAGAGCTAGCATGGAAAGCTGTTGCTCAGCCTCATCTGCCCATGGCACTGCTCGCACAGAGGCACAGAGACTGGGGCTCCTTGCTTGTTTTGCCCCCTCAAACTTCAAACATATCTTAGGTGGCACGTGTCGGGCGCCTCCGTCAGCCCTGCTCTGAAAATGCAAACGTCTGAAGATAGCTCGCAGCCAGAAAGAGCTAGCCTGGAAAGCTGTTGCTCAGCCTCATCTGCCCATGGCACTGCTCGCACAGAGGCACAGAGACTGGGGCTGCTTGCTTGTCTTGCCACCTCAAACTTCAAACGTACATTTGGGGGTCCGTGCCGGGCACCTCCGGCAGCCTTGATCCGAAAATGCGAACGACTGCAAATTGTTCGCAGCCAGAAAGAGCTAGCCTGGAAAGCTGTTGCTCAGCCTCATCTGCCCATGGCACTGCTCGCACAGAGGCACAGAGACTCGGGCTGCTTCCTTGTCTTGCCCCCTCTAACTTCAAACATAACTTTGCGCATCCATGCAGGGCGCCTCCGGCAGCCCTGCTCCCAAAATGTGCACGTCTGCAGATAGCTCGCAGCCAGAAAGAGCTAGCCTGGAAAACTGTTGCTCAGCCGCATCTGCCCATGGCACTGCTCGCACAGAGCCACAGTTACTGGGGCTGCTTGCTTGTCTTGTTACCTGAAACTTCAAATATAAATTCGGCGGTGCGTGCAGGGTGTCTCTGGCAGGCCTACTCTGAAAATGCGAACGTCTGCAGATAGTTCGCAGCCAGAAAGAGCTAGCCTGGAAAGCTGTTGCTCAGCCTCATCTGCCCATGGCACTGCTCACACAGAGGCACAGAGACTGGGGCTGCTTGCTTGTCTTGCCCCCTCAAACTTCAAACGTACATTTGGGGGTCCATGCCGGGCGCCTCCGGCAGTCGTGCTCCCAAACTGTGAACGTCTGCAGATAGCTCGCAGCCAGAAAGAGCTAGCATGGAAAACTGTTGCTCAGCCGCATCTGCCCATGGCACTGCTCGCACAGAGGCACAGAGACTGCGGCTGCTTGCTTGTCTTGCCCCCTCAAATTCCAAACATATCTTAGATGGCACGTGTCGGGCGCCTCCGGCAGCCCTGCTCTGAAAATGCAAACGTCTGAAGATAGCTCGCAGCCAGAAAGAGCTAGCCTGGAAAGATGTTGCTCAGCCTCATCTGCCCATGGCACTGCTCGCACAGAGGCACAGAGACTGGGGCTGCTTGCTTGTTTTGCCACCTCAAACTTCAAACGTATCTTAGGTGGTCCGTGCCAGGAGCCTCCGGCAGCCCTTCTCTGAAAATGCGAACGTCAGCATATAGCTCGCAGCCAGAAAGAGCTAGCCTGGAAAACTGTTGCTCAGCCGCATCTGCCCATGGCACTGCTCGCACAGAGCCACAGTTACTGGGGCTGCTTGCTTGTCTTGTCGCCTGAAACTTCAAATATGAATTTGGCGGTGCGTGCAGGGGGTCTCCGGCAGGCCTGCTCTGAAAATGCGAATGTCTGCAGATAGTTCGCAGCCAGAAAGAGCTAACCTGGAAAGCTGTTTCTCAGCTTCATCTGCCCATGGCACTGCTCGCACAGAGGCACAGAGACTGGGGCTGCTTGCTTGTCTTGCCCCCTCAAACTTCAAACGTACATTTGGGGGTCCATGCCGGGCGCCTCCGGCAGTCGTGCTCCCAAAATGTGAACGTCTGCAGATAGCTCGCAGCCAGAAAGAGCTTGCCTGGAAAACTGTTGCTCAGCCGCATCTGCCCATGGCACTGCTCGCACAGAGGCACAGAGACTGCGGCTGCTTGCTTGTCTTGCCCCCTCAAACTCCAAACCTATCTTAGATGGCACGTGTCGGGCGCCTCCGGCAGCCCTGCTCTGAAAATGCAAACGTCTGCAGATAGCTCGCAGCCAGAAAGATCTAGCCTGGAAAGCTGTTGCTCAGCCTCATGGCCATGGCACTTCTCGCACAGAGGCACAGAGACTGGGACTGCTTGCTTGTCTTGCCCCCTCAAAATTCAAACGTATCTTAGGTGGTCCGTGCCAGGAGCCTCCGGCAGCCCTTCTCTGAAAATGCGAACGTCAGCATATAGCTCGCAGCCAGAAAGAGCTAGCCTGGAAAACTGTTGCTCAGCCGCATCTGCCCATGGCACTGCTCGCACAGAGGCACAGAGACTGCGGCTGCTTGCTTGTCTTGCCCCCTCAAACTCCAAACATATCTGATTCGAAGATCCGGTAAGAAAAACCTAACAGTACAATGTATACTGTTAAGCAGGTATTCTTTATTGCGGCGCCGGGCACACGGGGGATTTCTCCTCCAAACGTGTGCGCCAGACACCCTGTTGCTTCAGGTTAAATACAATCACACAGGTAATTATTCATTATATTTCTAGGAACTAATTAGCATATGTAAATATATTTCACGCATGTCTGCTAGTATCTTTGGGTGGTCTTCGGGGGTCCCAAGATGAAGGCCCATCCTCTTCATCACGCTGTTCACTGATTGACATTTGTTTTCTGCGCAAACTCAGTTCTAGCATTACGTATATCATGTCCTTCAGGTTGTTTTGCTCCAGTCTTGTTGCTCTCTTGGTGCCTCCTTATCTCTGTAGCTTAGCGCATTTGCCCTCCCAAGGCTGAGCTGTCTGGAGTAGAGTTATTTAGGAGTCTCTTCTATCCCACAATTATCCCAATTATTTGCTGAAAATCAAGACCACTTTTGTTTCACTTAATTATTTTGTCTAACGACTAAGTGATAGCTTGTGCCCATGTCCTTCCACTACATTCCTTAATGAGAAAACAGGGATTAGTGTAACAGTTATATTGTTAGATCACTATGCATGCAGAAATACAAGTTACAATACTAAAGACTACTAAAAACTAGAGAATATTAAGGCCTTTTTGTTGTAGTTTCACATTTCTTACAATCCTCTCTATCATTCCCCCCTTTTCTTTTAAGACTTTTGCTTCTTTTAGATCAAAAAGTCTTAGTAATCATCAGATCAGTCCATTCTTACATTGCCAGCATAATTGATTACAGCACTTGCATCACTGAATCATTATGCAGGCCAAAACACATACACCTACTATCACAAGAGCTAGGAAAAATAGGTTCTTTAACCAGGATAAATTTGGTAGCCATGAGGTGAGTTTATTCCACATTTCCTCAAATCCGTAGGAAGTATCATCTTTAACTACTTCGTGTAATATTCTGGTTTGTTTCCAAATTTCCTCTAGATCCGTCGAGACTCTACCACTTTGGTCTATATACACACAGCAGCTTGTGTTTATGACTGTGCAGACACCACCCTGTGAGGCTAGTAGTAAATCAAGGGCCATTCTGTTTTGGATCACTACCTTTGATAGGCTTGATACTTCAGTTTGCAGGGCACTTATGGCATCTGTGGTTCTATTTTCGAGGTTTTCTATCACTGCTGATATGTTTACGATGGCTTTTTCTAATTCACTTACTCCAAGCCATGGAAGGAACCATCTAACAAAGCTGTGAAAGCTAGTAGGCCTTTCTACGATGGGATTGGGAGTATTTGGGGTCCTTTTAATTCGCCTAAAGAAAGTCTTGATCCATCCCTCCTGTTGATGTATTTTGTCAGTAATTGTAATATTGGGGATTACAGCTCCCAGAGTGCATACCCCTTTCCACCCAAAAGGTAGAACCTTCCAAGCTCGATTTCCGCACAGCCAGTACCATCCTGTTTTCTCAGGACTTTTAGGCACCGGCCACCCAACGTCAGGTTTAGTATTAGTTGCCTTAAAGCCCGCTAGTAAATCTTCGTCCCAACTTCCCTCCCCAAACAAATCTTTATACCTGCTACACCCTGTTGTTTTCCCCACATCTATGGTAGTATTACTCTTGCAGAATGGGGTGTTGATCTCTCCCTGTATGTGGCATCGTTGTATGCAGGTATAATTGTACCATGTTTTGGGTTCCTCTATTTGAATTTCTTGCTGGGTGCTCATGTTACCCGATTCCCATTTTTGGTCTACCTTTAAATGTAAGCTGCCGGGGATGGGTATCCCTATGAGGGTTCCCCTGCTCTCTCCTGAAGTTGGCATTTGAGTACAAATCCAACAATCATTTTTGTGTAGTATCTGAGTGATGTTCTGGACTAGGGTTAGATGCAAATTCCTGTCCCATTGTATTGTCCAAATAGCTGGACTCATGGCTACCATCATTACCCACGGAGTTAGATCCATCATGGTCGTCTTGTTATTTTTATCTTGAGAGGTGACTGTTGTTCTACAGTCCAGGGAACAGAGGCTTTCTTGACCCTTGAATAATGAATCCAAGCTGGTTGTTCTCGGATTTTGATTGCAGTAAAAGTGGTTAGCAGCACTTGATAAGGTCCGTTCCACTTCTCTCCAAGGGGATCACCTGAAAGAGTCTTAACAAAAACCCAATCTCCAGGTTTAATCAAGTGTATTGGTTGGTCTAGGCCCCTACCCCGTGCTTCTAGAACTAATTTCTGAACATTATTTATCTGCTTTCCCAAAGCTATCAGATATTCTTGTAAGTATCCCTCCCCAATTTGCACCATATTCTCCCCTTGATATGACAATTGATAAGGCCTTCCAAACAAAATTTCAAATGGACTAATGCCCTCTTTGCTCCTGGGTTTTACTCTGATTCTCAGTAAAGCTAAGGGAAGAGCTTTGTCCCAAGACAAATTTGCCTCCTGACCGATTTTTGCCAGTTGTTGTTTGATCAAATGATTCATTTTTTCTACTTGGCCACTTGCCTGTGGTCTGTAGGGGGTGTGTAGCTGCCAATCAATACCCAAAATTTTACTGATGTGTTGTACTATTTGTGCACAAAAATGTGACCCTGAGGATATGATTGCTGGTACCCCAAACCGTGGTATGATTTCATTTAACAGAATTCGTACCACTTCCCGAGCCTTATTTGTTCTACAGGGAAATGCTTCAGGCCATCCGGAAAACGTGTCTGTTATAACCAATAAGTATCTATACCCCCCTTTTCTTGGAAGTTCTGAAAAATCTATTTGCCAATGTTGTCCTGGTATGTTCCCCTTTCCAATTTTCCCCAAGTGTACTTTGCATGTTGTATTTGGATTATTTCTCAGACAAATTTCACACATTTGTGTTGCTTGTTTTACAGTAGTGTACAGGTTTCTGCCTACTATTCTCTTGTTCAGATCTTTATATAGTGCATCTGCTCCCCAGTGAGTTTTGTTGTGTTCTTTTCTGACTATTTCCCATAATAGATTTGAAGGTATAACTGTACGATTATCTGGTGTTAAATACATCTTACCTTGTTCACTTGCTCCCAAATCTTTTACTAATTTCATATCTTCTTTTGAATATTTAAATTCCATTTCTGTATCTACGAGTTTACCATCTGGTACCAGTGCCAAGGTTTTTACAAAACTTCTTTCTGCTGCCCTTTTGGCCTCTTGATCTGCTAGTTTATTTCCCAGTTCCTGTTCAGTGTTACCTTTTTGATGTCCTCTGCAATGCATTATTGCCACTTGTTCTGGTAGATTTATAGCGTCCAAAAGCTGTAAGATTTCTTTTGCATGTTTGATCTGTTTACCTTGAGCTGTGAGCAGTCCTCGTTCTTTCCACAATGCTCCATGAGCATGGACGACCCCGAAGGCGTATTTGGAGTCTGTCCAAATATTTATTTTCTTTCCTTTCGCCAATTCTAAGGCTCTGGTTAAAGCGATTATCTCTGCCTTTTGAGCAGACGTACCTGCAGGTAAAGGTTCTGCCTCGATTACCTTGTGTGCGGTGGTTACTGCATACCCTGCTTTACGAGCTCCGTCTTTTATGAAGCTGCTGCCATCGGTGAACCAGGAGTCCTCTGCGCTTTCCAGCGGTTCCTCCTTTAAATCAGGTCTGCTGGAATAGACTGTTTCAATAGTCTCCAAGCAGTCGTGCGTTAGGGGTTCCATAGTGGCGGAATCTTTACTAAGAAAAGATGCTGGATTTACAATGTTAGCTGTCACAATATTAACATCATCTTGTTCCACCAAAATAGCCTGGTACTTTAGGAATCGGGATGGTGAGAGCCAATGGCCCCCTTTTTGTTCCAATACTGCAGAAACTGTGTGTGAGACTATGACTGTCATTTTCTGGCCCATAGTGAACTTACGAGCTTCTTGAATGTTAAGGACAACTGCTGCCACAGCTCGCAGACACCCAGGCCATCCTTTGCTTACCTCATCCAATTGTTTGGAGAAATATGCCACTGCTCTCTTGTGCGGCCCCAGCTGTTGAGCGAGCACTCCCAGGGCAATGCCTTGTCTCTCGTGAGAAAATAGCCAAAAGGGTTTTAGAACATTTGGAAGTCCAAGAGCCGGGGCTCTCATAAGTTCCTTTTTTAACTGTTCAAAAGCCCTTTTTGCATCTCCGGTCCAAATTAGGTATCTGGCATTATTTTTCAACAGTTCATACAAGGGCTTTACCATTAGTCCATAATTATATATCCATAGTCTACACCATCCTGTCATTCCTAAAAAGGTTCTTAATTCTTTTACCGTTTGTGGTTCTGGAGTCCGGCAGATTGCTTCTTTCCTCTCTCTTCCCAGTTCTCGTTGTCCTCTTGAGATTTTGAGTCCGAGGTAAGTCACTTGTTGTTGAATCATCTGAGCTTTCTGTTGAGAAACTCGATAACCATTAAGTCCCAGAAAATTAAGAAGACTCACTGTCCATTTTCTGCAATCCCCCTCTGTTTCTGCAGCGATGAGGAGATCATCGACATATTGTAACAAAGTCCCCTTTTGTGTCGGAGGATTCCACTTTTCGAGATCCCGAGCTAGCTGATTTCCAAAGATGGTAGGGCTATTTTTGAAACCTTGGGGTAACACTGTCCAGGTTAACTGGGTTTTTCGTCCAGAATCTGGATTTTCCCATTCAAAAGCGAATAGGTTCTGACTGTTTGAGGCCAGAGGTAAACAGAAAAAGGCATCTTTTAAATCCAGTACAGTAAACCATCCCTGGCTATCTTCCAGTTTATTCAACAAGGTATAGGGATTAGCTACTACTGGGTAGAGATCTTCCACGATTTTATTAATTGCCCTCAAATCTTGTACTAACCTGTAACTTTTCCCATCCGACTTTTTCACTGGCAAAATGGGGGTGTTGTATTCAGATTCACATTCTATTAACAATCCAAAATTTATAAAACTATCAATTATTTTCTTAATTCCTCTTCGGTCCTCTAGCTTAAGGGGGTATTGTTTGATCTTAACTGGTCGAGTTCCAGGCTTCAATTTTATCTCTATTGGGTCTGCATTTTTGGCTCTGCCTGGAGTTCCCGAAGCCCATACACCTGGATACACTTGGTCCAGTATATCCTGAGGTATTTCTCCTTTTTCTATAATTTGAATCAATGCCAGGCTCAGAATTTCGGTTAATTTAGTATCCTCAATTTTAAATTTTATTTGTCCCTTTCTGAAAATTATTGTGGCATTCAGTTGCTCCAATAGGTCTCGTCCTAGAAGGGACTTAGGGGCCCCAGGCAGGTACAAAAATCTGTGTATTCCAATGTGTTTACCTAATTTGTACTTTAATGGTTTTAGAAAATATGCCTTTTCCGATTGGCCTGTAGCACCCACAACGGTTATAAAATCCTTATCCAAAGGCATCAGTTGTTGATTTAAAACAGAAAACGACGCACCAGTGTCTACCAAAAATTCCACATTCTGTTTCCCTAGCTTTATGTTAACCAGTGGATCCGCTAGGGTGGATTCCCCAGGTCCCCGTCATTCAGTATCCTGTAGGTCAGCAACTATTCTGGGGCAGGGTGCCTTTTTCTTCTGTGGACATTCCCTCTGCCAATGTCCAAATCCTTTACAACGAGCACACTGATTGCTTTTTAGTCTCCTTTGATCGTAATTCCTCTTACTGTTCTCATCCCTGTTACGATACACTCGCCACGCCTCTTCCACTAGTTTCTCTAAATTCCTTACATCTGGTTCTTTAAGTCTCTGCAGCTTCTTTCTAATATCGTTAGCAGCCTGTCCTATAAATAGAGATATTAGCTGCTGTCTAGCTGCATCTGATGCTGGATCCATGGTAGTGTATTTCCGCACTGCGGTTCGTAATTTATCTAAGAATTCTGTCGGAGTTTCTGTTGGACCTTGTTTTACTTCATACAAGGCTGACCAGTTTACTGCTTTCGGGATCCCGTGTTCCAGCCCATACTGAATCCAAATACGGTATTGCTGTAACAGTCGATACTGGGTTTGATCATTAGGGTCCCACCCCGGGTCTCTAAGTGGAACATGTTGCTCCTCGGTCCCTTGTAAAGTACCTGCAGTAATTTGTGCCCTCACATGATCCCTTGCTGTTTTTAACACAATTCCTTTCTCGGTCTCTGTCATTGCCTCTAACATCAAATCCACATCTTTCCAATCCGGATCCAAATTCTTAACTATCCATTCAAATTTCTTGGCTACCCTGCTAGGATCTTCCCTGTATTCCCTTACAGTTTCTCTCCATTTGTCTATATCTTCCATCTGGAAGGGTGTTCTTATCAGGGTTGGCCCCCCCGGCCCCATCGCCTGTCTTAAAGGGGCTTGGATGATGGGTCCCACCCTACTACGAGTCCGAGCAGTGATGGGACTTGACCCGCTAGATGGCGTTCCGTCCTCATCAGAGGACTCGTCCCCGTCTGCGCGGGCGGGGGTTCCCGCAGCCGACCCAGCATCAGGGAGAGGAGGGGGTGACACAAAATCCTCCATACGCTCCTCTAATTTCTTCCGATTCGCTTTTGTTTTTAGACACCTTTGCCCTATGCTGCACGCAGAACAACACCGCTTAAGTCTTTTCGGCTCTTTCTTTCTATCCCTTTCCAATGCCAACACAAGGGGATCCTGCGGGGCTAGATTTATACCACTTTCTTTTTGCCACTCGGGGTGATTTCGCAAAGTGAAAAACATATCGGCATATGAGACCTCATCCCATTTTCCTTCTCTTCTCAAGAACAACATTAGCTGTAGCAAAGTATTATAATCCAGGGTCCCATTCTCAGGCCACTTTGCCTCCTCATCTAACTTGTATAACGGCCACCATTGATTACAATACTTAACTAACGTCCTTTTATTCACACTACCTCCTGGGGGTCCCCCTATCTCCTTCCAATGTTGCAAAATACAGCCCAAGGGGCTCTTCTTCAGAATCTCTTTGCTCTGTGAAGTTCCCATTATGCAGCACGTCCACCTCTTTGTTCCCCAATCAATGTACAGCAAACCCTAACAAACAAATCTAAACAAATCCTTCTAATGCCGATAGCTCTAATTACTTAACCAAAATTCTATACTTTAAGCTAAGAGAAATAATTACTGAACCGCGATTTTACACCAGAACGTTATACAACACTTATAACAAAACAACTATTATAATTATCACTAGTAGTATTCCGTCGATAACAACAATGGGATAATTACTTTAAAATAAACATTCACTGTTTTCTTACGCTTTGTTCTTTACCGGCTGCTTCCCTCGCGGGAGAACAGAACCGCAGGTCAAAACTCCACACTCACCCTTGTTTCTATGTCTCATTCACACAGAGGCCTCACACACAGTCACACAATTTTAACCCGGAGTTACTGCAATCCGAACCGTTTGCCAGAACCGTAGTCAATTTCCAGAATAATGATCCATATATCAGTCAAGACCGTGTCCAGTGGGGACTCAAACCCCCCACAGTGGGGACTCAAACCCCTATATACCTCTAAGGTGCTAGCAGCCCGGTATACTCTCCCTGCGTAATTAAATTACGACTTAGGGGACTCGAACCCCGTTGCTTAGTAAAAAGTAGTAAAAGAATACCTTTACTCACGGATGGTCCTTGTCTGTTCCCGCGGTGATCCAGATAAGGCGAGGAGCCCCTTCGGGAAAAGGCTCCCGAGGGCCCAAGGGGGTCCTGTTCTTACCGGGTCCCGCAGCCGAACAGAGTGTGTCCCATCTGGGGTGCCAAATTGATTCGAAGATCCGGTAAGAAAAACCTAACAGTACAATGTATACTGTTAAGCAGGTATTCTTTATTGCGGCGCCGGGCACACGGGGGATTTCTCCTCCAAACGTGTGCGCCAGACACCCTGTTGCTTCAGGTTAAATACAATCACACAGGTAATTATTCATTATATTTCTAGGAACTAATTAGCATATGTAAATATATTTCACGCATGTCTGCTAGTATCTTTGGGTGGTCTTCGGGGGTCCCAAGATGAAGGCCCATCCTCTTCATCACGCTGTTCACTGATTGACATTTGTTTTCTGCGCAAACTCAGTTCTAGCATTACGTATATCATGTCCTTCAGGTTGTTTTGCTCCAGTCTTGTTGCTCTCTTGGTGCCTCCTTATCTCTGTAGCTTAGCGCATTTGCCCTCCCAAGGCTGAGCTGTCTGGAGTAGAGTTATTTAGGAGTCTCTTCTATCCCACAATTATCCCAATTATTTGCTGAAAATCAAGACCACTTTTGTTTCACTTAATTATTTTGTCTAACGACTAAGTGATAGCTTGTGCCCATGTCCTTCCACTACATTCCTTAATGAGAAAACAGGGATTAGTGTAACAGTTATATTGTTAGATCACTATGCATGCAGAAATACAAGTTACAATACTAAAGACTACTAAAAACTAGAGAATATTAAGGCCTTTTTGTTGTAGTTTCACATTTCTTACAATCCTCTCTATCATATCTTAGATGGCACGTGTCGGGCGCCTCCGGCAGCCCTGCTCTGAAAATGCAAACGTCTGCAGATAGCTCGCAGCCAGAAAGAGCTAGCCTGGAAAGCTGTTGCTCAGCCTCATCTTCCCATGGCACTGCTCGCACAGAGGCACAGAGACTCGGGCTGCTTGCTTGTCTTGCCCCCTCAAACTTCAAACGTAGCTTTAGGGGTCCATGCCGGGCGCCTCCGGCAGTCCTGCTTCAAAAATGCGAACGTCTTCAGATAGCTCGCAGGCAGAAAGAGCTAGCCTGGAAAGCTGTTGCTCAGCCTCATCTGCCCATGGCACTGCTCGCACAGAGGCACAGAGACTGGGGCTGCTTGCTCGTCTGGCCCTGTCAAACTTCAAACGTATCATTGGGAGTCCGTGCCGGGCGCCTCCAGCACCTTTACTCTGAAAATGCGAACGTCTGGAGATACTTTGCAGCCAGAAAGAGCTAGCCTGGAAAGCTGTTGCTCAGCCTCATCTGCCCATGGCACTGCTCGCACAGAGGCACAGAGACTCGGGCTGCTTGCTTGTCTTGCCCCCTCAAAGTTCAACCGTATCTTAGGTGGTCCGTGCAGGGGGCCTCTGGCAGCCCTGCTATAAATAAGCGAGTGTCTGCAGATAGATCGCAGGCAGAAAGAGCTAGCCTGGAAAGCTGTTGCTCAGCCTCATCTGCCCATGGCACTGCTCGCACAGAGGCACAGAGACTGGGGCTGCTTGCTTCTCTTGCCCCCTCAAACTTCAAACCTATCTTTGATGGTCCGTGCAGGGGGCCTCCGACAGCACTGCTATAAATAAGCGAGTGTCTGCAGATAGCTCGCAGGCAGAAAGAGCTATCCTGGAAAGCTGTTGCTCAGCCTCATCTGCCCATGGCACTGCTCGCACAGAGGCACAGAGACTGGGGCTGCTTGCTTGTCTTGCCCCCTCAAACTTCAAACGTATCTTAGTTGGTCCTTGCCAAGCTTCTCTGGCAGCCCTTCTCTGAAAATGCGAACGTCTGCAGATAGCTCGCAGCCAGAAAGAGCTAGCCTGGAAAGCTGTTGCTCAGCCTCATCTGCCCATGGCACTGCTCACACAGAGGCACAGAGACTGGGGCTGCTTGCTTGTCTTGCCCCCTCAAACTTCAAACGTATCTTAAGTGTTTACTGCTAGGCGCTTCCGGCAGCCCTGCTCCGAAAATGCGAACGTCTGCATATAGTTCGCAGCCAGAAAGAGCTAGCATGGAAAGCTGTTGCTCAGCCTCATCTGCCCATGGCACTGCTCGCACAGAGGCACAGAGACTGGGGCTGCTTGCTTGTCTTGCCCCCTCAAACTTCAAACATATCTTAGGTGGCATGTGTCGGGCGCCTCCGTCAGCCCTGCTCTGAAAATGCAAACGTCTGAAGATAGCTCGCAGCCAGAAAGAGCTAGCCTGGAAAGCTGTTTCTCAGCCTCATCTGCCCATGGCACTGCTCGCACAGAGGCACAGAGACTGGGGCTGCTTGCTTGTCTTGCCACCTCAAACTTCAAACGTATCTTAGGTGGTCCGTGCAGGGGGCCTCCGGCAGCCCTGCTCTAAATAAGCGAGTGTCTGCAGATAGCTCGCAGGCACAAAAAGCTAGGCTAGAAATCTGTTGCTCAGCCTCATCTGCCCATGGCACTGCTCGCACAGAGGCACAGAGACTGGGACTGCTTGCTTGTCTTGCCCCCTCAAACTTCAAACGTACATTTGGGGGTCTGTGCCGGGCGCCTCCGGCAGCCTTGATCCGAAAATGCGAACGACTGCAATTTGTTCGCAGCCAGAAAGAGCTAGCCTGGAAAGCTGTTGCTCAGCCTCATCTGCCCATGGCACTGCTCGCACAGAGGCACAGAGACTGGGGCTGCTTGCTTGTCTTGCCCCCTCAAACTTCAAACGTATCTTTGGGGGTCCATGCCGGTCGCCTCCGGCAGTCGTGCTTCAAAAATGCGAACGTCTTCAGATAGCTCGCAGGCAGAAAGAGCTAGCCTGGAAAGCTGTTGCTCAGCCTCATCTGCCCATGGCACTGCTCACACAGAGGCACAGAGACTGGGGCTGCTTGCTTGTCTGGCCCTTTCAAACTTCAAACGTATCTTTGGGAGTCCGTGCCGGGCGCCTCCGGCATCTTTACTCTGAAAATGCGAACGTCTGCAGATAGTTTGCAGCCAGAAAGAGCTAGCCTGGAAAGCTGTTGCTCAGCCTCATCTGCCCATGGCACTGCTCGCACAGAGGCACAGAGACTGGGGCTGTTTGCTTGTCTTGCCCCCTCAAAATTCAAACATAACTTTGTGCATCCATGCAGGGCGCCTCCGGCAGCCCTGCTCCCAAAATGTGAACGTCTGCAGATAGCTCGCAGCCAGAAAGAGCTAGCCTGGAAAGCTGTTGCTCAGCCTCATCTGCCCATGGCACTGCTCGCACAGAGGCACAGAGACTGGGGCTGCTTGCTTGTCTTGCCCCCTCAAACTTCAAACGTATCTTAGTTGGTCCTTGCCAAGCTTCTCTGGCAGCCCTTCTCTGAAAATGCGAACGTCTGCAGATAGCTCGCAGCCAGAAAGAGCTAGCCTGGAAAGCTGTTGCTCAGCCTCATCTGCCCATGGCACTGCTCGCACAGAGGCACAGAGACTGGGACTGCTTGCTTGTCTTGCACCCTCAAACTCCAAATATTGCTTAGGTGGCTCGTGTCGCGCGCCTCCGGCAGCCCTGCTCCGAAAATGCGAACGTCTGCAGATAGTTTGCAGGCAGAAAGAGCTAGCCTGGAAAGCTGTTGCTCAGCCTCATCTGCCCATGGCACTGCTCGCACAGAGGCACAGAGATTGGGGCTGCTTGCTTTTCTTGCCCCATCAAACTTCAAACATAACTTTGCGCATCCATGCAGGGCGCCTCCGGCAGCCGTGCTCCCAAAATGTGAACGTCTGCAGATAGCTCGCAGCCAGAAAGAGCTAGCCTGGAAAACTGTTGCTCAGCCGCATCTGCCCATGTCACTGCTCACACAGAGGCACAGAGACTGGGGCTGCTTGCTGGTCTTGTCACCTGAAACTTCAAATATAAATTTGGCGGTGCGTGCAGTGGGTCTCCGGCAGGCCTGCTCTGAAAATGCGAACGTCTGCAGATAGCTCGCAGCCAGAAAGAGCTAGCCTGGAAAGCTGTTGCTCAGCCTCATCTGCCCATGGCACTGCTCACACAGAGGCACAGAGACTGGGACTGCTTGCTTGTCTTCCCCCCTCAAACTTCAAACGTATCTTAAGTGTTTACTGCTAGGCGCTTCCGGTAGCCCTGCTCCGAAAATGCGAACGTCTGCATATACTTCGCAGCCAGAAAGAGCTAGCATGGAAAGCTGTTGCTCAGCCTCATCTGCCCATGGCACTGCTCGCACAGAGGCACAGAGACTGGGGCTCCTTGCTTGTTTTGCCCCCTCAAACTTCAAACATATCTTAGGTGGCACGTGTCGGGCGACTCCGTCAGCCCTGCTCTGAAAATGCAAACGTCTGAAGATAGCTCGCAGCCAGAAAGAGCTAGCCTGGAAAGCTGTTGCTCAGCCTCATCTGCCCATGGCACTGCTCGCACAGAGCCACAGAGACTGGGGCTGCTTGCTTGTCTTGCCACCTCAAACTTCAAACGTACATTTGGGGGTCCGTGCCGGGCACCTCCGGCAGCCTTGATCCGAAAATGCGAACGACTGCAAATTGTTCGCAGCCAGAAAGAGCTAGCCTGGAAAGCTGTTGCTCAGCCTCATCTGCCCATGGCACTGCTCGCACAGAGGCACAGAGACTCGGGCTGCTTCCTTGTCTTGCCCCCTCTAACTTCAAACGTATCATAGGTGGTCCGCGACGGGCGCCTCCGGCAGCCCTGCTCCGAAAATGCGAACGTCTGCAGATAGCTCGCAGGCAGAAAGAGCTAGCCTGGAAAGCTGTTGCTCAGCCTCATCTGCCCATGGCACTGCTCGCACAGAGGCACAGAGATTGGGGCTGCTTCCTTGTCTTGCCCTCTCTAACTTCAAACGTATCTTAGGTGGTCTGCGCCGAGCGTCTCCGGCATGCTTGCTCCGAAAATGCGAACGTCTGCAGGTAGCTCACAGGCAGAAAGAGCTAGCCTGGAAAGCTGTTGCTCAGCCTCATCTGCCCATGGCACTGCTCGCACAGAGGCAAAGAGATTGGGGCTGCTTCCTTGTCTTGCCCTCTCTATCTTCAAACGTATCTTAGGTGGTCTGCGCCGGGCGTCTCCGGCATCCCTGCTCCGAAAATGCGAACGTCTGCAGATAGCTCGCAGGCAGAAAGAGCTAGCGTGAAAGCTGTTGCTCAGCCTCATCTGCCCATGGCACTGCTCGCACAGAGGCACAGAGATTGGGGCTGCTTGCTTTTCTTGCCCCATCAAACTTCAAACATAACTTTGCGCATCCATGCAGGGCGCCTCCGGCAGCCGTGCTCCCAAAATGTGAACGTCTGCAGATAGCTCGCAGCCAGAAAGAGCTAGCCTGGAAAACTGTTGCTCAGCCGCATCTGCCCATGTCACTGCTCACACAGAGGCACAGAGACTGGGGCTGCTTGCTTGTCTTGTCACCTGAAACTTCAAATATAAATTTGGCGGTGCGTGCAGTGGGTCTCCGGCAAGCCTGCTCTGAAAATGCGAACGTCTGCAGATAGCTCGCAGCCAGAAAGAGCTAGCCTGGAAAGCTGTTGCTCAGCCTCATCTGCCCATGGCACTGCTCACACTGAGGCACAGAGACTGGGACTGCTTGCTTGTCTTCCCCCCTCAAACTTCAAACGTATCTTAAGTGTTTACTGCTAGACGCTTCCGGTAGCCCTGCTCCGAAAATGCGAACGTCTGCATATACTTCGCAGCCAGAAAGAGCTAGCCTGGAAAGCTGTTGCTCAGCCGCATCTGCCCATGGCACTGCTCGCACAGAGGCACAGAGACTGGGGCTGCTTGCTTGTCTTGCCCCCTCAAACTCCAAACATATCTTAGGTGGCACGTGTCGGGCGACTCCGGCAGCCCTGCTCTGAAAATGCAAAGGTCTGCAGATAGCTCGCCGCCAGAAAGAGCTAGCCTGGAAAGCTGTTGCTCAGCCTCATCTGCCCATGGCACTGCTCGCACAGAGGCACAGAGACTCGGGCTGCTTGCTTGTCTTGCCCCCTCAAAGTTCAACCGTATCTTAGGTGGTCCGTGCAGGGGGCCTCTGGCAGCCCTGCTATAAATAAGCGAGTGTCTGCAGATAGATCGCAGGCAGAAAGAGCTAGCCTGGAAAGCTGTTGCTCAGCCTCATCTGCCCATGGCACTGCTCGCACAGAGGCACAGAGACTGGGGCTGCTTGCTTCTCTTGCCCCCTCAAACTTCAAACCTATCTTTGATGGTCCGTGCAGGGGGCCTCCGACAGCACTGCTATAAATAAGCGAGTGTCTGCAGATAGCTCGCAGGCAGAAAGAGCTATCCTGGAAAGCTGTTGCTCAGCCTCATCTGCCCATGGCACTGCTCGCACAGAGGCACAGAGACTGGGGCTGCTTGCTTGTCTTGCCCCCTCAAACTTCAAACGTATCTTAGTTGGTCCTTGCCAAGCTTCTCTGGCAGCCCTTCTCTGAAAATGCGAACGTCTGCAGATAGCTCGCAGGCAGAAAGAGCTAGCCTGGAAAGCTGTTGCTCAGCCTCATCTGCCCATGGCACTGCTCGCACAGAGGCACAGAGACTGGGGCTGCTTGCTTGTCTTGTCACCTGAAACTTCAAATATAAATTTGGCGGTGCGTGCAGTGGGTCTCCGGCAGGCCTGCTCTGAAAATGCGAACGTCTGCAGATAGCTCGCAGCCAGAAAGAGCTAGCCTGGAAAGCTGTTGCTCAGCCTCATCTGCCCATGGCACTGCTCACACAGAGGCACAGAGACTGGGGCTGCTTGCTTGTCTTGCCCCCTCAAACTTCAAACGTATCTTAAGTGTTTACTGCTAGGCGCTTCCGGCAGCCCTGCTCCGAAAATGCGAACGTCTGCATATAGTTCGCAGCCAGAAAGAGCTAGCCTGGAAAGCTGTTGCTCAGCCTCATCTGCCCATGGCACTGCTCGCACAGAGGCACAGAGACTGGGGCTGCTTGCTTGTCTTGCCCCCTCAAACTTCAAACATATCTTAGGTGGCATGTGTCGGGCGCCTCCGTCAGCCCTGCTCTGAAAATGCAAATGTCTGAAGATAGCTCGCAGCCAGAAAGAGCTAGCCTGGAAAGCTGTTTCTCAGCCTCATCTGCCCATGGCACTGCTCGCACAGAGGCACAGAGACTGGGGCTGCTTGCTTGTCTTGCCACCTCAAACTTCAAACGTAGCTTAGGTGGTCCTTGCAGGGGGCCTCCGGCAGCCCTGCTCTAAATAAGCGCGTGTCTGCAGATAGCTCGCAGGCACAAAAAGCTAGGCTAGAAAGCTGTTGCTCAGCCTCATCTGCCCATGGCACTGCTCGCACAGAGGCACAGAGACTGGGACTGCTTGCTTGTCTTGCCCCCTCAAACTTCAAACGTACATTTGGGGGTCTGTGCCGAGCGCCTCCGGCAGCCTTGATCCGAAAATGGGAACGACTGCAAATTGTTCGCAGCCAGAAAGAGCTAGCCTGGAAAGCTGTTGCTCAGCCTCATCTGCCCATGGCACTGCTCGCACAGAGGCACAGAGACTGGGGCTGCTTGCTTGTCTTGCCCCCTCAAACTTCAAACGTATCTTTGGGGGTCCATGCCGGTCGCCTCCGGCAGTCGTGCTTCAAAAATGCGAACGTCTTCAGATAGCTCGCAGGCAGAAAGAGCTAGCCTGGAAAGCTGTTGCTCAGCCTCATCTGCCCATGGCACTGCTCACACAGAGGCACAGAGACTGGGGCTGCTTGCTTGTCTGGCCCTTTCAAACTTCAAACGTATCTTTGGGAGTCCGTGCCGGGCGCCTCCGGCATCTTTACTCTGAAAATGCGAACGTCTGCAGATAGTTTGCAGCCAGAAAGAGCTAGCCTGGAAAGCTGTTGCTCAGCCTCATCTGCCCATGGCACTGCTCGCACAGAGGCACAGAGACTGGGGCTGTTTGCTTGTCTTGCCCCCTCAAAATTCAAACATAACTTTGTGCATCCATGCAGGGCGCCTCCGGCAGCCCTGCTCCCAAAATGTGAACGTCTGCAGATAGCTCGCAGCCAGAAAGAGCTAGCCTGGAAAGCTGTTGCTCAGCCTCATCTGCCCATGGCACTGCTCGCACAGAGGCACAGAGACTGGGACTGCTTGCTTGTCTTGCCCCCTCAAACTCCAAATATTGCTTAGGTGGCTCGTGTCGCGCGCCTCCGGCAGCCCTGCTCCGAAAATGCGAACGTCTGCAGATAGTTTGCAGGCAGAAAGAGCTAGCCTGGAAAGCTGTTGCTCAGCCTCATCTGCCCATGGCACTGCTCGCACAGAGGCACAGAGATTGGGGCTGCTTGCTTTTCTTGCCCCATCAAACTTCAAACATAACTTTGCGCATCCATGCAGGGCGCCTCCGGCAGCCGTGCTCCCAAAATGTGAACGTCTGCAGATAGCTCGCAGCCAGAAAGAGGTAGCCTGGAAAACTGTTGCTCAGCCGCATCTGCCCATGTCACTGCTCACACAGAGGCACAGAGACTGGGGCTGCTTGCTGGTCTTGTCACCTGAAACTTCAAATATAAATTTGGCGGTGCGTGCAGTGGGTCTCCGGCAGGCCTGCTCTGAAAATGCGAACGTCTGCAGATAGCTCGCAGCCAGAAAGAGCTAGCCTGGAAAGCTGTTGCTCAGCCTCATCTGCCCATGGCACTGCTCACACAGAGGCACAGAGACTGGGACTGCTTGCTTGTCTTCCCCCCTCAAACTTCAAACGTATCTTAAGTGTTTACTGCTAGGCGCTTCCGGTAGCCCTGCTCCGAAAATGCGAACGTCTGCATATACTTCGCAGCCAGAAAGAGCTAGCATGGAAAGCTGTTGCTCAGCCTCATCTGCCCATGGCACTGCTCGCACAGAGGCACAGAGACTGGGGCTCCTTGCTTGTTTTGCCCCCTCAAACTTCAAACATATCTTAGGTGGCACGTGTCGGGCGCCTCCGTCAGCCCTGCTCTGAAAATGCAAACGTCTGAAGATAGCTCGCAGCCAGAAAGAGCTAGCCTGGAAAGCTGTTGCTCAGCCTCATCTGCCCATGGCACTGCTCGCACAGAGGCACAGAGACTGGGGCTGCTTGCTTGTCTTGGCACCTCAAACTTCAAACGTACATTTGGGGGTCCGTGCCGAGCACCTCCGGCAGCCTTGATCCGAAAATGCGAACGACTGCAAATTGTTCGCAGCCAGAAAGAGCTAGCCTGGAAAGCTGTTGCTCAGCCTCATCTGCCCATGGCACTGCTCGCACAGAGGCACAGAGACTCGGGCTGCTTCCTTGTCTTGCCCCCTCTAACTTCAAACGTATCTTAGGTGGTCCGCGACGGGCGCCTCCGGCAGCCCTGCTCCGAAAATGCGAACGTCTGCAGATAGCTCGCAGGCAGAAAGAGCTAGCCTGGAAAGCTGTTGCTCAGCCTCATCTGCCCATGGCACTGCTCGCACAGAGGCACAGAGATTGGGGCTGCTTCCTTGTCTTGCCCTCTCTAACTTCAAACGTATCTTAGGTGGTCTGCGCCGAGCGTCTCCGGCATGCTTGCTCCGAAAATGCGAACGTCTGCAGGTAGCTCACAGGCAGAAAGAGCTAGCCTGGAAAGCTGTTGCTCAGCCTCATCTGCCCATGGCACTGCTCGCACAGAGGCAAAGAGATTGGGGCTGCTTCCTTGTCTTGCCCTCTCTATCTTCAAATGTATCTTAGGTGGTCTGCGCCGGGCGTCTCCGGCATCCCTGCTCCGAAAATGCGAACGTCTGCATATAGCTCGCAGGCAGAAAGAGCTAGCGTGAAAGCTGTTGCTCAGCCTCATCTGCCCATGGCACTGCTCGCACAGAGGCACAGAGATTGGGGCTGCTTGCTTTTCTTGCCCCATCAAACTTCAAACATAACTTTGCGCATCCATGCAGGGCGCCTCCGGCAGCCGTGCTCCCAAAATGTGAACGTCTGCAGATAGCTCGCAGCCAGAAAGAGCTAGCCTGGAAAACTGTTGCTCAGCCGCATCTGCCCATGTCACTGCTCACACAGAGGCACAGAGACTGGGGCTGCTTGCTTGTCTTGTCACCTGAAACTTCAAATATAAATTTGGCGGTGCGTGCAGTGGGTCTCCGGCAGGCCTGCTCTGAAAATGCGAACGTCTGCAGATAGCTCGCAGCCAGAAAGAGCTAGCCTGGAAAGCTGTTGCTCAGCCTCATCTGCCCATGGCACTGCTCACACTGAGGCACAGAGACTGGGACTGCTTGCTTGTCTTCCCACCTCAAACTTCAAACGTATCTTAAGTGTTTACTGCTAGACGCTTCCGGTAGCCCTGCTCCGAAAATGCGAACGTCTGCATATACTTCGCAGCCAGAAAGAGCTAGCATGGAAAGCTGTTGCTCAGCCTCATCTGCCCATGGCACTGCTCGCACAGAGGCACAGAGACTGGTGCTCCTTGCTTGTTTTGCCCCCTCAAACTTCAAACATATCTTAGGTGGCACGTGTCGGGCGCCTTCGTCAGCCCTGCTCTGAAAATGCAAACGTCTGCAGATAGCTCGCAGCCAGAAAGAGCTAGCCTGGAAAGCTGTTGCTCAGCCTCATCTGCCCATGGCACTGCTCGCACAGAGCCACAGAGACTGGGGCTGCTTGCTTGTCTTGCCACCTCAAACTTCAAACGTACATTTGGGGGTCCGTGCCGGGCACCTCCAGCAGCCTTGATCCGAAAATGCGAACGACTGCAAATTGTTCGCAGCCAGAAAGAGCTAGCCTGGAAAGCTGTTGCTCAGCCTCATCTGCCCATGGCACTGCTCGCACAGAGGCACAGAAACTCGGGCTGCTTCCTTGTCTTGCCCCCTCTAACTTCAAACGTATCTTAGGTGGTCCGCGACGGGCGCCTCCGGCAGCCCTGCTCCGAAAATGCGAACGTCTGCAGATAGCTCGCAGGCAGAAAGAGCTAGCCTGGAAAGCTGTTGCTCAGCCTCATCTGCCCATGGCACTGCTCGCACAGAGGCACAGAGATTGGGGCTGCTTCCTTGTCTTGCCCTCTCTAACTTCAAACGTATCTTAGGTGGTCTGCGCCGAGCGTCTCCGGCATGCTTGCTCCGAAAATGCGAACGTCTGCAGGTAGCTCACAGGCAGAAAGAGCTAGCCTGGAAAGCTGTTGCTCAGCCTCATCTGCCCATGGCACTGCTCGCACAGAGGCACAGAGACTGGGGCTGCTTGCTTGTCTTGCCCCCTCAAACTCCAAACATTTCTTAGGTGGCTCGTGTCGCACCCCTCCGTCAGCCCTGCTCCGAAAATGCGAACGTCTGCAGATAGCTCGCAGCCAGAAAGAGCTAGCCAGGAAAGCTGTTGCTCAGCCTCATCTGCCCATGGCACTGCTCGCACAGAGGCAAAGAGATTGGGGCTGCTTCCTTGTCTTGCCCTCTCTATCTTCAAACGTATCTTAGGTGGTCTGCGCCGGGCGTCTCCGGCATCCCTGCTCCGAAAATGCGAACGTCTGCAGATAGCTCGCAGGCAGAAAGAGCTAGCGTGAAAGCTGTTGCTCAGCCGCATCTGCCCATGGCACTGCTCGCACAGAGGCACAGAGACTGGGGCTGCTTGCTTGTCTTGCCCCCTCAAAATTCAAACGTACATTTGGGGGTCCGTGCCGGGCGCCGCAGGCAGCTTTACTCTGAAAATGCGAACTTCTGCAGATAGCTCACAGCCAGAAAGAGCTAGCCTGGAAATCTGTTGCTCAGCCTCATCTGCCCATGGCACTGCTCGCACAGAGGCACAGAGACTGGGGCTGCTTGCTTGTCTTGCCCCCTCAAACTTCAAACGTATCTTTGGGGGTCCATGCCGGTCGCCTCCGGCAGTCGTGCTTCAAAAATGCGAACGTCTTCAGATAGCTCGCAGGCAGAAAAAGCTAGCCTGGAAAGCTGTTGCTCAGCCTCATCTGCCCATGGCACTGCTCACACAGAGGCACAGAGACTGGGGCTGCTTGCTTGTCTGGCCCTTTCAAACTTCAAACGTATCTTTGGGAGTCCGTGCCGGGCGCCTCCGGCATCTTTACTCTGAAAATGCGAACGTCTGCAGATAGTTTACAGCCAGAAAGAGCTAGCCTGGAAAGCTGTTGCTCAGCCTCATCTGCCCGTGGCACTGCTCGCACAGAGGCACAGAGACTGGGGCTGCTTGCTTGTCTTGCCCCCTGAAACTCCAAACATATCTTAGGTGGCACGTGTCGGGCGCCTCCGGCAGCCCTGCTCTGAAAATGCAAACGTCTGAAGAGAGCTCGCAGCCAGAAAGAGCTATCCTGCAAATCTGTTGCTCAGCCTCATCTGCCCATGGCACTGCTCGCACAGAGGCACAGAGACTGGGGCTGTTTGCTTGTCTTGCCCCCTCAAAATTCAAACATAACTTTGTGCATCCATGCAGGGCGCCTCCGGCAGCCCTGCTCTGAAAATGCAAACGTCTGCAGATAGCTCGCAGCCAGAAAGAGCTAGCCTGGAAAGCTGTTGCTCAGCCTCATCTGCCCATGGCACTGCTCGCACAGAGGCACAGAGACTGGGGCTGCTTGCTTGTCTTGCCCCCTCAAACTTCAAACGTATCTTAGTTGGTCCTTGCCAAGCTTCTCTGGCAGCCCTTCTCTGAAAATGCGAACGTCTGCAGATAGCTCGCAGCCAGAAAGAGCTAGCCTGGAAAGCTGTTGCTCAGCCTCATCTGCCCATGGCACTGCTCGCACAGAGGCACAGAGACTGGGACTGCTTGCTTGTCTTGCCCCCTCAAACTCCAGACATTTCTTAGGTGGCTCGTGTCGCGCCCCTCCGTCAGCCCTGCTCCGAAAATGCAAACGTCTGCAGATAGCTCGCAGCCAGAAAGAGCTAGCCAGGAAAGCTGTTGCTCAGCCTCATCTGCCCATGGCACTGCTCGCACAGAGGCAAAGAGATTGGGGCTGCTTCCTTGTCTTGCCCTCTCTATCTTCAAACGTATCTTAGGTGGTCTGCGCCGGGCGTCTCCGGCATCCCTGCTCCGAAAATGCGAACGTCTGCAGATAGCTCGCAGGCAGAAAGAGCTAGCGTGAAATCTGTTGCTCAGCCTCATCTGCCCATGGCACTGCTCTCACAGAGGCACAGAGATTGGGGCTGCTTGCTTTTCTTGCCCCATCAAACTTCAAACATAACTTTGCGCATCCATGCAGGGCGCCTCCGGCAGCCGTGCTCCCAAAATGTGAACGTCTGCAGATAGCTCGCAGCCAGAAAGAGCTAGCCTGGAAAACTGTTGCTCAGCCGCATCTGCCCATGTCACTGCTCACACAGAGGCACAGAGACTGGGGCTGCTTGCTTGTCTTGTCACCTGAAACTTCAAATATAAATTTGGCGGTGCGTGCAGTGGGTCTCCGGCAGGCCTGCTCTGAAAATGCGAACGTCTGCAGATAGCTCGCAGCCAGAAAGAGCTAGCCTGGAAAGCTGTTGCTCAGCCTCATCTGCCCATGGCACTGCTCACACTGAGGCACAGAGACTGGGACTGCTTGCTTGTCTTCCCCCCTCAAACTTCAAACGTATCTTAAGTGTTTACTGCTAGACGCTTCCGGTAGCCCTGCTCCGAAAATGCGAACGTCTGCATATACTTCGCAGCCAGAAAGAGCTAGCATGGAAAGCTGTTGCTCAGCCTCATCTGCCCATGGCACTGCTCGCACAGAGGCACAGAGACTGGGGCTCCTTGCTTGTTTTGCCCCCTCAAACTTCAAACATATCTTAGGTGGCACGTGTCGGGCGCCTCCGTCAGCCCTGCTCTGAAAATGCAAACGTCTGAAGATAGCTCGCAGCCAGAAAGAGCTAGCCTGGAAAGCTGTTGCTCAGCCTCATCTGCCCATGGCACTGCTCGCACAGAGGCACAGAGACTGGGGCTGCTTGCTTGTCTTGCCACCTCAAACTTCAAACGTACATTTGGGGGTCCGTGCCGGGCACCTCCGGCAGCCTTGATCCGAAAATGCGAACGTCTGCAGGTAGCTCACAGGCAGAAAGAGCTAGCCTGAAAAGCTGTTGCTCAGCTTCATCTGCCCATGGCACTGCTCGCACAGAGGCAAAGAGATTGGGGCTGCTTCCTTGTCTTGCCCTCTCTATCTTCAAACGTATCTTAGGTGGTCTGCGCCGGGCGTCTCCGGCATCCCTGCTCCGAAAATGCAAACATCTGCAGATAGCTCGCAGGCAGAAAGAGATAGCGTGAAAGCTGTTGCTCAGCCGCATCTGCCCATGGCACTGCTCGCACAGAGGCACAGAGATTGGGGCTGCTTGCTTGTCTTGCCCCCTCAAAATTCAAACGTACATTTGGGGGTCCGTGCCGGGCGCCGCAGGCAGCTTTACTCTGAAAATGCGAACGTCTGCAGATAGTTTGCAGCCAGAAAGAGCTAGCCTGGAAAGCTGTTGCTCAGCCTCATCTGCCCATGGCACTGCTCGCACAGAGGCACAGAGACTGGGGCTGCTTGCTTGTCTTGCCCCCTGAAACTCCAAACATATCTTAGGTGGCACGTGTCGGGCGCCTCCGGCAGCCCTGCTCTGAAAATGCAAACGTCTGAAGAGAGCTCGCAGCCAGAAAGAGCTAGCCTGCAAATCTGTTGCTCAGCCTCATCTGCCCATGGCACTGCTCGCACAGAGGCACAGAGACTGGGGCTGTTTGCTTGTCTTGCCCCCTCAAAATTCAAACATAACTTTGTGCATCCATGCAGGGCGCCTCCGGCAGCCCTGCTCCCAAAATGTGAACGTCTGCAGATAGCTCGCAGCCAGAAAGAGCTAGCCTGGAAAGCTGTTGCTCAGCCTCATCTGCCCATGGCACTGCTCGCACAGAGGCACAGAGACTGGGGCTGCTTGCTTGTCTTGCCCCCTCAAACTTCAAACGTATCTTAGTTGGTCCTTGCCAAGCTTCTCTGGCAGCCCTTCTCTGAAAATGCGAACGTCTGCAGATAGCTCGCAGCCAGAAAGAGCTAGCCTGGAAAGCTGTTGCTCAGCCTCATCTGCCCATGGCACTGCTCGCACAGAGGCACAGAGACTGGGACTGCTTGCTTGTCTTGCCCCCTCAAACTCCAGACATTTCTTAGGTGGCTCGTGTCGCGCCCCTCCGTCAGCCCTGCTCCGAAAATGCAAACGTCTGCAGATAGCTCGCAGCCAGAAAGAGCTAGCCAGGAAAGCTGTTGCTCAGCCTCATCTGCCCATGGCACTGCTCGCACAGAGGCAAAGAGATTGGGGCTGCTTCCTTGTCTTGCCCTCTCTATCTTCAAACGTATCTTAGGTGGTCTGCGCCGGGCGTCTCCGGCATCCCTGCTCCGAAAATGCGAACGTCTGCAGATAGCTCGCAGGCAGAAAGAGCTAGCGTGAAAGCTGTTGCTCAGCCTCATCTGCCCATGGCACTGCTCGCACAGAGGCACAGAGATTGGGGCTGCTTGCTTTTCTTGCCCCATCAAACTTCAAACATAACTTTGCGCATCCATGCAGGGCGCCTCCGGCAGCCGTGCTCCCAAAATGTGAACGTCTGCAGATAGCTCGCAGCCAGAAAGAGCTAGCCTGGAAAACTGTTGCTCAGCCGCATCTGCCCATGTCACTGCTCACACAGAGGCACAGAGACTGGGGCTGCTTGCTTGTCTTGTCACCTGAAACTTCAAATATAAATTTGGCGGTGCGTGCAGTGGGTCTCCGGCAGGCCTGCTCTGAAAATGCGAACGTCTGCAGATAGCTCGCAGCCAGAAAGAGCTAGCCTGGAAAGCTGTTGCTCAGCCTCATCTGCCCATGGCACTGCTCACACTGAGGCACAGAGACTGGGACTGCTTGCTTGTCTTCCCCCCTCAAACTTCAAACGTATCTTAAGTGTTTACTGCTAGACGCTTCCGGTAGCCCTGCTCCGAAAATGCGAACGTCTGCATATACTTCGCAGCCAGAAAGAGCTAGCATGGAAAGCTGTTGCTCAGCCTCATCTGCCCATGGCACTGCTCGCACAGAGGCACAGAGACTGGGGCTCCTTGCTTGTTTTGCCCCCTCAAACTTCAAACATATCTTAGGTGGCACGTGTCGGGCGCCTCCGTCAGCCCTGCTCTGAAAATGCAAACGTCTGAAGATAGCTCGCAGCCAGAAAGAGCTAGCCTGGAAAGCTGTTGCTCAGCCTCATCTGCCCATGGCACTGCTCGCACAGAGGCACAGAGACTGGGGCTGCTTGCTTGTCTTGCCACCTCAAACTTCAAACGTACATTTGGGGGTCCGTGCCGGGCACCTCCGGCAGCCTTGATCCGAAAATGCGAACGTCTGCAGGTAGCTCACAGGCAGAAAGAGCTAGCCTGAAAAGCTGTTGCTCAGCTTCATCTGCCCATGGCACTGCTCGCACAGAGGCAAAGAGATTGGGGCTGCTTCCTTGTCTTGCCCTCTCTATCTTCAAACGTATCTTAGGTGGTCTGCGCCGGGCGTCTCCGGCATCCCTGCTCCGAAAATGCAAACATCTGCAGATAGCTCGCAGGCAGAAAGAGATAGCGTGAAAGCTGTTGCTCAGCCGCATCTGCCCATGGCACTGCTCGCACAGAGGCACAGAGATTGGGGCTGCTTGCTTGTCTTGCCCCCTCAAAATTCAAACGTACATTTGGGGGTCCGTGCCGGGCGCCGCAGGCAGCTTTACTCTGAAAATGCGAACGTCTGCAGATAGTTTGCAGCCAGAAAGAGCTAGCCTGGAAAGCTGTTGCTCAGCCTCATCTGCCCATGGCACTGCTCGCACAGAGGCACAGAGACTGGGGCTGCTTGCTTGTCTTGCCCCCTGAAACTCCAAACATATCTTAGGTGGCACGTGTCGGGCGCCTCCGGCAGCCCTGCTCTGAAAATGCAAACGTCTGAAGAGAGCTCGCAGCCAGAAAGAGCTAGCCTGCAAATCTGTTGCTCAGCCTCATCTGCCCATGGCACTGCTCGCACAGAGGCACAGAGACTGGGGCTGTTTGCTTGTCTTGCCCCCTCAAAATTCAAACATAACTTTGTGCATCCATGCAGGGCGCCTCCGGCAGCCCTGCTCCCAAAATGTGAACGTCTGCAGATAGCTCGCAGCCAGAAAGAGCTAGCCTGGAAAGCTGTTGCTCAGCCTCATCTGCCCATGGCACTGCTCGCACAGAGGCACAGAGACTGGGGCTGCTTGCTTGTCTTGCCCCCTCAAACTTCAAACGTATCTTAGTTGGTCCTTGCCAAGCTTCTCTGGCAGCCCTTCTCTGAAAATGCGAACGTCTGCAGATAGCTCGCAGCCAGAAAGAGCTAGCCTGGAAAGCTGTTGCTCAGCCTCATCTGCCCATGGCACTGCTCGCACAGAGGCACAGAGACTGGGGCTGCTTGCTTGTCTTGCCCCCTCAAACTCCAAATATTGCTTAGGTGGCTCGTGTCGCGCGCCTCCGGCAGCCCTGCTCCGAAAATGCGAACGTCTGCAGATAGTTTGCAGCCAGAAAGATCTAGCCTGGAAAGCTGTTGCTCAGCCTCATCTGCCCATGGCACTGCTCGCACAGAGGCACAGAGATTGGGGCTGCTTGCTTTTCTTGCCCCATCAAACTTCAAACATAACTTTGCACATCCATGCAGGGCGCCTCCGGCAGCCGTGCTCCCAAAATGTGAACGTCTGCAGATAGCTCGCAGCCAGAAAGAGCTAGCCTGGAAAACTGTTGCTCAGCCGCATCTGCCCATGTCACTGCTCACACAGAGGCACAGAGACTGGGGCTGCTTGCTTGTCTTGTCACCTGAAACTTCAAATATAAATTTGGCGGTGCGTGCAGTGGGTCTCCGGCAGGCCTGCTCTGAAAATGCGAACGTCTGCAGATAGCTCGCAGCCAGAAAGAGCTAGCCTGGAAAGCTGTTGCTCAGCCTCATCTGCCCATGGCACTGCTCACACAGAGGCACAGAGACTGGGACTGCTTGCTTGTCTTCCCCCCTCAAACTTCAAACGTATCTTAAGTGTTTACTGCTAGGCGTTTCCGGTAGCCCTGCTCCGAAAATGCGAACGTCTGCATATACTTCGCAGCCAGAAAGAGCTAGCATGGAAAGCTGTTGCTCAGCCTCATCTGCCCATGGCGCTGCTCGCACAGAGGCACAGAGACTGGGGCTGCTTGCTTGTCTTCCCTCTCAAACTTCAAACATACCTTTGCGCTTCCATGCTTGGCGCCTCCGGCAGCCCTGCTCCCAAAATGAGAACGTCTGCAGATAGCTCGCAGGCAGAAAGAGCTAGCCTGGAAAGCTGTTGCTCAGCCTCATCTGCCCATGGCACTGCTCGCACAGAGGCACAGAGACTGGGGCTGCTTGCTTCTCTTGCCCCCTCAAACTTCAAACCTATCTTTGGTGGTCCGTGCAGGGGTGCACCAGCAGGCCTGCTCTGAAAATGAGAACGTCTGCTGATAGCTCGCAGGCAGAAAGAGCTAGCCTGGAAAGCTGTTGCTCAGCCTCATCTGCCCATGGCACTGCTCGCACAGAGGCACAGAGACTGGGGCTGCTTGCTTGTCTTGCCACCTCAAACTTCAAACGTATCTTAGATGGTCCTTGAAAAGATTCTCTGGCATCCCTTCTCTGAAAATGCGAACGTCTGCAGATAGCTCGCAGCCAGAAAGAGCTAGCCTGGAAAGCTGTTGCTCAGCCTCATCTGCCCATGGCACTGCTCGCACAGAGGCACAGAGACTGGGGCTGCTTGCTTGTCTTGCCCCCTCAAACTTCAAACGTATCTTTAGGGGTCCGTGCCGGGCGCCGCAGGCAGCCCTGCTCTGAAAATGCGAACGTCTGCAGATAGCTCACAGCCAGAAAGAGCTAGCCTGGAAAGCTGTTGCTCAGCCTCATCTGCCCATGGCACTGCTCGCACAGAGGCACAGAGACTGGGGCTGCTTGCTTGTCTTGCCCCTCAAAATTCAAACGTTCATTTGGGGGTCCATGCCGGGCGCCTCCGGCAGTCCTGCTTCTGAAATGCGAACGTCTGCAGATAGCTCGCACGCAGAAAGAGCTAGCCTGGAAAGCTGTTGCTCAGCCTCATCTGCCCATGGCGCTGCTCGCACAGAGGCACAGAGACTGGGGCTGCTTGCTTGTCTTGCCATTTCAAACTTCAAACATATATTTGGCTGTCCGTGCAGGGGGCTTCCGGCAGCCCTGCTCCGAAAATGCGAACGTCTGCAGATAGCTCTCGGGCAGAAAGAGCTAGCCTGGCAAAGCTGTTGCTCAGCTTCATCTGCCAATGGCACTGCTCGCACAGAGGCACAGAGTCTCGGGCTGCTTGCTTGTCTTCCCTCTCAAACTTCAAACATACCTTTGCGCTTCCATGCTTGGCGCCTCCGGCAGCCCTGCTCCCAAAATGAGAACGTCTGCAGATAGCTCGCAGGCAGAAAGAGCTAGCCTGGAAAGCTGTTGCTCAGCCTCATCTGCCCATGGCACTGCTCGCACAGAGGCACAGAGACTGGTCCCGCTGGCTTGTCTAGCCCTGTCAAAATTCAAACGTACATTTGGGGGTCCGTTCCAAGCTCCTCCAGCAGCCCTGTTCTGAAAATGCGAACGTCTGCTGATAGATCGCAGGCAGAAAGAGCTAGCTTGGAAAACTATTGCTCAGCCTCATCTGCCCATGGCACTGCTCGCACAGAGGCACAGAGACTGGGGCTGCTTGCTTGTCTTGCCCCCTCAAACTTCAAATGTACATTTGAGTGTCTGTGCCTTGCGCCTCCGGAAGCCTTGATCCGAAAATGCGAACGACTGCAAATTGTTCTCAGCCAGAAAGAGCTAGCCTGGAAAGCTGTTGCTCAGCCTCATCTGCCCATGGCACTGCTCGCACAGAGGCACAGAGACTGGGGGTGCTTGCTCGTCTTGCCCCCTCAAACTCCAAACATAGCTTAGGTGGCACGTGTCGGGCGCCTCCGGCAGCCCTGCTTCGAAAATGCAAATGTCTGCAGATAGCTCGCAGCCAGAAAGAGCTAGCCTGGAAAGCTGTTGCTCAGCCTCATCTGCCCATGGCACTGCTCGCACAGAGGCACAGAGACTCGGGCTGCTTCCTTGTCTTGCCCCCTCTAACTTCAAACGTATCTTAAGTGTTTCCTGCTAGTCGCTTCCGGCAGCCCTGCTCCGAAAATGCGAACGTCTGCAGATAGCTCGCAGGCAGAAAGAGCTAGCCTGGAAAGCTGTTGCTCAGCCTCATCTGCCCATGGCACTGCTCGCACAGAGGCACAGAGACTCGTGCTGCTTGCTTGTCTTGCCCCCTCAAACTTCAAACGTAGCTTTAGGGGTCCATGCCGGGCGCCTCCGGCAGTCCTGCTTCAAAAATGCGAACGTCTTCAGATAGCTCGCAGGCAGAAAGAGCTAGCCTGGAAAGCTGTTGCTCAGCCTCATCTGCCCATGGCACTGCTCGCACAGAGGCACAGAGACTGGGGCTGCTTGCTTGTCTGGCCCCCTCAAACTTCAAACGTATCTTTGGGCGTCCGTGCCGGGCGCCTCCAGCATCTTTACTCTGAAAATGCGAACGTCTGAAGATAGCTCGCAGGCAGAAAGAGCTAGCCTGGAAAGCTGTTGTTCAGCCTCATCTGCCCATGGCACTGCTCGCACAGAGGCACAGAGACTGGGGCTGCTTGCTTGTCTTGCTCCCTGAAACTTCAAACGTATGTTAAGTGTTTCCTGCCAGGCGGCTCCGGCAGCCCTGCTCCAAAAATGCAAACGTCTGCAGATAGTTTGCAGCCAGAAAGAGCTAGCCTGGAAAGCTGTTGCTCAGCCTCATCTGCTCATGGCACTGCTCGCACACAGGCACAGAGACTGGGGCTGCTTGCTTGTCTTGCCCTTTCAAACTTCAAATGTATCTTTGGGGGTCCGTGCCGGGCGCCTCCCTCAGCCTTACTCTGAAAATGCGAACGTCTGCAGATAGTTTGCAGCCAGAAAGAGCTAGCCTGGAAAGCTGTTGCTCAGCCTCATCTGCCCATGGCACTGCTCGCACATAGGCACAGAGATTGGGGCTGCTTGCTTGTCTTGACCCCTCAAACTTCAAACATAACTTTGCGCATCCATGCAGGGCGCCTCCGGTAGCCCTGCTCCCAAAATGTGAACGTCTGCAGATAACTCGCAGCCAGAAAGAGCTAGCCTGGAAAACTGTTTCTCAGCCGCATCTGCCCATGGCACTGCTCGCACAGAGGCACAGAGACTGGGGCTGCTTGCTTCTCTTGTTACCTGAAACTTCAAATATAAATTTGGCGGTGTGTGCAGGGGGTCTCCAGCAGGCCTGCTCTGAAAATGCGAACGTCTGCAGATAGCTCGCAGCCAGAAAGAGCTAGCCTGGAAAGCTGTTGCTCAGCCTCATCTGCCCATGGCACTGCTCGCACAGAGGCACAGAGACTGGGGCTGCTTGCTTGTCTTGCCACCTCAAACTTCAAACATATATTTGGCTGTCCGTGCACGGGGCTTCCGGCAGCCCTGCTCCCAAAATGTGAACGTCTGCAGATAGCTCTCAGGCAGAAAGAGCTAGCCTGGGAAAGCTGTTGCTCAGCCTCATCTGCCCATGGCACTGCTCGCACAGAGGCACAGAGACTGGGGCTGCTTGCTTGTCTTGCCCCCTCAAACTTCAAACGTATCTTAGGTGGTCCGTGCTGGGGGCCTCCGGCAGCCCTGCTCTAAACAAGCTAGTGTCTGCAGATAGCTCGCAGGCAGAAAGAGCTAGCCTGGAAAGCTGTTGCTCAGCCTCATCTGCCCATGGCACTGCTCGCACAGAGGCACAGAGACTGGGGTTGCTTGCTTGTCTTGCCTCCTAAAACTTCAAACGTATCTTTGGGGATCCGTGCCGGGCGCCACCGGCAGCTTTGCTCTGAAAATGCGAACATCTGTAGATAGTTTGCAGGCAGAAAGAGCTAGCCTGGAAAGCTGTTGCTCAGCCTCATGTGGCCATTGCACTTCTCGCACAGAGGCACAGAGACTGGGGCTGCTTGCTTGTCTTGCCCCGTCCATCTTCAAACATAAATTTGCGGGTCCGTGCCTGGCGCCTCCGGCAGCCTTGCTCCGAAAATGTTAACGACTGCAGATAGCTGGCAGCCAGAAATAGCTAGCCTGGAAAGCTGTTGCTCAGCCTCATCTGCCCATGGCACTGCTCGCACAGAGGCACAGAGACTGGGGCTGCTTGCTTGTCTTGCCCCCTCAAACTTCAAACGTATCTTAGGTGGTCCGTGCTGGGGGCCTCCGGCAGCCCTGCTCTAAATAAGATAGTGTCTGCAGATAGCTCGCAGGCAGAAAGAGCTAGCCTGGAAAACTGTTGCTCAGCCTCATCTGCCCATGGCACTGCTCACACAGAGGCACAGAGACTGGGGCTGCTTGCTTGTCTTGCCCCCTCTAACTTCAAACGTATCTTAGGTTGTCCGCGCCGGGCGCCTCCGGCAGCCCTGCTCCGAAAATGCGAACGTCTGCAGATAGCTCGCAGGCAGAAAGAGCTAGCGTGAAAGCTGTTGCTCAGCCGCATCTGCCCATGGCACTGCTCGCACAGAGGCACAGAGACTGGGGCTGCTTGCTTGTCTTGCCCCCTCAAAATTCAAACGTACATTTGGGGGTCCGTGCCGGGCGCCGCAGGCAGCTTTACTCTGAAAATGCGAACTTCTGCAGATAGCTCACAGCCAGAAAGAGCTAGCCTGGAAATCTGTTGCTCAGCCTCATCTGCCCATGGCACTGCTCGCACAGAGGCACAGAGACTGGGGCTGCTTGCTTGTCTTGCCCCCTCAAAGTTCAAACGTATCTTAGGTGGTCCGTGCAGGGGGCCTCCGGCAGCCCTGCTATAAACAAGCGAGTGTCTGCAGATAGCTCGCAGGCAGAAAGAGCTAGCCTGTAAAGCTGTTGCTCAGCCTCATCTGCCCATGGCACTGCTCGCACAGAGGCACAGAGACTGGGGCTGCTTGCTTGTCTTGCCACCTCAAACTTCAAACGTATCTTAGTTGGTCCTTGAAAAGATTCTCTGGCAGCCCTTCTCTGAAAATGCGAACGTCTGCAGATAGCTCGCAGCCAGAAAGAGCTAGCCTGGAAAGCTGTTGCTCAGCCTCATCTGCCCATGGCACTGCTCGCACAGAGGCACAGAGACTGGGGCTGCTTGCTTGTCTTGCCCCCTCAAACTTCAAACGTATCTTTGGGGGTCCGTGCCGGGCGCCGCAGGCAGCCCTGCTCTGAAAATGCGAACGTCTGCAGATAGCTCACAGCCAGAAAGAGCTAGCCTGGAAAGCTGTTGCTCAGCCTCATCTGCCCATGGCACTGCTCGCACAGAGGCACAGAGACTGGGGCTGCTTGCTTGTCTTGCCCCTCAAAATTCAAACGTTCATTTGGGGGTCCATGCCGGGCGCCTCCGGCAGTCCTGCTTCTGAAATGCGAACGTCTGCAGATAGCTCGCACGCAGAAAGAGCTAGCCTGGAAAGCTGTTGCTCAGCCTCATCTGCCCATGGCACTGCTCGCACAGAGGCACAGAGATTGGGGCTGCTTCCTTGTCTTGCCCTCTCTAACTTCAAACGTATCTTAGGTGGTCTGCGCCGAGCGTCTCCGGCATGCTTGCTCCGAAAATGCGAACGTCTGCAGGTAGCTCACAGGCAGAAAGAGCTAGCCTGGAAAGCTGTTGCTCAGCCTCATCTGCCCATGGCACTGCTCGCACAGAGGCAAAGAGATTGGGGCTGCTTCCTTGTCTTGCCCTCTCTATCTTCAAACGTATCTTAGGTGGTCTGCGCCGGGCGTCTCCGGCATCCCTGCTCCGAAAATGCGAACGTCTGCAGATAGCTCGCAGGCAGAAAGAGCTAGCGTGAAAGCTGTTGCTCAGCCTCATCTGCCCATGGCACTGCTCGCACAGAGGCACAGAGATTGGGGCTGCTTGCTTTTCTTGCCCCATCAAACTTCAAACATAACTTTGCGCATCCATGCAGGGCGCCTCCGGCAGCCGTGCTCCCAAAATGTGAACGTCTGCAGATAGCTCGCAGGCAGAAAGAGCTAGCCTGGAAAACTGTTGCTCAGCCGCATCTGCCCATGTCACTGCTCACACAGAGGCACAGAGACTGGGGCTGCTTGCTTGTCTTGTCACCTGAAACTTCAAATATAAATTTGGCGGTGCGTGCAGTGGGTCTCCGGCAGGCCTGCTCTGAAAATGCGAACGTCTGCAGATAGCTCGCAGCCAGAAAGAGCTAGCCTGGAAAGCTGTTGCTCAGCCTCATCTGCCCATGGCACTGCTCACACTGAGGCACAGAGACTGGGACTGCTTGCTTGTCTTCCCCCCTCAAACTTCAAACGTATCTTAAGTGTTTACTGCTAGACGCTTCCGGTAGCCCTGCTCCGAAAATGCGAACGTCTGCATATACTTCGCAGCCAGAAAGAGCTAGCATGGAAAGCTGTTGCTCAGCCTCATCTGCCCATGGCACTGCTCGCACAGAGGCACAGAGACTGGTGCTCCTTGCTTGTTTTGCCCCCTCAAACTTCAAACATATCTTAGGTGGCACGTGTCGGGCGCCTCCGTCAGCCCTGCTCTGAAAATGCAAACGTCTGAAGATAGCTCGCAGCCAGAAAGAGCTAGCCTGGAAAACTGTTGCTCAGCCTCATCTGCCCATGGCACTGCTCGCACAGAGGCACAGAGACTGGGGCTGCTTGCTTGTCTTGCCCCCTCAAACTTCAAACGTAGATTTAGGGGTCCATGCCGGGCGCCTCCGGCAGTCCTGCTTCAAAAATGCGAACGTCTTCAGATAGCTCGCAGGCAGAAAGAGCTAGCCTGGAAAGCTGTTGCTCAGCCTCATCTGCCCATGGCACTGCTCGCACAGAGGCACAGAGACTGGGGCTGCTTGCTTGTCTTGCCCCCTCAAACTTCAAACGTATCTTAAGTGTTTACTGCTAGGCGCTTCCGGCAGCCCTGCTCCGAAAATGCGAACGTCTGCATATAGTTCGCAGCCAGAAAGAGCTAGCATGGAAAGCTGTTGCTCAGCCTCATCTGCCCATGGCACTGCTCGCACAGAGGCACAGAGACTGGGGCTGCTTGCTTGTCTTGCCCCCTCAAACTTCAAACATATCTTAGGTGGCATGTGTCGGGCGCCTCCGTCAGCCCTGCTCTGAAAATGCAAACGTCTGAAGATAGCTCGCAGCCAGAAAGAGCTAGCCTGGAAAGCTGTTTCTCAGCCTCATCTGCCCATGGCACTGCTCGCACAGAGGCACAGAGACTGGGGCTGCTTGCTTGTCTTGCCACCTCAAACTTCAAACGTAGCTTAGGTGGTCCGTGCAGGGGGCCTCCGGCAGCCCTGCTCTAAATAAGCGCGTGTCTGCAGATAGCTCGCAGGCACAAAAAGCTAGGCTAGAAAGCTGTTGCTCAGCCTCATCTGCCCATGGCACTGCTCGCACAGAGGCACAGAGACTGGGACTGCTTGCTTGTCTTGCCCCCTCAAACTTCAAACGTACATTTGGGGGTCTGTGCCGGGCGCCTCCGGCAGCCTTGATCCGAAAATGCGAACGACTGCAAATTGTTCGCAGCCAGAAAGAGCTAGCCTGGAAAGCTGTTGCTCAGCCTCATCTGCCCATGGCACTGCTCGCACAGAGGCACAGAGACTGGGGCTGCTTGCTTGTCTTGCCCCCTCAAACTTCAAACGTATCTTTGGGGGTCCATGCCGGTCGCCTCCGGCAGTCGTGCTTCAAAAATGCGAACGTCTTCAGATAGCTCGCAGGCAGAAAGAGCTAGCCTGGAAAGCTGTTGCTCAGCCTCATCTGCCCATGGCACTGCTCACACAGAGGCACAGAGACTGGGGCTGCTTGCTTGTCTGGCCCTTTCAAACTTCAAACGTATCTTTGGGAGTCCGTGCCGGGCGCCTCCGGCATCTTTACTCTGAAAATGCGAACGTCTGCAAATAGTTTGCAGCCAGAAAGAGCTAGCCTGGAAAGCTGTTGCTCAGCCTCATCTGCCCATGGCACTGCTCGCACAGAGGCACAGAGACTGGGGCTGTTTGCTTGTCTTGCCCCCTCAAAATTCAAACATAACTTTGTGCATCCATGCAGGGCGCCTCCGGCAGCCCTGCTCCCAAAATGTGAACGTCTGCAGATAGCTCGCAGCCAGAAAGAGCTAGCCTGGAAAGCTGTTGCTCAGCCTCATCTGCCCATGGCACTGCTCGCACAGAGGCACAGAGACTGGGGCTGCTTGCTTGTCTTGCCCCCTCAAACTTCAAACGTATCTTAGTTGGTCCTTGCCAAGCTTCTCTGGCAGCCCTTCTCTGAAAATGCGAACGTCTGCAGATAGCTCGCAGCCAGAAAGAGCTAGCCTGGAAAGCTGTTGCTCAGCCTCATCTGCCCATGGCACTGCTCGCACAGAGGCACAGAGACTGGGACTGCTTGCTTGTCTTGCCCCCTCAAACTCCAAATATTGCTTAGGTGGCTCGTGTCGCGCGCCTCCGGCAGCCCTGCTCCGAAAATGCGAACGTCTGCAGATAGTTTGCAGGCAGAAAGAGCTAGCCTGGAAAGCTGTTGCTCAGCCTCATCTGCCCATGGCACTGCTCGCACAGAGGCACAGAGATTGGGGCTGCTTGCTTTTCTTGCCCCATCAAACTTCAAACATAACTTTGCGCATCCATGCAGGGCGCCTCCGGCAGCCGTGCTCCCAAAATGTGAACGTCTGCAGATAGCTCGCAGTCAGAAAGAGCTAGCCTGGAAAACTGTTGCTCAGCCGCATCTGCCCATGTCACTGCTCACACAGAGGCACAGAGACTGGGGCTGCTTGCTGGTCTTGTCACCTGAAACTTCAAATATAAATTTGGCGGTGCGTGCAGTGGGTCTCCGGCAGGCCTGCTCTGAAAATGCGAACGTCTGCAGATAGCTCGCAGCCAGAAAGAGCTAGCCTGGAAAGCTGTTGCTCAGCCTCATCTGCCCATGGCACTGCTCACACAGAGGCACAGAGACTGGGACTGCTTGCTTGTCTTCCCCCCTCAAACTTCAAACGTATCTTAAGTGTTTACTGCTAGGCGCTTCCGGTAGCCCTGCTCCGAAAATGCGAACGTCTGCATATACTTCGCAGCCAGAAAGAGCTAGCATGGAAAGCTGTTGCTCAGCCTCATCTGCCCATGGCACTGCTCGCACAGAGGCACAGAGACTGGGGCTCCTTGCTTGTTTTGCCCCCTCAAACTTCAAACATATCTTAGGTGGCACGTGTCGGGCGCCTCCGTCAGCCCTGCTCTGAAAATGCAAACGTCTGAAGATAGCTCGCAGCCAGAAAGAGCTATCCTGGAAAGCTGTTGCTCAGCCTCATCTGCCCATGGCACTGCTCGCACAGAGGCACAGAGACTGGGGCTGCTTGCTTGTCTTGCCACCTCAAACTTCAAACGTACATTTGGGGGTCCGTGCCGGGCACCTCCGGCAGCCTTGATCCGAAAATGCGAACGACTGCAAATTGTTCGCAGCCAGAAAGAGCTAGCCTGGAAAGCTGTTGCTCAGCCGCATCTGCCCATGGCACTGCTCGCACAGAGGCACAGAGACTCGGGCTGCTTCCTTGTCTTGCCCCCTCTAACTTCAAACGTATCTTAGGTGGTCCGCGACGGGCGCCTCCGGCAGCCCTGCTCCGAAAATGCGAACGTCTGCAGATAGCTCGCAGGCAGAAAGAGCTAGCCTGGAAAGCTGTTGCTCAGCCTCATCTGCCCATGGCACTGCTCGCACAGAGGCACAGAGATTGGGGCTGCTTCCTTGTCTTGCCCTCTCTAACTTCAAACGTATCTTAGGTGGTCTGCGCCGAGCGTCTCCGGCATGCTTGCTCCGAAAATGCGAACGTCTGCAGGTAGCTCACAGGCAGAAAGAGCTAGCCTGGAAAGCTGTTGCTCAGCCTCATCTGCCCATGGCACTGCTCGCACAGAGGCAAAGAGATTGGGGCTGCTTCCTTGTCTTGCCCTCTCTATCTTCAAACGTATCTTAGGTGGTCTGCGCCGGGCGTCTCCGGCATCCCTGCTCCGAAAATGCGAACGTCTGCAGATAGCTCGCAGGCAGAAAGAGCTAGCGTGAAAGCTGTTGCTCAGCCTCATCTGCCCATGGCACTGCTCGCACAGAGGCACAGAGATTGGGGCTGCTTGCTTTTCTTGCCCCATCAAACTTCAAACATAACTTTGCGCATCCATGCAGGGCGCCTCCGGCAGCCATGCTCCCAAAATGTGAACGTCTGCAGATAGCTCGCAGCCAGAAAGAGCTAGCCTGGAAAACTGTTGCTCAGCCGCATCTGCCCATGTCACTGCTCACACAGAGGCACAGAGACTGGGGCTGCTTGCTTGTCTTGTCACCTGAAACTTCAAATATAAATTTGGCGGTGCGTGCAGTGGGTCTCCGGCAGGCCTGCTCTGAAAATGCGAACGTCTGCAGATAGCTCGCAGCCAGAAAGAGCTAGCCTGGAAAGCTGTTGCTCAGCCTCATCTGCCCATGGCACTGCTCACACTGAGGCACAGAGACTGGGACTGCTTGCTTGTCTTCCCCCCTCAAACTTCAAACGTATCTTAAGTGTTTACTGCTAGACGCTTCCGGTAGCCCTGCTCCGAAAATGCGAACGTCTGCATATACTTCGCAGCCAGAAAGAGCTAGCATGGAAAGCTGTTGCTCAGCCTCATCTGCCCATGGCACTGCTCGCACAGAGGCACAGAGACTGGTGCTCCTTGCTTGTTTTGCCCCCTCAAACTTCAAACATATCTTAGGTGGCACGTGTCGGGCGCCTCCGTCAGCCCTGCTCTGAAAATGCAAACGTCTGCAGATAGCTCGCAGCCAGAAAGAGCTAGCCTGGAAAGCTGTTGCTCAGCCTCATCTGCCCATGGCACTGCTCGCACAGAGGCACAGAGACTGGGGCTGCTTGCTTGTCTTGCCACCTCAAACTTCAAACGTACATTTGGGGGTCCGTGCCGGGCACCTCCAGCAGCCTTGATCCGAAAATGCGAACGACTGCAAATTGTTCGCAGCCAGAAAGAGCTAGCCTGGAAAGCTGTTGCTCAGCCTCATCTGCCCATGGCACTGCTCGCACAGAGGCACAGAAACTCGGGCTGCTTCCTTGTCTTGCCCCCTCTAACTTCAAACGTATCTTAGGTGGTCCGCGACGGGCGCCTCCGGCAGCCCTGCTCCGAAAATGCGAACGTCTGCAGATAGCTCGCAGGCAGAAAGAGCTAGCCTGGAAAGCTGTTGCTCAGCCTCATCTGCCCATGGCACTGCTCGCACAGAGGCACAGAGATTGGGGCTGCTTCCTTGTCTTGCCCTCTCTAACTTCAAACGTATCTTAGGTGGTCTGCGCCGAGCGTCTCCGGCATGCTTGCTCCGAAAATGCGAACGTCTGCAGGTAGCTCACAGGCAGAAAGAGCTAGCCTGGAAAGCTGTTGCTCAGCCTCATCTGCCCATGGCACTGCTCGCACAGAGGCACAGAGACTGGGGCTGCTTGCTTGTCTTGCCCCCTCAAACTTCAAACGTATCTTTGGGGGTCCATGCCGGTCGCCTCCGGCAGTCGTGCTTCAAAAATGCGAACGTCTTCAGATAGCTCGCAGGCAGAAAAAGCTAGCCTGGAAAGCTGTTGCTCAGCCTCATCTGCCCATGGCACTGCTCACACAGAGGCACAGAGACTGGGGCTGCTTGCTTGTCTGGCCCTTTCAAACTTCAAACGTATCTTTGGGAGTCCGTGCCGGGCGCCTCCGGCATCTTTACTCTGAAAATGCGAACGTCTGCAGATAGTTTGCAGCCAGAAAGAGCTAGCCTGGAAAGCTGTTGCTCAGCCTCATCTGCCCATGGCACTGCTCGCACAGAGGCACAGAGACTGGGGCTGCTTGCTTGTCTTGCCCCCTGAAACTCCAAACATATCTTAGGTGGCACGTGTCGGGCGCCTCCATCAGCCCTGCTCTGAAAATGCAAACGTCTGAAGAGAGCTCGCAGCCAGAAAGAGCTAGCCTGCAAATCTGTTGCTCAGCCTCATCTGCCCATGGCACTGCTCGCACAGAGGCACAGAGACTGGGACTGCTTGCTTGTCTTGCCCCCTCAAACTCCAGACATTTCTTAGGTGGCTCGTGTCGCGCCCCTCCGTCAGCCCTGCTCCGAAAATGCAAACGTCTGCAGATAGCTCGCAGCCAGAAAGAGCTAGCCAGGAAAGCTGTTGCTCAGCCTCATCTGTCCATGGCACTGCTCGCACAGAGGCAAAGAGATTGGGGCTGCTTCCTTGTCTTGCCCTCTCTATCTTCAAACGTATCTTAGGTGGTCTGCGCCGGGCGTCTCCGGCATCCCTGCTCCGAAAATGCGAACGTCTGCAGATAGCTCGCAGGCAGAAAGAGCTAGCGTGAAAGCTGTTGCTCAGCCTCATCTGCCCATGGCACTGCTCGCACAGAGGCACAGAGATTGGGGCTGCTTGCTTTTCTTGCCCCATCAAACTTCAAAAATAACTTTGCGCATCCATGCAGGGCGCCTCCGGCAGCCGTGCTCCCAAAATGTGAACGTCTGCAGATAGCTCGCAGCCAGAAAGAGCTAGCCTGGAAAACTGTTGCTCAGCCGCATCTGCCCATGTCACTGCTCACACAGAGGCACAGAGACTGGGGCTGCTTGCTTGTCTTGTCACCTGAAACTTCAAATATAAATTTGGCGGTGCGTGCAGTGGGTCTCCGGCAGGCCTGCTCTGAAAATGCGAACGTCTGCAGATAGCTCGCAGCCAGAAAGAGCTAGCCTGGAAAGCTGTTGCTCAGCCTCATCTGCCCATGGCACTGCTCACACTGAGGCACAGAGACTGGGACTGCTTGCTTGTCTTCCCCCCTCAAACTTCAAACGTATCTTAAGTGTTTACTGCTAGACGCTTCCGGTAGCCCTGCTCCGAAAATGCGAACGTCTGCATATACTTCGCAGCCAGAAAGAGCTAGCATGGAAAGCTGTTGCTCAGCCTCATCTGCCCATGGCACTGCTCGCACAGAGGCACAGAGACTGGGGCTCCTTGCTTGTTTTGCCCCCTCAAACTTCAAACATATCTTAGGTGGCACGTGTCGGGCGCCTCCGTCAGCCCTGCTCTGAAAATGCAAACGTCTGAAGATAGCTCGCAGCCAGAAAGAGCTAGCCTGGAAAGCTGTTGCTCAGCCTCATCTGCCCATGGCACTGCTCGCACAGAGGCACAGAGACTGGGGCTGCTTGCTTGTCTTGCCACCTCAAACTTCAAACGTACATTTGGGGGTCCGTGCCGGGCACTTCCGGCAGCCTTGATCCGAAAATGCGAACGTCTGCAGGTAGCTCACAGGCAGAAAGAGCTAGCCTGAAAAGCTGTTGCTCAGCTTCATCTGCCCATGGCACTGCTCGCACAGAGGCAAAGAGATTGGGGCTGCTTCCTTGTCTTGCCCTCTCTATCTTCAAACGTATCTTAGGTGGTCTGCGCCGGGCGTCTCCGGCATCCCTGCTCCGAAAATGCAAACGTCTGCAGATAGCTCGCAGGCAGAAAGAGATAGCGTGAAAGCTGTTGCTCAGCCGCATCTGCCCATTGCACTGCTCGCACAGAGGCACAGAGATTGGGGCTGCTTGCTTGTCTTGCCCCCTCAAAATTCAAACGTACATTTGGGGGTCCGTGCCGGGCGCCGCAGGCAGCTTTACTCTGAAAATGCGAACGTCTGCAGATAGTTTGCAGCCAGAAAGAGCTAGCCTGGAAAGCTGTTGCTCAGCCTCATCTGCCCATGGCACTGCTCGCACAGAGGCACAGAGACTGGGGCTGCTTGCTTGTCTTGCCCCCTGAAACTCCAAACATATCATAGGTGGCACGTGTCGGGCGCCTCCGGCAGCCCTGCTCTGAAAATGCAAACGTCTGAAGAGAGCTCGCAGCCAGAAAGAGCTAGCCTGCAAATCTGTTGCTCAGCCTCATCTGCCCATGGCACTGCTCGCACAGAGGCACAGAGACTGGGGCTGTTTGCTTGTCTTGCCCCCTCAAAATTCAAACATAACTTTGTGCATCCATGCAGGGCGCCTCCGGCAGCCCTGCTCCCAAAATGTGAACGTCTGCAGATAGCTCGCAGCCAGAAAGAGCTAGCCTGGAAAGCTGTTGCTCAGCCTCATCTGCCCATGGCACTGCTCGCACAGAGGCACAGAGACTGGGGCTGCTTGCTTGTCTTGCCCCCTCAAACTTCAAACGTATCTTAGTTGGTCCTTGCCAAGCTTCTCTGGCAGCCCTTCTCTGAAAATGCGAACGTCTGCAGATAGCTCGCAGCCAGAAAGAGCTAGCCTGGAAAGCTGTTGCTCAGCCTCATCTGCCCATGGCACTGCTCGCACAGAGGCACAGAGATTGGGGCTGCTTGCTTGTCTTGCCCCCTCAAACTCCAAATATTGCTTAGGTGGCTCGTGTCGCGCGCCTCCGGCAGCCCTGCTCCGAAAATGCGAACGTCTGCAGATAGTTTGCAGCCAGAAAGATCTAGTCTGGAAAGCTGTTGCTCAGCCTCATCTGCCCATGGCACTGCTCGCACAGAGGCACAGAGATTGGGGCTGCTTGCTTTTCTTGCCCCATCAAACTTCAAACATAACTTTGCACATCCATGCAGGGCGCCTCCGGCAGCCGTGCTCCCAAAATGTGAACGTCTGCAGATAGCTCGCAGCCAGAAAGAGCTAGCCTGGAAAACTGTTGCTCAGCCGCATCTGCCCATGTCACTGCTCACACAGAGGCACAGAGACTGGGGCTGCTTGCTTGTCTTGTCACCTGAAACTTCAAATATAAATTTGGCGGTGCGTGCAGTGGGTCTCCGGCAGGCCTGCTCTGAAAATGCGAACGTCTGCAGATAGCTCGCAGCCAGAAAGAGCTAGCCTGGAAAGCTGTTGCTCAGCCTCATCTGCCCATGGCACTGCTCACACAGAGGCACACAGACTGGGACTGCTTGCTTGTCTTCCCCCCTCAAACTTCAAACGTATCTTAAGTGTTTACTGCTAGGCGCTTCCGGTAGCCCTGCTCCGAAAATGCGAACGTCTGCATATACTTCGCAGCCAGAAAGAGCTAGCATGGAAAGCTGTTGCTCAGCCTCATCTGCCCATGGCGCTGCTCGCACAGAGGCACAGAGACTGGGGCTGCTTGCTTGTCTTGCCACCTCAAACTTCAAACATATATTTGGCTGTCCGTGCAGGGGGCTTCCGGCAGCCCTGCTCCCAAAATGTGAACGTCTGCAGATAGCTCTCGGGCAGAAAGAGCTAGCCTGGCAAAGCTGTTGCTCAGCTTCATCTGCCAATGGCACTGCTCGCACAGATGCACAGAGTCTCGGGCTGCTTGCTTGTCTTCCCTCTCAAACTTCAAACATACCTTTGCGCTTCCATGCTTGGCGCCTCCGGCAGCCCTGCTCCCAAAATGAGAACGTCTGCAGATAGCTCGCAGGCAGAAAGAGCTAGCCTGGAAAGCTGTTGCTCAGCCTCATCTGCCCATGGCACTGCTCGCACAGAGGCACAGAGACTGGGGCTGCTTGCTTCTCTTGCCCCCTCAAACTTCAAACCTATCTTTGGTGGTCCGTGCAGGGGTGCACCAGCAGGCCTGCTCTGAAAATGAGAACGTCTGCTGATAGCTCGCAGGCAGAAAGAGCTAGCCTGGAAAGCTGTTGCTCAGCCTCATCTGCCCATGGCACTGCTCGCACAGAGGCACAGAGACTGGGGCTGCTTGCTTGTCTTGCCACCTCAAACTTCAAACGTATCTTAGATGGTCCTTGAAAAGATTCTCTGGCATCCCTTCTCTGAAAATGCGAACGTCTGCAGATAGCTCGCAGCCAGAAAGAGCTAGCCTGGAAAGCTGTTGCTCAGCCTCATCTGCCCATGGCACTGCTCGCACAGAGGCACAGAGACTGGGGCTGCTTGCTTGTCTTGCCCCCTCAAACTTCAAACGTATCTTTGGGGGTCCGTGCCGGGCGCCGCAGGCAGCCCTGCTCTGAAAATGCGAACGTCTGCAGATAGCTCACAGCCAGAAAGAGCTAGCCTGGAAAGCTGTTGCTCAGCCTCATCTGCCCATGGCACTGCTCGCACAGAGGCACAGAGACTGGGGCTGCTTGCTTGTCTTGCCCCTCAAAATTCAAACGTTCATTTGGGGGTCCATGCCGGGCGCCTCCGGCAGTCCTGCTTCTGAAATGCGAACGTCTGCAGATAGCTCGCACGCAGAAAGAGCTAGCCTGGAAAGCTGTTGCTCAGCCTCATCTGCCCATGGCGCTGCTCGCACAGAGGCACAGAGACTGGGGCTGCTTGCTTGTCTTGCCACCTCAAACTTCAAACATATATTTGGCTGTCCGTGCAGGGGGCTTCCGGCAGCCCTGCTCCCAAAATGTGAACGTCTGCAGATAGCTCTCGGGCAGAAAGAGCTAGCCTGGCAAAGCTGTTGCTCAGCTTCATCTGCCAATGGCACTGCTCGCACAGAGGCACAGAGTCTCGGGCTGCTTGCTTGTCTTCCCTCTCAAACTTCAAACATACCTTTGCGCTTCCATGCTTGGCGCCTCCGGCAGCCCTACTCCCAAAATGAGAACGTCTGCAGATAGCTCGCAGGCAGAAAGAGCTAGCCTGGAAAGCTGTTGCTCAGCCTCATCTGCCCATGGCACTGCTCGCACAGAGGCACAGAGACTGGTCCCGCTGGCTTGTCTAGCCCTGTCAAAATTCAAACGTACATTTGGGGGTCCGTTCCAAGCTCCTCCAGCAGCCCTGTTCTGAAAATGCGAACGTCTGCTGATAGATCGCAGGCAGAAAGAGCTAGCTTGGAAAACTATTGCTCAGCCTCATCTGCCCATGGCACTGCTCGCACAGAGGCACAGAGACTGGGGCTGCTTGCTTGTCTTGCCCCCTCAAACTTCAAATGTACATTTGAGTGTCTGTGCCTTGCGCCTCCGGAAGCCTTGATCCGAAAATGCGAACGACTGCAAATTGTTCTCAGCCAGAAAGAGCTAGCCTGGAAAGCTGTTGCTCAGCCTCATCTGCCCATGGCACTGCTCGCACAGAGGCACAGAGACTGGGGCTGCTTGCTCGTCTTGCCCCCTCAAACTCCAAACATAGCTTAGGTGGCACGTGTCGGGCGCCTCCGGCAGCCCTGCTTCGAAAATGCAAATGTCTGCAGATAGCTCGCAGCCAGAAAGAGCTAGCCTGGAAAGCTGTTGCTCAGCCTCATCTGCCCATGGCACTGCTCGCACAGAGGCACAGAGACTCGGGCTGCTTCCTTGTCTTGCCCCCTCTAACTTCAAACGTATCTTAAGTGTTTCCTGCTAGTCGCTTCCGGCAGCCCTGCTCCGAAAATGCGAACGTCTGCAGATAGATCGCAGGCAGAAAGAGCTAGCCTGGAAAGCTGTTGCTCAGCCTCATCTGCCCATGGCACTGCTCGCACAGAGGCACAGAGACTCGTGCTGCTTGCTTGTCTTGCCCCCTCAAACTTCAAACGTAGCTTTAGGGGTCCATGCCGGGCGCCTCCGGCAGTCCTGCTTCAAAAATGCGAACGTCTTCAGATAGCTCGCAGGCAGAAAGAGCTAGCCTGGAAAGCTGTTGCTCAGCCTCATCTGCCCATGGCACTGCTCGCACAGAGGCACAGAGACTGGGGCTGCTTGCTTGTCTGGCCCCCTCAAACTTCAAACGTATCTTTGGGCGTCCGTGCCGGGCGCCTCCAGCATCTTTACTCTTAAAATGCGAACGTCTGAAGATAGCTCGCAGGCAGAAAGAGCTAACCTGGAAAGCTGTTGTTCAGCCTCATCTGCCCATGGCACTGCTCGCACAGAGGCACAGAGACTGGGGCTGCTTGCTTGTCTTGCTCCCTGAAACTTCAAACGTATGTTAAGTGTTTCCTGCCAGGCGGCTCCGGCAGCCCTGCTCCAAAAATGCAAACGTCTGCAGATAGTTTGCAGCCAGAAAGAGCTAGCCTGGAAAGCTGTTGCTCAGCCTCATCTGCTCATGGCACTGCTCGCACACAGGCACAGAGACTGGGGCTGCTTGCTTGTCTTGCCCTTTCAAACTTCAAATGTATCTTTGGGGGTCCGTGCCGGGCGCCTCCCTCAGCCTTACTCTGAAAATGCGAACGTCTGCAGATAGTTTGCAGCCAGAAAGAGCTAGCCTGGAAAGCTGTTGCTCAGCCTCATCTGCCCATGGCACTGCTCGCACATAGGCACAGAGATTGGGGCTGCTTGCTTGTCTTGACCCCTCAAACTTCAAACATAACTTTGCGCATCCATGCAGGGCGCCTCCGGTAGCCCTGCTCCCAAAATGTGAACGTCTGCAGATAACTCGCAGCCAGAAAGAGCTAGCCTGGAAAACTGTTTCTCAGCCGCATCTGCCCATGGCACTGCTCGCACAGAGGCACAGAGACTGGGGCTGCTTGCTTCTCTTGTTACCTGAAACTTCAAATATAAATTTGGCGGTGTGTGCAGGGGGTCTCCAGCAGGCCTGCTCTGAAAATGCGAACGTCTGCAGATAGCTCGCAGCCAGAAAGAGCTAGCCTGGAAAGCTGTTGCTCAGCCTCATCTGCCCATGGCACTGCTCGCACAGAGGCACAGAGACTGAGGCTGCTTGCTTGTCTTGCCACCTCAAACTTCAAACATATATTTGGCTGTCCGTGCACGGGGCTTCCGGCAGCCCTGCTCCCAAAATGTGAACGTCTGCAGATAGCTCTCAGGCAGAAAGAGCTAGCCTGGGAAAGCTGTTGCTCAGCCTCATCTGCCCATGGCACTGCTCGCACAGAGGCACAGAGACTGGGGCTGCTTGCTTGTCTTGCCCCCTCAAACTTCAAACGTATCTTAGGTGGTCCGTGCTGGGGGCCTCCGGCAGCCCTGCTCTAAACAAGCTAGTGTCTGCAGATAGCTCGCAGGCAGAAAGAGCTAGCCTGGAAAGCTGTTGCTCAGCCTCATCTGCCCATGGCACTGCTCGCACAGAGGCACAGAGACTGGGGTTGCTTGCTTGTCTTGCCTCCTAAAACTTCAAACGTATCTTTGGGGATCCGTGCCGGGGGCCACCGGCAGCTTTACTCTGAAAATGCGAACATCTGTAGATAGTTTGCAGGCAGAAAGAGCTAGCCTGGAAAGCTGTAGCTCAGCCTCATGTGGCCATTGCACTTCTCGCACAGAGGCACAGAGACTGGGGCTGCTTGCTTGTCTTGCCCCGTCCATCTTCAAACATAAATTTGCGGGTCCGTGCCTGGCGCCTCCGGCAGCCTTGCTCCGAAAATGTTAACGACTGCAGATAGCTGGCAGCCAGAAATAGCTAGCCTGGAAAGCTGTTGCTCAGCCGCATCTGCCCATGGCACTGCTCGCACAGAGGCACAGAGACTGGGGCTGCTTGCTTGTCTTGCCCCCTCAAAATTCAAACGTACATTTGGGGGTCCGTGCCGGGCGCCGCAGGCAGCTTTACTCTGAAAATGCGAACTTCTGCAGATAGCTCACAGCCAGAAAGAGCTAGCCTGGAAATCTGTTGCTCAGCCTCATCTGCCCATGGCACTGCTCGCACAGAGGCACAGAGACTGGGGCTGCTTGCTTGTCTTGCCCCCTCAAAGTTCAAACGTATCTTAGGTGGTCCGTGCAGGGGGCCTCCGGCAGCCCTGCTATAAACAAGCGAGTGTCTGCAGATAGCTCGCAGGCAGAAAGAGCTAGCCTGTAAAGCTGTTGCTCAGCCTCATCTGCCCATGGCACTGCTCGCACAGAGGCACAGAGACTGGGGCTGCTTGCTTGTCTTGCCACCTCAAACTTCAAACGTATCTTAGTTGGTCCTTGAAAAGATTCTCTGGCAGCCCTTCTCTGAAAATGCGAACGTCTGCAGATAGCTCGCAGCCAGAAAGAGCTAGCCTGGAAAGCTGTTGCTCAGCCTCATCTGCCCATGGCACTGCTCGCACAGAGGCACAGAGACTGGGGCTGCTTGCTTGTCTTGCCCCCTCAAACTTCAAACGTATCTTTGGGGGTCCGTGCCGGGCGCCGCAGGCAGCCCTGCTCTGAAAATGCGAACGTCTGCAGATAGCTCACAGCCAGAAAGAGCTAGCCTGGAAAGCTGTTGCCCAGCCTCATCTGCCCATGGCACTGCTCGCACAGAGGCACAGAGACTGGGGCTGCTTGCTTGTCTTGCCCCTCAAAATTCAAACGTTCATTTGGGGGTCCATGCCGGGCGCCTCCGGCAGTCCTGCTTCTGAAATGCGAACGTCTGCAGATAGCTCGCACGCAGAAAGAGCTAGCCTGGAAAGCTGTTGCTCAGCCTCATCTGCCCATGGCACTGCTCGCACAGAGGCACAGAGACTGGGGCTGCTTGCTTGTCTTGCCACCTCAAACTTCAAACATATATTTGGCTGTCCGTGCAGGGGGCTTCCGGCAGCCCTGCTCCCAAAATGTGAACGTCTGCAGATAGCTCTCGGGCAGAAAGAGCTAGACTGGCAAAGCTGTTGCTCAGCTTCATCTGCCAATGGCACTGCTCGCACAGAGGCACAGAGTCTCGGGCTGCTTGCTTGTCTTCCCTCTCAAACTTCAAACATACCTTTGCGCTTCCATGCTTGGCGCCTCCGGCAGCCCTGCTCCCAAAATGAGAACGTCTGCAGATAGCTCGCAGGCAGAAAGAGCTAGCCTGGAAAGCTGTTGCTCAGCCTCATCTGCCCATGGCACTGCTCGCACAGAGGCACAGAGACTGGGGCTGCTTGCTTGTCTGGCCCCCTCAAACTTCAAACGTATCTTTGGGCGTCCGTGCCGGGCGCCTCCAGCATCTTTACTCTGAAAATGCGAACGTCTGAAGATAGCTCGCAGGCAGAAAGAGCTAGCCTGGAAAGCTGTTGTTCAGCCTCATCTGCCCATGGCACTGCTCGCACAGAGGCACAGAGACTGGGGCTGCTTGCTTGTCTTGCTCCCTGAAACTTCAAACGTACGTTAAGTGTTTCCTGCCAGGCGGCTCCGGCAGCCCTGCTCCAAAAATGCAAACGTCTGCAGATAGTTTGCAGCCAGAAAGAGCTAGCCTGGAAAGCTGTTGCTCAGCCTCATCTGCTCATGGCACTGCTCGCACACAGGCACAGAGACTGGGGCTGCTTGCTTGTCTTGCCCTTTCAAACTTCAAATGTATCTTTGGGGGTCCGTGCCGGGCGCCTCCCTCAGCCTTACTCTGAAAATGCGAACGTCTGCAGATAGTTTGCAGCCAGAAAGAGCTAGCCTGGAAAGCTGTTGCTCAGCCTCATCTGCCCATGGCACTGCTCGCACATAGGCACAGAGATTGGGGCTGCTTGCTTGTCTTGACCCCTCAAACTTCAAACATAACTTTGCGCATCCATGCAGGGCGCCTCCGGCAGCCCTGCTCCCAAAATGTGAACGTCTGCAGATAACTCGGAGCCAGAAAGAGCTAGCCTGGAAAACTGTTTCTCAGCCGCATCTGCCCATGGCACTGCTCGCACAGAGGCACAGAGACTGGGGCTGCTTGCTTCTCTTGTTACCTGAAAATTCAAATATAAATTTGGCGGTGCGTGCAGGGGGTCTCCGGCAGGCCTGCTCTGAAAATGCGAACGTCTGCAGATAGCTCGCAGCCAGAAAGAGCTAGCCTGGAAAGCTGTTGCTCAGCCTCATCTGCCCATGGCACTGCTCGCACAGAGGCACAGAGACTGAGGCTGCTTGCTTGTCTTGCCACCTCAAACTTCAAACATATATTTGGCTGTCCGTGCACGGGGCTTCCGGCAGCCCTGCTCCCAAAATGTGAACGTCTGCAGATAGCTCTCAGGCAGAAAGAGCTAGCCTGGGAAAGCTGTTGCTCAGCCTCATCTGCCCATGGCACTGCTCGCACAGAGGCACAGAGACTGGGGCTGCTTGCTTGTCTTGCCCCCTCAAACTTCAAACGTATCTTAGGTGGTCCGTGCTGGGGGCCTCCGGCAGCCCTGCTCTAAACAAGCTAGTGTCTGCAGATAGCTCGCAGGCAGAAAGAGCTAGCCTGGAAAGCTGTTGCTCAGCCTCATCTGCCCATGGCACTGCTCGCACAGAGGCACAGAGACTGGGGTTGCTTGCTTGTCTTGCCCCCTAAAACTTCAAACGTATCTTTGGGGATCCGTGCCGGGCGCCACCGGCAGCTTTACTCTGAAAATGCGAACATCTGTAGATAGCTTGCAGGCAGAAAGAGCTAGCCTGGAAAGCTGTTGCTCAGCCTCATGTGGCCATTGCACTTCTCGCACAGAGGCACAGAGACTGGGGCTGCTTGCTTGTCTTGCCCCGTCAACTTCAAACACATATTTGCGGGTCCGTGCCTGGCGCCTCCGGCAGCCTTGCTCCGAAAATGTTAACGACTGCAGATAGCTGGCAGCCAGAAATAGCTAGCCTGGAAAGCTGTTGCTATGCCTCATCTGCCCATGGCACTGCTCGCACAGAGGCACAGAGACTGGGGCTGCTTGCTTGTCTTGCCCCCTCAAACTTCAAAAGTATCTTTGGGGGTCCGTGCTGGGCTCCTCCGGCAGCCGAGTCTGAAAATGCGAACGTCTGCAGATAGCTCGCAGGCAGAAAGAGCTAGCCTGGAAAGCTGTTGCTCAGCCTCATCTGCCCATGGCACTGCTCGCACAGAGCCACAGAGACAGGGGCTGCTTGCTTGTCTTGCCACCTCAAACTTCAAACGTATCTTAGTTGGTCCTTGAAAAGATTCTCTGGCAGCCCTTCTCTGAAAATGCGAACGTCTGCAGATAGCTCGCAGGCAGAAAGAGCTAGCCTGGAAAGCTGTTGCTCAGCCTCATCTGCCCATGGCACTGCTCGCACAGAGGCACAGAGACTGGGGCTGCTTGCTTGTCTTGCCCCCTCAAACTTCAAACGTATCTTTGGGGGTCCGTGCCGGGCGCCGCAGGCAGCCCTGCTCTGAAAATGCGAACGTCTGCAGATAGCTCACAGCCAGAAAGAGCTAGCCTGGAAAACTGTTTCTCAGCCGCATCTGCCCATGGCACTGCTCGCACAGAGGCACAGAGACTGGGGCTGCTTGCTTCTCTTGTTACCTGAAACTTCAAATATAAATTTGGCGGTGTGTGCAGGGGGTCTCCAGCAGGCCTGCTCTGAAAATGCGAACGTCTGCAGATAGCTCGCAGCCAGAAAGAGCTAGCCTGGAAAGCTGTTGTTCAGCCTCATCTGCCCATGGCACTGCTCGCACAGAGGCACAGAGACTGAGGCTGCTTGCTTGTCTTGCCACCTCAAACTTCAAACATATATTTGGCTGTCCGTGCACGGGGCTTACGGCAGCCCTGCTCCCAAAATGTGAACGTCTGCAGATAGCTCTCGGGCAGAAAGAGCTAGCCTGGGAAAGCTGTTGCTCAGCCTCATCTGCCCATGGCACGGCTCGCACAGAGGCACAGAGACTGGGGCTGCTTGCTTGTCTTGCCCCCTCAAACTTCAAACGTATCTTAGGTGGTCCGTGCTGGGGGCCTCCGGCAGCCCTGCTCTAAACAAGCTAGTGTCTGCAGATAGCTCGCAGGCAGAAAGAGCTAGCCTGGAAAGCTGTTGCTCAGCCTCATCTGCCCATGGCACTGCTCGCACAGAGGCACAGAGACTGGGGTTGCTTGCTTGTCTTGCCTCCTAAAACTTCAAACGTATCTTTGGGGATCCGTGCCGGGCGCCACCGGCAGCTTTACTCTGAAAATGCGAACATCTGTAGATAGTTTGCAGGCAGAAAGAGCTAGCCTGGAAAGCTGTTGCTCAGCCTCATGTGGCCATTGCACTTCTCGCACAGAGGCACAGAGACTGGGGCTGCTTGCTTGTCTTGCCCCGTCCATCTTCAAACATAAATTTGCGGGTCCGTGCCTGGCGCCTCCGGCAGCCTTGCTCCGAAAATGTTAACGACTGCAGATAGCTGGCAGCCAGAAATAGCTAGCCTGGAAAGCTGTTGCTCAGACTCATCTGCTGATGGCACTGCTCGCACACAGGCACAGAGACTGGGGCTGCTTGCTTGTCTTGCCCTTTCAAATTTCAAACGTATCTGTGGGGGTCCGTGCCGGGCGCCTCCGTCAGCCTTACTCTGAAAATGCGAACGTCTGCAGATAGTTTGCAGCCAGAAAGAGCTAGCCTGGAAAGCTGTTGCTCAGCCTCATCTGCCCATGGCACTGCTCGCACAGAGGCACAGAGATTGGGGCTGCTTGCTTGTCTTGACCCCTCAAACTTCAAACATAACTTTGCGCATCCATGCAGGGCGCCTCCGGCAGCCCTGCTCCCAAAATGTGAACGTCTGCAGATAACTCGGAGCCAGAAAGAGCTAGCCTGGAAAACTGTTGCTCAGCCGCATCTGCCCATGGCACTGCTCGCACAGAGGCACAGAGACTGGGACTGCTTGCTTGTCTTGTTACCTGAAACTTCAAATATAAATTTGGCGGTGTGTGCAGGGGGTCTCCGGCAGGCCTGCTCTGAAAATGCGAACGTCTGCAGATAGCTCGCAGCCAGAAAGAGCTAGCCTGGAAAGCTGTTGCTCAGCCTCATCTGCCCATGGCACTGCTCGCACAGAGGCACAGAGACTGAGGCTGCTTGCTTGTCTTGCCACCTCAAACTTCAAACATATATTTGGCTGTCCGTGCACGGGGCTTCCGGCAGCCCTGCTCCCAAAATGTGAACGTCTGCAGATAGCTCTCAGGCAGAAAAGCTAGCCTGGGAAAGCTGTTGCTCAGCCTCATCTGCCCATGGCACTGCTCGCACAAAGGCACAGAGATTGGTCCCGCTGGCTTGTCTAGTCCTGTGAAACTTCAAACGTACATTTGGGGATCCGTTCCAAGCTCCTCCAGCAGCCCTGCTCTGAAAATGTGAACGTCTGCAGATAGCTCGCAGGCAGAAAGAGCTAGCCTGGAAAGCTGTTGCTCAGCCTCATCTGCCCATGGCACTGCTCGCACAGAGGCACAGAGATTGGGGCTGCTTGCTTGTCTTGCCCCCTCAAACTTCAAACGTATCTTAGGTGGTCCGTGCTGGGGGCCTCCGGCAGCCCTGCTCTAAATAAGATAGTGTCTGCAGATAGCTCGCAGGCAGAAAGAGCTAGCCTGGAAAACTGTTGCTCAGCCTCATCTGCCCATGGCACTGCTCACACAGAGGCACAGAGACTGGGGCTGCTTGCTTGTCTTGCCCCCTCTAACTTCAAACGTATCTTAGGTTGTCCGCGCCGGGCGCCTCCGGCAGCCCTGCTCCGAAAATGCGAACGTCTGCAGATAGCTCGCAGGCAGAAAGAGCTAGCGTGAAAGCTGTTGCTCAGCCGCATCTGCCCATGGCACTGCTCGCACAGAGGCACAGAGACTGGGGCTGCTTGCTTGTCTTGCCCCCTCAAAATTCAAACGTATCTTTGGGGGTCCGTGCCGGGCGCCGCAGGCAGCTTTACTCTGAAAATGCGAACTTCTGCAGATAGCTCACAGCCAGAAAGAGCTAGCCTGGAAATCTGTTGCTCAGCCTCATCTGCCCATGGCACTGCTCGCACAGAGGCACAGAGACTGGGGCTGCTTGCTTGTCTTGCCCCCTCAAAGTTCAAACGTATCTTAGGTGGTCCGTGCAGGGGGCCTCCGGCAGCCCTGCTATAAACAAGCGAGTGTCTGCAGATAGCTCGCAGGCAGAAAGAGCTAGCCTGTAAAGCTGTTGCTCAGCCTCATCTGCCCATGGCACTGCTCGCACAGAGGCACAGAGACTGGGGCTGCTTGCTTGTCTTGCCACCTCAAACTTCAAACGTATCTTAGTTGGTCCTTGAAAAGATTCTCTGGCAGCCCTTCTCTGAAAATGAGAACGTCTGCAGATAGCTCGCAGCCAGAAAGAGCTAGCCTGGAAAGCTGTTGCTCAGCCTCATCTGCCCACGGCACTGCTCGCACAGAGGCACAGAGACTGGGGCTGCTTGCTTGTCTTGCCCCCTCAAACTTCAAACGTATCTTTGGGGGTCCGTGCCGGGCGCCGCAGGCAGCCCTGCTCTGAAAATGCGAACGTCTGCAGATAGCTCACAGCCAGAAAGAGCTAGCCTGGAAAGCTGTTGCTCAGCCTCATCTGCCCATGGCACTGCTCGCACAGAGGCACAGAGACTGGGGCTGCTTGCTTGTCTTGCCCCTCAAAATTCAAACGTTCATTTGGGGGTCCATGCCGGGCGCCTCCGGCAGTCCTGCTTCTGAAATGCGAACGTCTGCAGATAGCTCGCACGCAGAAAGAGCTAGCCTGGAAAGCTGTTGCTCAGCCTCATCTGCCCATGGCACTGCTCGCACAGAGGCACAGAGACTGGGGCTGCTTGCTTGTCTTGCCACCTCAAACTTCAAACATATATTTGGCTGTCCGTGCAGGGGGCTTCCGGCAGCCCTGCTCCCAAAATGTGAACGTCTGCAGATAGCTCTCGGGCAGAAAGAGCTAGCCTGGCAAAGCTGTTGCTCAGCTTCATCTGCCAATGGCACTGCTCGCACAGAGGCACAGAGTCTCGGGCTGCTTGCTTGTCTTCCCTCTCAAACTTCAAACATACCTTTGCGCTTCCATGCTTGGCGCCTCCGGCAGCCCTGCTCCCAAAATGAGAACGTCTGCAGATAGCTCGCAGGCAGAAAGAGCTAGCCTGGAAAGCTGTTGCTCAGCCTCATCTGCCCATGGCACTGCTCGCACAGAGGCACAGAGACTGGTCCCGCTGGCTTGTCTAGCCCTGTCAAAATTCAAACGTACATTTGGGGGTCCGTTCCAAGCTCCTCCAGCAGCCCTGTTCTGAAAATGCGAACGTCTGCTGATAGATCGCAGGCAGAAAGAGCTAGCCTGGAAAACTATTGCTCAGCCTCATCTGCCCATGGCACTGCTCGCACAGAGGCACAGAGACTGGGGCTGCTTGCTTGTCTTGCCCCCTCAAACTTCAAATGTACATTTGAGTGTCCGTGCCGGGCGCCTCCGGAAGCCTTGATCCGAAAATGCGAACGACTGCAAATTGTTCTCAGCCAGAAAGAGCTAGCCTGGAAAGCTGTTGCTCAGCCTCATCTGCCCATGGCACTGCTCGCACAGAGGCACAGAGACTGGGGCTGCTTGCTCGTCTTGCCCCCTCAAACTCCAAACATAGCTTAGGTGGCACGTGTCGGGCGCCTCCGGCAGCCCTGCTTCGAAAATGCAAATGTCTGCAGATAGCTCGCAGCCAGAAAGAGCTAGCCTGGAAAGCTGTTGCTCAGCCTCATCTGCCCATGGCACTGCTCGCACAGAGGCACAGAGACTCGGGCTGCTTCCTTGTCTTGCCCCCTCTAACTTCAAACGTATCTTAAGTGTTTCCTGCTAGTCGCTTCCGGCAGCCCTGCTCCGAAAATGCGAACGTCTGCAGATAGCTCGCAGGCAGAAAGAGCTAGCCTGGAAAGCTGTTGCTCAGCCTCATCTGCCCATGGCACTGCTCGCACAGAGGCACAGAGACTCGTGCTGCTTGCTTGTCTTGCCCCCTCAAACTTCAAACGTAGCTTTAGGGGTCCATGCCGGGCGCCTCCGGCAGTCCTGCTTCAAAAATGCGAACGTCTTCAGATAGCTCGCAGGCAGAAAGAGCTAGCCTGGAAAGCTGTTGCTCAGCCTCATCTGCCCATGGCACTGCTCGCACAGAGGCACAGAGACTGGGGCTGCTTGCTTGTCTGGCCCCCTCAAACTTCAAACGTATCTTTGGGCGTCCGTGCCGGGCGCCTCCAGCATCTTTACTCTGAAAATGCGAACGTCTGAAGATAGCTCGCAGGCAGAAAGAGCTAGCCTGGAAAGCTGTTGTTCAGCCTCATCTGCCCATGGCACTGCTCGCACAGAGGCACAGAGACTGGGGCTGCTTGCTTGTCTTGCTCCCTGAAACTTCAAACGTACGTTAAGTGTTTCCTGCCAGGCGGCTCCGGCAGCCCTGCTCCAAAAATGCAAACGTCTGCAGATAGTTTGCAGCCAGAAAGAGCTAGCCTGGAAAGCTGTTGCTCAGCCTCATCTGCTCATGGCACTGCTCGCACACAGGCACAGAGACTGGGGCTGCTTGCTTGTCTTGCCCTTTCAAACTTCAAATGTATCTTTGGGGGTCCGTGCCGGGCGCCTCCCTCAGCCTTACTCTGAAAATGCGAACGTCTGCAGATAGTTTGCAGCCAGAAAGAGCTAGCCTGGAAAGCTGTTGCTCAGCCTCATCTGCCCATGGCACTGCTCGCACATAGGCACAGAGATTGGGGCTGCTTGCTTGTCTTGACCCCTCAAACTTCAAACATAACTTTGCGCATCCATGCAGGGCGCCTCCGGCAGCCCTGCTCCCAAAATGTGAACGTCTGCAGATAACTCGCAGCCAGAAAGAGCTAGCCTGGAAAACTGTTTCTCAGCCGCATCTGCCCATGGCACTGCTCGCACAGAGGCACAGAGACTGGGGCTGCTTGCTTCTCTTGTTACCTGAAAATTCAAATATAAATTTGGCGGTGTGTGCAGGGGGTCTCCGGCAGGCCTGCTCTGAAAATGCGAACGTCTGCAGATAGCTCGCAGCCAGAAAGAGCTAGCCTGGAAAGCTGTTGCTCAGCCTCATCTGCCCATGGCACTGCTCGCACAGAGGCACAGAGACTGAGGCTGCTTGCTTGTCTTGCCACCTCAAACTTCAAACATATATTTGGCTGTCCGTGCACGGGGCTTACGGCAGCCCTGCTCCCAAAATGTGAACGTCTGCAGATAGCTCTCAGGCAGAAAGAGCTAGCCTGGGAAAGCTGTTGCTCAGCCTCATCTGCCCATGGCACTGCTCGCACAGAGGCACAGAGACTGGGGCTGCTTGCTTGTCTTGCCCCCTCAAACTTCAAACGTATCTTAGGTGGTCCGTGCTGGGGGCCTCCGGCAGCCCTGCTCTAAACAAGCTAGTGTCTGCAGATAGCTCGCAGGCAGAAAGAGCTAGCCTGGAAAGCTGTTGCTCAGCCTCATCTGCCCATGGCACTGCTCGCACAGAGGCACAGAGACTGGGGTTGCTTGCTTGTCTTGCCCCCTAAAACTTCAAACGTATCTTTGGGGATCCGTGCCGGGCGCCACCGGCAGCTTTACTCTGAAAATGCGAACATCTGTAGATAGCTTGCAGGCAGAAAGAGCTAGCCTGGAAAGCTGTTGCTCAGCCTCATGTGGCCATTGCACTTCTCGCACAGAGGCACAGAGACTGGGGCTGCTTGCTTGTCTTGCCCCGTTCAACTTCAAACATAGATTTGCGGGTCCGTGCCTGGCGCCTCCGGCAGCCTTGCTCCGAAAATGTTAACGACTGCAGATAGCTGGCAGCCAGAAATAGCTAGCCTGGAAAGCTGTTGCTATGCCTCATCTGCCCATGGCACTGCTCGCACAGAGGCACAGAGACTGGGGCTGCTTGCTTGTCTTGCCCCCTCAAACTTCAAAAGTATCTTTGGGGGTCCGTGCTGGGCTCCTCCGGCAGCCGAGTCTGAAAATGCGAACGTCTGCAGATAGCTCGCAGGCAGAAAGAGCTAGCCTGGAAAGCTGTTGCTCAGCCTCATCTGCCCATGGCACTGCTCGCACAGAGCCACAGAGACAGGGGCTGCTTGCTTGTCTTGCCACCTCAAACTTCAAACGTATCTTAGTTGGTCCTTGAAAAGATTCTCTGGCAGCCCTTCTCTGAAAATGCGAACGTCTGCAGATAGCTCGCAGGCAGAAAGAGCTAGCCTGGAAAGCTGTTGCTCAGCCTCATCTGCCCATGGCACTGCTCGCACAGAGGCACAGAGACTGGGGCTGCTTGCTTGTCTTGCCCCTCAAAATTCAAACGTTCATTTGGGGGTCCATGCCGGGCGCCTCCGGCAGTCCTGCTTCTGAAATGCGAACGTCTGCAGATAGCTCGCACGCAGAAAGAGCTAGCCTGGAAAGCTGTTGCTCAGCCTCATCTGCCCATGGCGCTGCTCGCACAGAGGCACAGAGACTGGGGCTGCTTGCTTGTCTTGCCCCCTCAAACTTCAAACATATATTTGGCTGTCCGTGCAGGGGGGTTCCGGCAGCCCTGCTCCCAAAATGTGAACGTCTGCAGATAGCTCTCGGGCAGAAAGAGCTAGCCTGGCAAAGCTGTTGCTCAGCTTCATCTGCCAATGGCACTGCTCGCACAGAGGCACAGAGTCTCGGGCTGCTTGCTTGTCTTCCCTCTCAAACTTCAAACATACCTTTGCGCTTCCATGATTGGCGCCTCCGGCAGCCCTGATCCCAAAATGAGAACGTCTGCAGATAGCTCGCAGGCAGAAAGAGCTAGCCTGGAAAGCTGTTGCTCAGCCTCATCTGCCCATGGCACTGCTCGCACAGAGGCACAGAGACTGGGGCTTCTTGCTTCTCTTGCCCCCTCAAACTTCAAACCTATCTTTGGTGGTCCGTGCAGGGGTGCACCAGCAGGCCTGCTCTGAAAATGAGAACGTCTGCTGATAGCTCGCAGGCAGAAAGAGCTAGCCTGGAAAGCTGTTGCTCAGCCTCATCTGCCCATGGCACTGCTCGCACAGAGGCACAGAGACTGGTGCTGCTTCTTGTCTTGCCACCTCAAACTTCAAACGTATCTTAGTTGGTCCTTGAAAAGATTCTCTGGCAGCCCTTCTCTGAAAATGCGAACGTCTGCAGATAGCTCGCAGCCAGAAAGAGCTAGCCTGGAAAGCTGTTGCTCAGCCTCATCTGCCCATGGCACTGCTCGCACAGAGGCACAGAGACTGGGGCTGCTTGCTTGTCTTGCCCCCTCAAACTTCAAACGTATCTTTGGGGGTCCGTGCCGGGCGCCGCAGGCAGCCCTGCTCTGAAAATGCGAACGTCTGCAGATAGCTCACAGCCAGAAAGAGCTAGCCTGGAAAGCTGTTGCTCAGCCTCATCTGCCCATGGCGCTGCTCGCACACAGGCACAGAGACTGGGGCTGCTTGCTTGTCTTGCCACCTCAAACTTCAAACATATATTTGGCTGTCCGTGCAGGGGGCTTCCGGCAGCCCTGCTCCCAAAATGTGAACGTCTGCAGATAGCTCTCGGGCAGAAAGAGCTAGCCTGGCAAAGCTGTTGCTCAGCTTCATCTGCCAATGGCACTGCTCGCACAGAGGCACAGAGTCTCGGGCTGCTTGCTTGTCTTCCCTCTCAAACTTCAAACATACCTTTGCGCTTCCATGCTTGGCGCCTCCGGCAGCCCTGCTCCCAAAATGAGAACGTCTGCAGATAGCTCGCAGGCAGAAAGAGCTAGCCTGGAAAGCTGTTGCTCAGCCTCATCTGCCCATGGCACTGCTCGCACAGAGGCACAGAGACTGGTCCCGCTGGCTTGTCTAGCCCTGTCAAAATTCAAACGTACATTTGGGGGTCCGTTCCAAGCTCCTCCAGCAGCCCTGTACTGAAAATGCGAACGTCTGCTGATAGATCGCAGGCAGAAAGAGCTAGCCTGGAAAACTATTGCTCAGCCTCATCTGCCCATGGCACTGCTCGCACAGAGGCACAGAGACTGGGGCTGCTTGCTTGTCTTGCCCCCTCAAACTTCAAATGTACATTTGAGTGTCCGTGCCGGGCGCCTCCGGAAGCCTTGATCCGAAAATGCGAACGACTGCAAATTGTTCTCAGCCAGAAAGAGCTAGCCTGGAAAGCTGTTGCTCAGCCTCATCTGCCCATGGCACTGCTCGCACAGAGGCACAGAGACTGGGGCTGCTTGCTTGTCTGGCCCCCTCAAACTTCAAACGTATCTTTGGGCGTCCGTGCCGGGCGCCTCCAGCATCTTTACTCTGAAAATGCGAACGTCTGAAGATAGCTCGCAGGCACAAAGAGCTAGCCTGGAAAGCTGTTGTTCAGCCTCATCTGCCCATGGCACTGCTCGCACAGAGGCACAGAGACTGGGGCTGCTTGCTTGTCTTGCTCCCTGAAACTTCAAACGTATGTTAAGTGTTTCCTGCCAGGCGGCTCCGGCAGCCCTGCTCCAAAAATGCAAACGTCTGCAGATAGTTTGCAGCCAGAAAGAGCTAGCCTGGAAAGCTGTTGCTCAGCCTCATCTGCTCATGGCACTGCTCGCACACAGGCACAGAGACTGGGGCTGCTTGCTTGTCTTGCCCTTTCAAACTTCAAATGTATCTTTGGGGGTCCGTGCCGGGCGCCTCCCTCAGCCTTACTCTGAAAATGCGAACGTCTGCAGATAGTTTGCAGCCAGAAAGAGCTAGCCTGGAAAGCTGTTGCTCAGCCTCATCTGCCCATGGCACTGCTCGCACATAGGCACAGAGATTGGGGCTGCTTGCTTGTCTTGACCCCTCAAACTTCAAACATAACTTTGCGCATCCATGCAGGGCGCCTCCGGCAGCCCTGCTCCCAAAATGTGAACGTCTGCAGATAACTCGCAGCCAGAAAGAGCTAGCCTGGAAAACTGTTTCTCAGCCGCATCTGCCCATGGCACTGCTCGCACAGAGGCACAGAGACTGGGGCTGCTTGCTTCTCTTGTTACCTGAAACTTCAAATATAAATTTGGCGGTGTGTGCAGGGGGTCTCCGGCAGGCCTGCTCTGAAAATGCGAACGTCTGCAGATAGCTCGCAGCCAGAAAGAGCTAGCCTGGAAAGCTGTTGCTCAGCCTCATCTGCCCATGGCACTGCTCGCACAGAGGCACAGAGACTGAGGCTGCTTGCTTGTCTTGCCACCTCAAACTTCAAACATATATTTGGCTGTCCGTGCACGGGGCTTCCGGCAGCCCTGCTCCCAAAATGTGAACGTCTGCAGATAGCTCGCAGGCAGAAAGAGCTAGCCTGGAAAGCTGTTGCTCAGCCTCATCTGCCCATGGCACTGCTCGCACAGAGGCACAGAGACTGGGGTTGCTTGCTTGTCTTGCCCCCTAAAACTTCAAACGTATCTTTGGGGATCCGTGCCGGGCGCCACCGGCAGCTTTACTCTGAAAATGCGAACATCTGTAGATAGCTTGCAGGCAGAAAGAGCTAGCCTGGAAAGCTGTTGCTCAGCCTCATGTGGCCATTGCACTTCTCGCACAGAGGCACAGAGACTGGGACTGCTTGCTTGTCTTGCCCCGTCCAACTTCAAACATAAATTTGCGGGTCCGTGCCTGGCGCCTCCGGCAGCCTTGCTCCGAAAATGTTAACGACTGCAGATAGCTGGCAGCCAGAAATAGCTAGCCTGGAAAGCTGTTACTAAGCCTCATCTGCCCATGGCACTGCTCGCACAGAGGCACAGAGACTGGGGCTGCTTGCTTGTCTTGCCCCCTCAAACTTCAAACGTATCTTTGGGGGTCCGTGCTGGGCTCCTCCGGCAGCCGAGTCAGAAAATGCGAACGTCTGCAGATAGCTCGCAGGCAGAAAGAGCTAGCCTGGAAAGCTGTTGCTCAGCCTCATCTGCCCATGGCACTGCTCGCACAGAGGCACAGAGACTGGGGCTGCTTGCTTGTCTTGCCCCCTCAAACTTCAAACGTATGTTAAGTGTTTCCTGCCAGGCGGCTCCGGCAGACCTGCTCCAAAAATGCAAACGTCTGCAGATATTTTGCAGCCAGAAAGAGCTAGCCTGGAAAGCTGTTGCTCAGACTCATCTGCTGATGGCACTGCTCGCACACAGGCACAGAGACTGGGGCTGCTTGCTTGTCTTGACCCCTCAAACTTCAAACATATCTTTGCGCATCCATGCAGGGCGCCTCCGGCAGCCCTGCTCCCAAAATGTGAACGTCTGCAGATAACTCGGAGCCAGAAAGAGCTAGCCTGGAAAACTGTTGCTCAGCCGCATCTGCCCATGGCACTGCTCGCACAGAGGCACAGAGACTGGGGCTGCTTGCTTGTCTTGTTACCTGAAACTTCAAATATAAATTTGGCGGTGTGTGCAGGGGGTCTCCGGCAGGCCTGCTCTGAAAATGCGAACGTCTGCAGATAGCTCGCAGCCAGAAAGAGCTAGCCTGGAAAGCTGTTGCTCAGCCTCATCTGCCCATGGCACTGCTCGCACAGAGGCACAGAGACTGAGGCTGCTTGCTTGTCTTGCCACCTCAAACTTCAAACATATATTTGGCTGTCCGTGCACGGGGCTTCCGGCAGCCCTGCTCCCAAAATGTGAACGTCTGCAGATAGCTCTCAGGCAGAAAAGCTAGCCTGGGAAAGCTGTTGCTCAGCCTCATCTGCCCATGGCACTGCTCGCACAGAGGCACAGAGATTGGTCCCGCTGGCTTGTCTAGTCCTCTGAAACTTCAAACGTACATTTGGGGGTCCGTTCCAAGCTCCTCCAGCAGCCCTGCTCTGAAAATGTGAACGTCTGCAGATAGCTCGCAGGCAGAAAGAGCTAGCCTGGAAAGCTGTTGCTCAGCCTCATCTGCCCATGGCACTGATCGCACAGAGGCACAGAGACTGGGGCTGCTTGCTTGTCTTACCCCCTCAAACTCCAAACATACCTTAGGTGGCACGTGTCGGGCGCATCCAGCAGCCCTGCTCTGAAAATGCAAACGTCTGCAGATAGCTCGCAGTCAGAAAGAACTAGCCTGGAAAGCTGTTGCTCAGTCTCATCTGCCCATGGCACTGCTCGCACAGAGGCACAGAGACTGGGGCTCCTTGCTTGTCTTACCACCTGAAACATCAAACGTAGCTTAGGTGGTCCTTGCCAAGCTTCTCTGGCAGCCCTGCTCTGAAAATGCGAACGTCTGCAGATAGCTCGCAGCCAGAAATAGCTGGCCTGGAAAGATGTTGCTCAGCCTCATCTGCCCATGGTACTGCTCGCACAGAGGCACAGAGACTGGGGCTGCTTGCTTGTCTTGTCCCCTCAAACTTCAAACGTAGCTTAGGTGGTCTGTGCCGGGCGCCTCCGGCAGCCCTGCTCCGAAAGTGCAAACGTCTGCAGATAGCTCGTAGGCAGAAAGAGCTAGCCTGGAAAGCTGTTGCTCAGCCTCATCTGCCCATGGCACTGCTCGCACAGAGGCACAGAGATTGGGGCTGCTTGCTTGTTTTGCCCCCTCAAACTTCAAACGTAGCTTAGGTGGTCCGTGCCGGGCGCCTCCGGCAGCCCTGCTCCGAAAATGCGAACGTCTGCAGATAGCTCGCAGGCAGAAAGAGCTAGCCTGGAAAGCTGTTGCTCAGCCTCATCTGCCCATGGCACTGCTCGCACAGAGGCACAGAGACTGGGGCTGCTTGCTTGTCTTGTCCCCTCAAACTTCAAACGTAGCTTAGGTGGTCTGTGCCGGGCGCCTCCGCCAGCACTGCTCCGAAAATGCAAACGTCTGCAGATAGCTCGCAGGCAGAAAGAGCTAGCCTGGAAAGCTGTTGCTCAGCCTCATCTGCCCATGGCACTGCTCGCACAGAGGCACAGAGATTGGGGCTGCTTGCTTGTCTTGTCCCCTCAAACTTCAAACGTATCTTTGTGGGTCCGTGCCGTGCGCCGCAGGCAGCTTTACTCTGAAAATGCGAAAGTCTGCAGATAGCTCACAGCCAGAAAGAGCTAGCCTGGAAAGCTGTTGCTCAGCCTCATCTGCCCATGGCACTGCTCGCACAGAGGCACAGAGATTGGGGCTGCTTGCTTGTCTTGCCCCCTCAAACTCGAAAGATATCTTAGGTGGCACGTTTCCGGAGCCTCCATCAGCCCTGCTCTGAAAATGCAAACGTCTGCAGATAGCTCGCAGCCAGAAAGAGCTAGCCTGGAAAGCTGTTGCTCAGTCTCATCTGCCCATGGCACTGCTCGCACAGAGGCACAGAGACTGGGGCTCCTTGCTTGTCTTACCACCTGAAACATCAAACGTAGCTTAGGTGGTCCTTGCCAAGCTTCTCTGGCAGCCCTGCTCTGAAAATGCGAACGTCTGCAGATAGCTCGCAGCCAGAAATAGCTGGCCTGGAAAGCTGTTGCTCAGCCTCATCTGCCCATGGTACTGCTCGCACAGAGGCACAGAGACTGGGGCTGCTTGCTTGTCTTGTCCCCTCAAACTTCAAACGTAGCTTAGGTGGTCTGTGCCGGGCGCCTCCGGCAGCCCTGCTCCGAAAGTGCAAACGTCTGCAGATAGCTCGTAGGCAGAAAGAGCTAGCCTGGAAAGCTGTTGCTCAGCCTCATCTGCCCATGGCACTGCTCGCACAGAGGCACAGAGATTGGGGCTGCTTGCTTGTTTTGCCCCCTCAAACTTCAAACGTAGCTTAGGTGGTCCGTGCCGGGCGCCTCCGGCAGCCCTGCTCCGAAAATGCGAACGTCTGCAGATAGCTCGCAGGCAGAAAGAGCTAGCCTGGAAAGCTGTTGCTCAGCCTCATCTGCCCATGGCACTGCTCGCACAGAGGCACAGAGACTGGGGCTGCTTGCTTGTCTTGTCCCCTCAAACTTCAAACGTAGCTTAGGTGGTCTGTGCCGGGCGCCTCCGCCAGCACTGCTCCGAAAATGCAAACGTCTGCAGATAGCTCGCAGGCAGAAAGAGCTAGCCTGGAAAGCTGTTGCTCAGCCTCATCTGCCCATGGCACTGCTCGCACAGAGGCACAGAGACTGGGGCTGCTTGCTTGTCTTGTCCCCTCAAACTTCAAACGTATCTTTGGGGGTCCGTGCCGTGCGCCGCAGGCAGCTTTACTCTGAAAATGCGAAAGTCTGCAGATAGCTCACAGCCAGAAAGAGCTAGCCTGGAAAGCTGTTGCTCAGCCTCATCTGCCCATGGCACTGCTCGCACAGAGGCACAGAGATTGGGGCTGCTTGCTTGTCTTGCCCCCTCAAACTCGAAACATATCTTAGGTGGCACGTTTCCGGAGCCTCCATCAGCCCTGCTCTGAAAATGCAAACGTCTGCAGATAGCTCGCAGCCAGAAACAGCTAGCCTGGAAAGCTGTTGCTCAGCCTCAACTGCCCATGGCACTGCTCGCACAGAGGCACAGAGACTGGGGCTGCTTGCTTGTCTTGCCCCCTCAAACTTCAAACATAGCTTAGGTGGAACCTGTCGGGCGCCTCCGTCAGCCCTGCTCTGAAAATGCAAACGTCTGAAGATAGCTCGCAGGCAGAAAGAGCTAGCCTGGAAAGCTGTTGCTCAGCCTCATCTGCCCATGGTACTGCTCGCACAGAGGCACAGAGACTGGGGCTGCTTGCTTGTCTTGTCCCCCTCAAACTTCAAACGTAGCTTAGGTGGTCTGTGCCGGGCGCCTCCGGCAGCCCTGCTCCGAAAGTGCAAACGTCTGCAGATAGCTCGTAGGCAGAAAGAGCTAGCCTGGAAAGCTGTTGCTCAGCCTCATCTGCCCATGGCACTGCTCGCACAGAGGCACAGAGATTGGGGCTGCTTGCTTGTTTTGCCCCCTCAAACTTCAAACGTAGCTTAGGTGGTCCGTGCCGGGCGCCTCCGGCAGCCCTGCTCCGAAAATGCGAACGTCTGCAGATAGCTCGCAGGCAGAAAGAGCTAGCGTGAAAGCTGTTGCTCAGCCGCATCTGCCCATGGCACTGCTCGCACAGAGGCACAGAGACTGTGGCTGCTTGCTTGTCTTGCCCCCTCAAAATTCAAACGTACATTTGGGGGTCCGTGCCGGGCGCCGCAGGCAGCTTTACTCTGAAAATGCGAACTTCTGCAGATAGCTCACAGCCAGAAAGAGCTAGCCTGGAAATCTGTTGCTCAGCCTCATCTGCCCATGGCACTGCTCGCACAGAGGCACAGAGACAGGGGCTGCTTGCTTGTCTTGCCCCTTCAAAGTTCAAACGTATCTTAGGTGGTCCGTGCAGGGGGCCTCCGGCAGCCCTGCTATAAACAAGCGAGTGTCTGCAGATAGCTCGCAGGCAGAAAGAGCTAGCCTGGAAAGCTGTTGCTCAGCCTCATCTGCCCATGGCACTGCTCGCACAGAGGCACAGAGACTGGTCCCGCTGGCTTGTCTAGCCCTGTCAAAATTCAAACGTACATTTGGGGGTCCGTTCCAAGCTCCTCCAGCAGCCCTGTTCTGAAAATGCGAACGTCTGCTGATAGATCGCAGGCAGAAAGAGCTAGCCTGGAAAACTATTGCTCAGCCTCATCTGCCCATGGCACTGCTCGCACAGAGGCACAGAGACTGGGGCTGCTTGCTTGTCTTGCCCCCTCAAACTTCAAATGTACATTTGAGTGTCCGTGCCGGGCGCCTCCGGAAGCCTTGATCCGAAAATGCGAACGACTGCAAATTGTTCTCAGCCAGAAAGAGCTAGCCTGGAAAGCTGTTGCTCAGCCTCATCTGCCCATGGCACTGCTCGCACAGAGGCACAGAGACTGGGGGTGCTTGCTCGTCTTGCCCCCTCAAACTCCAAACATAGCTTAGGTGGCACGTGTCGGGCGCCTCCGGCAGCCCTGCTTCGAAAATGCAAATGTCTGCAGATAGCTCGCAGCCAGAAAGAGCTAGCCTGGAAAGCTGTTGCTCAGCCTCATCTGCCCATGGCACTGCTCGCACAGAGGCACAGAGACTCGGGCTGCTTCCTTGTCTTGCCCCCTCTAACTTCAAACGTATCTTAAGTGTTTCCTGCTAGTCGCTTCCGGCAGCCCTGCTCCGAAAATGCGAACGTCTGCAGATAGCTCGCAGGCAGAAAGAGCTAGCCTGGAAAGCTGTTGCTCAGCCTCATCTGCCCATGGCACTGCTCGCACATAGGCACAGAGATTGGGGCTGCTTGCTTGTCTTGACCCCTCAAACTTCAAACATATCTTTGCGCATCCATGCAGGGCGCCTCCGGCAGCCCTGCTCCCAAAATGTGAACGTCTGCAGATAACTCGCAGCCAGAAAGAGCTAGCCTGGAAAACTGTTTCTCAGCCGCATCTGCCCATGGCACTGCTCGCACAGAGGCACAGAGACTGGGGCTGCTTGCTTCTCTTGTTACCTGAAACTTCAAATATAAATTTGGCGGTGTGTGCAGGGGGTCTCCGGCAGGCCTGCTCTGAAAATGCGAACGTCTGCAGATAGCTCGCAGCCAGAAAGAGCTAGCCTGGAAAGCTGTTGCTCAGCCTCATCTGCCCATGGCACTGCTCGCACAGAGGCACAGAGACTGAGGCTGCTTGCTTGTCTTGCCACCTCAAACTTCAAACATATATTTGGCTGTCCGTGCACGGGGCTTCCGGCAGCCCTGCTCCCAAAATGTGAACGTCTGCAGATAGCTCGCAGGCAGAAAGAGCTAGCCTGGAAAGCTGTTGCTCAGCCTCATCTGCCCATGGCACTGCTCGCACAGAGGCACAGAGACTGGGGTTGCTTGCTTGTCTTGCCCCCTAAAACTTCAAACGTATCTTTGGGGATCCGTGCCGGGCGCCACCGGCAGCTTTACTCTGAAAATGCGAACATCTGTAGATAGCTTGCAGGCAGAAAGAGCTAGCCTGGAAAGCTGTTGCTCAGCCTCATGTGGCCATTGCACTTCTCGCACAGAGGCACAGAGACTGGGGCTGCTTGCTTGTCTTGCCCCCTCAAACTTCAAACGTATCTTTGGGGGTCCGTGCTGGGCTCCTCCGGCAGCCGAGTCAGAAAATGCGAACGTCTGCAGATAGCTCGCAGGCAGAAAGAGCTAGCCTGGAAAGCTGTTGCTCAGCCTCATCTGCCCATGGCACTGCTCGCACAGAGCCACAGAGACAGGGGCTGCTTGCTTGTCTTGCCCCCTCAAACTTCAAACGTATGTTAAGTGTTTCCTGCCAGGCGGCTCCGGCAGACCTGCTCCAAAAATGCAAACGTCTGCAGATAGTTTGCAGCCAGAAAGAGCTAGCCTGGAAAGCTGTTGCTCAGCCTCATCTGCTGATGGCACTGCTCGCACACAGGCACAGAGACTGGGGCTGCTTGCTTGTCTTGCCCTTTCAAACTTCAAACGTATCTGTGGGGGTCCGTGCCGGGCGCCTCCGTCAGCCTTACTCTGAAAATGCGAACGTCTGCAGATAGTTTGCAGCCAGAAAGAGCTAGCCTGGAAAGCTGTTGCTCAGCCTCATCTGCCAATGGCACTGCTCGCACAGAGGCACAGAGATTGGGGCTGCTTGCTTGTCTTGACCCCTCAAACTTCAAACATAACTTTGCGCATCCATGCAGGGCGCCTCCGGCAGCCCTGCTCCCAAAATGTGAACGTCTGCAGATAACTCGGAGCCAGAAAGAGCTAGCCTGGAAAACTGTTGCTCAGCCGCATCTGCCCATGGCACTGCTCGCACAGAGGCACAGAGACTGGGGCTGCTTGCTTGTCTTGTTACCTGAAACTTCAAATATAAATTTGGCGGTGTGTGCAGGGGGTCTCCGACAGGCCTGCTCTGAAAATGCGAACGTCTGCAGATAGCTCGCAGCCAGAAAGAGCTAGCCTGGAAAGCTGTTGCTCAGCCTCATCTGCCCATGGCACTGCTCGCACAGAGGCACAGAGACTGAGGCTGCTTGCTTGTCTTGCCACCTCAAACTTCAAACATATATTTGGCTGTCCGTGCACGGGGCTTCCGGCAGCCCTGCTCCCAAAATGTGAACGTCTGCAGATAGCTCTCAGGCAGAAAAGCTAGCCTGGGAAAGCTGTTGCTCAGCCTCATCTGCCCATGGCACTGCTCGCACAGAGGCACAGAGATTGGTCCCGCTGGCTTGTCTAGTCCTCTGAAACTTCAAACGTACATTTGGGGGTCCGTTCCAAGCTCCTCCAGCAGCCCTGCTCTGAAAATGTGAACGTCTGCAGATAGCTCGCAGGCAGAAAGAGCTAGCCTGGAAAGCTGTTGCTCAGCCTCATCTGCCCATGGCACGGCTCGCACAGAGGCACAGAGACTGGGGCTGCTTGCTTGTCTTGCCCCCTCAAACTTCAAACGTATCTTAGGTGGTCCGTGCTGGGGGCCTCCGGCAGCCCTGCTCTAAATAAGATAGTGTCTGCAGATAGCTCGCAGGCAGAAAGAGCTAGCCTGGAAAGCTGTTGCTCAGCCTCATCTGCCCATGGCACTGCTCGCACAGAGGCACAGAGACTGGGGCTGCTTGCTTGTCTTACCTCCTCAATTCCAAACATACCTTAGGTGGCACGTGTCGGGCGCATCCAGCAGCCCTGCTCTGAAAATGCAAACGTCTGCAGATAGCTCGCAGTCAGAAAGAACTAGCCTGGAAAGCTGTTGCTCAGTCTCATCTGCCCATGGCACTGCTCGCACAGAGGCACAGAGACTGGGGCTGCTTGCTTGTCTTACCACCTGAAACATCAAACGTAGCTTAGGTGGTCCTTGCCAAGCTTCTCTGGCAGCCCTGCTCTGAAAATGCGAACGTCTGCAGATAGCTCGCAGCCAGAAATAGCTGGCCTGGAAAGCTGTTGCTCAGCCTCATCTGCCCATGGTACTGCTCGCACAGAGGCACAGAGACTGGGGCTGCTTGCTTGTCTTGTCCCCTCAAACTTCAAACGTAGCTTAGGTGGTCTGTGCCGGGCGCCTCCGGCAGCCCTGCTTCGAAAGTGCAAACGTCTGCAGATAGCTCGTAGGCAGAAAGAGCTAGCCTGGAAAGCTGTTGCTCAGCCTCATCTGCCCATGGCACTGCTCGCACAGAGGCACAGAGATTGGGGCTGCTTGCTTGTTTTGCCCCCTCAAACTTCAAACGTAGCTTAGGTGGTCCGTGCCGGGCGCCTCCGGCAGCCCTGCTCCGAAAATGCGAACGTCTGCAGATAGCTTGCAGGCAGAAAGAGCTAGCCTTGAAAGCTGTTGCTCAGCCTCATCTGCCCATGGCACTGCTCGCACAGAGGCACAGAGACTGGGGCTGCTTGCTTGTCTTGTCCCCTCAAACTTCAAACGTAGCTTAGGTGGTCTGTGCCGGGCGCCTCCGCCAGCACTGCTCCGAAAATGCAAACGTCTGCAGATAGCTCGCAGGCAGAAAGAGCTAGCCTGGAAAGCTGTTGCTCAGCCTCATCTGCCCATGGCACTGCTCGCACAGAGGCACAGAGACTGGGGCTGCTTGCTTGTCTTGTCCCCTCAAACTTCAAACGTATCTTTGGGGGTCCGTGCCGTGCGCCGCAGGCAGCTTTACTCTGAAAATGCGAAAGTCTGCAGATAGCTCACAGCCAGAAAGAGCTAGCCTGGAAAGCTGTTGCTCAGCCTCATCTGCCCATGGCATTGCTCGCACAGAGGCACAGAGATTGGGGCTGCTTGCTTGTCTTGCCCCCTCAAACTCGAAACATATCTTAGGTGGCACGTTTCCGGAGCCTCCATCAGCCCTGCTCTGAAAATGCATACGTCTGCAGATAGCTCGCAGCCAGAAAGAGCTAGCCTGGAAAGCTGTTGCTCAGCCTCAACTGCCCATGGCACTGCTCGCACAGAGGCACAGAGACTGGGGCTGCTTGCTTGTCTTGCCCCCTCAAACTTCAAACATAGCTTAGGTGGAACCTGTCGGGCGCCTCCGTCAGCCCTGCTCTGAAAATGCAAACGTCTGAAGATAGCTCGCAGGCAGAAAGAGCTAGCCTGGAAAGCTGTTGCTCAGCCTCATCTGCCCATGGCACTGCTCGCACAGAGGCACAGAGACTGGGGCTGCTTCCTTGTCTTGCCCCCTCAAACTTCAAACATACCTTTGGGAGTACGTGCAGGGGCGCTCCGGCAGCCTTGCTCCGAAAATGCAAACATCTGCAGATAGCTCGCAGACAGAAAGAGCTAGCCTGGAAAGCTGTTGCTCAGCCTCATCTGCCCATGGCACTGCTCGCACAGAGGCACAGAGACTGGGGCTGCTTGCTTGTCTTGCCCCCTCAAACTTCAAACGTATCTTAGGTGGTCCGTGCTGGGGGCCTCCGGCAGCCCTGCTCTAAATAAGATAGTGTCTGCAGATAGCTCGCAGGCAGAAAGAGCTAGCCTGGAAAGCTGTTGCTAAGCCTCATCTGCCCATGGCACTGCTCGCACAGAGGCACAGAGACTGGGGCTGCTTGCTTGTCTTACCCCCTCAAACTCCAAACATACCTTAGGTGGCACGTGTCGGGCGCATCCAGCAGCCCTGCTCTGAAAATGCAAACGTCTGCAGATAGCTCGCAGTCAGAAAGAACTAGCCTGGAAAGCTGTTGCTCAGTCTCATCTGCCCATGGCACTGCTCGCACAGAGGCACAGAGACTGGGGCTGCTTGCTTGTCTTACCACCTGAAACATCAAACGTAGCTTAGGTGGTCCTTGCCAAGCTTCTCTGGCAGCCCTGCTCTGAAAATGCGAACGTCTGCAGATAGCTCGCAGCCAGAAATAGCTGGCCTGGAAAGCTGTTGCTCAGCCTCATCTGCCCATGGTACTGCTCGCACAGAGGCACAGAGACTGGGGCTGCTTGCTTGTCTTGTCCCCCTCAAACTACAAACGTAGCTTAGGTGGTCTGTGCCGGGCGCCTCCGGCAGCCCTGCTCCGAAAGTGCAAACGTCTGCAGATAGCTCGTAGGCAGAAAGAGCTAGCCTGGAAAGCTGTTGCTCAGCCTCATCTGCCCATGGCACTGCTCGCACAGAGGCACAGAGATTGGGGCTGCTTGCTTGTTTTGCCCCCTCAAACTTCAAACGTAGCTTAGGTGGTCCGTGCCGGGCGCCTCCGGCAGCCCTGCTCCGAAAATGCGAACGTCTGCAGATAGCTCGCAGGCAGAAAGAGCTAGCGTGAAAGCTGTTGCTCAGCCGCATCTGCCCATGGCACTGCTCGCACAGAGGCACAGAGACTGGGGCTGCTTGCTTGTCTTGCCCCCTCAAAATTCAAACGTACATTTGGGGGTCCGTGCCGGGCGCCGCAGGCAGCTTTACTCTGAAAATGCGAACTTCTGCAGATAGCTCACAGCCAGAAAGAGCTAGCCTGGAAATCTGTTGCTCAGCCTCATCTGCCCATGGCACTGCTCGCACAGAGGCACAGAGACTGGGGCTGCTTGCTTGTCTTGCCCCTTCAAAGTTCAAACGTATCTTAGGTGGTCCGTGCAGGGGGCCTCCGGCAGCCCTGCTATAAACAAGCGAGTGTCTGCAGATAGCTCGCAGGCAGAAAGAGCTAGCCTGGAAAGCTGTTGCTCAGCCTCATCTGCCCATGGCACTGCTCGCACAGAGGCACAGAGACTGGTCCCGCTGGCTTGTCTAGCCCTGTCAAAATTCAAACGTACATTTGGGGGTCCGTTCCAAGCTCCTCCAGCAGCCCTGTTCTGAAAATGCGAACGTCTGCTGATAGATCGCAGGCAGAAAGAGCTAGCCTGGAAAACTATTGCTCAGCCTCATCTGCCCATGGCACTGCTCGCACAGAGGCACAGAGACTGGGGCTGCTTGCTTGTCTTGCCCCCTCAAACTTCAAATGTACATTTGAGTGTCCGTGCCGGGCGCCTCCGGAAGCCTTGATCCGAAAATGCGAACGACTGCAAATTGTTCTCAGCCAGAAAGAGCTAGCCTGGAAAGCTGTTGCTCAGCCTCATCTGCCCATGGCACTGCTCGCACAGAGGCACAGAGACTGGGGGTGCTTGCTCGTCTTGCCCCCTCAAACTCCAAACATAGCTTAGGTGGCACGTGTCGGGCGCCTCCGGCAGCCCTGCTTCGAAAATGCAAATGTCTGCAGATAGCTCGCAGCCAGAAAGAGCTAGCCTGGAAAGCTGTTGCTCAGCCTCATCTGCCCATGGCACTGCTCGCACAGAGGCACAGAGACTGGGGTTGCTTGCTTGTCTTGCCCCCTAAAACTTCAAACGTATCTTTGGGGATCCGTGCCGGGCGCCACCGGCAGCTTTACTCTGAAAATGCGAACATCTGTAGATAGCTTGCAGGCAGAAAGAGCTAGCCTGGAAAGCTGTTGCTCAGCCTCATGTGGCCATTGCACTTCTCGCACAGAGGCACAGAGACTGGGGCTGCTTGCTTGTCTTGCCCCCTCAAACTTCAAACGTATCTTTGGGGGTCCGTGCTGGGCTCCTCCGGCAGCCGAGTCAGAAAATGCGAACGTCTGCAGATAGCTCGCAGGCAGAAAGAGCTAGCCTGGAAAGCTGTTGCTCAGCCTCATCTGCCCATGGCACTGCTCGCACAGAGCCACAGAGACAGGGGCTGCTTGCTTGTCTTGCCCCCTCAAACTTCAAACGTATGTTAAGTGTTTCCTGCCAGGCGGCTCCGGCAGACCTGCTCCAAAAATGCAAACGTCTGCAGATAGTTTGCAGCCAGAAAGAGCTAGCCTGGAAAGCTGTTGCTCAGCCTCATCTGCTGATGGCACTGCTCGCACACAGGCACAGAGACTGGGGCTGCTTGCTTGTCTTGCCCTTTCAAACTTCAAACGTATCTGTGGGGGTCCGTGCCGGGCGCCTCCGTCAGCCTTACTCTGAAAATGCGAACGTCTGCAGATAGTTTGCAGCCAGAAAGAGCTAGCCTGGAAAGCTGTTGCTCAGCCTCATCTGCCAATGGCACTGCTCGCACAGAGGCACAGAGATTGGGGCTGCTTGCTTGTCTTGACCCCTCAAACTTCAAACATAACTTTGCGCATCCATGCAGGGCGCCTCCGGCAGCCCTGCTCCCAAAATGTGAACGTCTGCAGATAACTCGGAGCCAGAAAGAGCTAGCCTGGAAAACTGTTTCTCAGCCGCATCTGCCCATGGCACTGCTCGCACAGAGGCACAGAGACTGGGGCTGCTTGCTTGTCTTGTTACCTGAAACTTCAAATATAAATTTGGCGGTGTGTGCAGGGGGTCTCCGGCAGGCCTGCTCTGAAAATGCGAACGTCTGCAGATAGCTCGCAGCCAGAAAGAGCTAGCCTGGAAAGCTGTTGCTCAGCCTCATCTGCCCATGGCACTGCTCGCACAGAGGCACAGAGACTGAGGCTGCTTGCTTGTCTTGCCACCTCAAACTTCAAACATATATTTGGCTGTCCGTGCACGGGGCTTCCGGCAGCCCTGCTCCCAAAATGTGAACGTCTGCAGATAGCTCTCAGGCAGAAAAGCTAGCCTGGGAAAGCTGTTGCTCAGCCTCATCTGCCCATGGCACTGCTCGCACAGAGGCACAGAGATTGGTCCCGCTGGCTTGTCTAGTCCTCTGAAACTTCAAACGTACATTTGGGGGTCCGTTCCAAGCTCCTCCAGCAGCCCTGCTCTGAAAATGTGAACGTCTGCAGATAGCTCGCAGGCAGAAAGAGCTAGCCTGGAAAGCTGTTGCTCAGCCTCATCTGCCCATGGCACTGCTCGCACAGAGGCACAGAGACTGGGGCTGCTTGCTTGTCTTGCCCCCTCAAACTTCAAACGTATCTTAGGTGGTCCGTGCTGGGGGCCTCCGGCAGCCCTGCTCTAAATAAGATAGTGTCTGCAGATAGCTCGCAGGCAGAAAGAGCTAGCCTGGAAAGCTGTTGCTCAGCCTCATCTGCCCATGGCACTGCTCGCACAGAGGCACAGAGACTGGGGCTGCTTGCTTGTCTTACCTCCTCAATTCCAAACATACCTTAGGTGGCACGTGTCGGGCGCATCCAGCAGCCCTGCTCTGAAAATGCAAACGTCTGCAGATAGCTCGCAGTCAGAAAGAACTAGCCTGGAAAGCTGTTGCTCAGTCTCATCTGCCCATGGCACTGCTCGCACAGAGGCACAGAGACTGGGGCTGCTTGCTTGTCTTACCACCTGAAACATCAAACGTAGCTTAGGTGGTCCTTGCCAAGCTTCTCTGGCAGCCCTGCTCTGAAAATGCGAACGTCTGCAGATAGCTCGCAGCCAGAAATAGCTGGCCTGGAAAGCTGTTGCTCAGCCTCATCTGCCCATGGTACTGCTCGCACAGAGGCACAGAGACTGGGGCTGCTTGCTTGTCTTGTCCCCTCAAACTTCAAACGTAGCTTAGGTGGTCTGTGCCGGGCGCCTCCGGCAGCCCTGCTTCGAAAGTGCAAACGTCTGCAGATAGCTCGTAGGCAGAAAGAGCTAGCCTGGAAAGCTGTTGCTCAGCCTCATCTGCCCATGGCACTGCTCGCACAGAGGCACAGAGATTGGGGCTGCTTGCTTGTTTTGCCCCCTCAAACTTCAAACGTAGCTTAGGTGGTCCGTGCCGGGCGCCTCCGGCAGCCCTGCTCCGAAAATGCGAACGTCTGCAGATAGCTCGCAGGCAGAAAGAGCTAGCCTGGAAAGCTGTTGCTCAGCCTCATCTGCCCATGGCACTGCTCGCACAGAGGCACAGAGACTGGGGCTGCTTGCTTGTCTTGTCCCCTCAAACTTCAAACGTAGCTTAGGTGGTCTGTGCCGGGCGCCTCCGCCAGCACTGCTCCGAAAATGCAAACGTCTGCAGATAGCTCGCAGGCAGAAAGAGCTAGCCTGGAAAGCTGTTGCTCAGCCTCATCTGCCCATGGCACTGCTCGCACAGAGGCACAGAGACTGGGGCTGCTTGCTTGTCTTGTCCCCTCAAACTTCAAACGTATCTTTGGGGGTCCGTGCCGTGCGCCGCAGGCAGCTTTACTCTGAAAATGCGAAAGTCTGCAGATAGCTCACAGCCAGAAAGAGCTAGCCTGGAAAGCTGTTGCTCAGCCTCATCTGCCCATGGCATTGCTCGCACAGAGGCACAGAGATTGGGGCTGCTTCCTTGTCTTGCCCCCTCAAACTCGAAACATATCTTAGGTGGCACGTTTCCGGAGCCTCCATCAGCCCTGCTCTGAAAATGCATACGTCTGCAGATAGCTCGCAGCCAGAAAGAGCTAGCCTGGAAAGCTGTTGCTCAGCCTCAACTGCCCATGGCACTGCTCGCACAGAGGCACAGAGACTGGGGCTGCTTGCTTGTCTTGCCCCCTCAAACTTCAAACATAGCTTAGGTGGAACCTGTCGGGCGCCTCCGTCAGCCCTGCTCTGAAAATGCAAACGTCTGAAGATAGCTCGCAGGCAGAAAGAGCTAGCCTGGAAAGCTGTTGCTCAGCCTCATCTGCCCATGGCACTGCTCGCACAGAGGCACAGAGACTGGGGCTGCTTCCTTGTCTTGCCCCCTCAAACTTCAAACATACCTTTGGGAGTACGTGCAGGGGCGCTCCGGCAGCCTTGCTCCGAAAATGCAAACATGTGCAGATAGCTCGCAGCCAGAAAGAGCTAGCCTGGAAAGCTGTTGCTCAGCCTCATCTGCCCATGGCACTGCTCGCACAGAGGCACAGAGACTGGGGCTGCTTGCTTGTCTTGCCCCCTCAAACTTCAAACGTATCTTAGGTGGTCCGTGCTGGGGGCCTCCGGCAGCCCTGCTCTAAATAAGATAGTGTCTGCAGATAGCTCGCAGGCAGAAAGAGCTAGCCTGGAAAGCTGTTGCTAAGCCTCATCTGCCCATGGCACTGCTCGCACAGAGGCACAGAGACTGGGGCTGCTTGCTTGTCTTACCCCCTCAAACTCCAAACATACCTTAGGTGGCACGTGTCGGGCGCATCCAGCAGCCCTGCTCTGAAAATGCAAACGTCTGCAGATAGCTCGCAGTCAGAAAGAACTAGCCTGGAAAGCTGTTGCTCAGTCTCATCTGCCCATGGCACTGCTCGCACAGAGGCACAGAGACTGGGGCTGCTTGCTTGTCTTACCACCTGAAACATCAAACGTAGCTTAGGTGGTCCTTGCCAAGCTTCTCTGGCAGCCCTGCTCTGAAAATGCGAACGTCTGCAGATAGCTCGCAGCCAGAAATAGCTGGCCTGGAAAGCTGTTGCTCAGCCTCATCTGCCCATGGTACTGCTCGCACAGAGGCACAGAGACTGGGGCTGCTTGCTTGTCTTGTCCCCCTCAAACTTCAAACGTAGCTTAGGTGGTCTGTGCCGGGCGCCTCCGGCACCCCTGCTCCGAAAGTGCAAACGTCTGCAGATAGCTCGTAGACAGAAAGAGCTAGCCTGGAAAGCTGTTGCTCAGCCTCATCTGCCCATGGCACTGCTCGCACAGAGGCACAGAGATTGGGGCTGCTTGCTTGTTTTGCCCCCTCAAACTTCAAACGTAGCTTAGGTGGTCCGTGCCGGGCGCCTCCGGCAGCCCTGCTCCGAAAATGCGAACGTCTGCAGATAGCTCGCAGGCAGAAAGAGCTAGCGTGAAAGCTGTTGCTCAGCCGCATCTGCCCATGGCACTGCTCGCACAGAGGCACAGAGACTGGGGCTGCTTGCTTGTCTTGCCCCCTCAAAATTCAAACGTACATTTGGGGGTCCGTGCCGGGCGCCGCAGGCAGCTTTACTCTGAAAATGCGAACTTCTGCAGATAGCTCACAGCCAGAAAGAGCTAGCCTGGAAATCTGTTGCTCAGCCTCATCTGCCCATGGCACTGCTCGCACAGAGGCACAGAGACTGGGGCTGCTTGCTTGTCTTGCCCCTTCAAAGTTCAAACGTATCTTAGGTGGTCCGTGCAGGGGGCCTCCGGCAGCCCTGCTATAAACAAGCGAGTGTCTGCAGATAGCTCGCAGGCAGAAAGAGCTAGCCTGGAAAGCTGTTGCTCAGCCTCATCTGCCCATGGCACTGCTCGCACAGAGGCACAGAGACTGGTCCCGCTGGCTTGTCTAGCCCTGTCAAAATTCAAACGTACATTTGGGGGTCCGTTCCAAGCTCCTCCAGCAGCCCTGTTCTGAAAATGCGAACGTCTACTGATAGATCGCAGGCAGAAAGAGCTAGCCTGGAAAAATATTGCTCAGCCTCATCTGCCCATGGCACTGCTCGCACAGAGGCACAGAGACTGGGGCTGCTTGCTTGTCTTGCCCCCTCAAACTTCAAATGTACATTTGAGTGTCCGTGCCGGGCGCCTCCGGAAGCCTTGATCCGAAAATGCGAACGACTGCAAATTGTTCTCAGCCAGAAAGAGCTAGCCTGGAAAGCTGTTGCTCAGCCTCATCTGCCCATGGCACTGCTCGCACAGAGGCACAGAGACTGGGGGTGCTTGCTCGTCTTGCCCCCTCAAACTCCAAACATAGCTTAGGTGGCACGTGTCGGGCGCCTCCGGCAGCCCTGCTTCGAAAATGCGAACGTCTGCTGATAGCTCGCAGCCAGAAAGAGCTAGCCTGGAAAGCTGTTGCTCAGCCTCATCTGCCCATGGCACTGCTCGCACAGAGGCACAGAGACTCGGGCTGCTTGCTTGTCTTGCCCCCTCAAACTTCAAACATAGCTTAGGTGGAACCTGTCGGGCGCCTCCGTCAGCCCTGCTCTGAAAATGCAAACGTCTGAAGATAGCTCGCAGGCAGAAAGAGCTAGCCTGGAAAGCTGTTACTCAGCCTCATCTGCCCATGGCACTGCTCGCACAGAGGCATAGAGACTGGGGCTGCTTGCTTGTCTTGCCCCCTCAAACTTCAAACATACCTTTGGGAGTACGTGCAGGGGCGCTCCGGCAGCCTTGCTCCGAAAATGCAAACATCTGCAGATAGCTCGCAGACAGAAAGAGCTAGCCTGGAAAGCTGTTGCTCAGCCTCATCTGCCCATGGCACTGCTCGCACAGAGGCACAGAGACTGGGGCTGCTTGCTTGTCTTGCCCCCTCAAACTTCAAACGTATCTTAGGTGGTCCGTGCTGGGGGCCTCCGGCAGCCCTGCTCTAAATAAGATAGTGTCTGCAGATAGCTCGCAGGCAGAAAGAGCTAGCCTGGAAAGCTGTTGCTAAGCCTCATCTGCCCATGGCACTGCTCGCACAGAGGCACAGAGACTGGGGCTGCTTGCTTGTCTTACCCCCTCAAACTCCAAACATACCTTAGGTGGCACGTGTCGGGCGCATCCAGCAGCCCTGCTCTGAAAATGCAAACGTCTGCAGATAGCTCGCAGTCAGAAAGAACTAGCCTGGAAAGCTGTTGCTCAGTCTCATCTGCCCATGGCACTGCTCGCACAGAGGCACAGAGACTGGGGCTGCTTGCTTGTCTTACCACCTGAAACATCAAACGTAGCTTAGGTGGTCCTTGCCAAGCTTCTCTGGCAGCCCTGCTCTGAAAATGCGAACGTCTGCAGATAGCTCGCAGCCAGAAATAGCTGGCCTGGAAAGCTGTTGCTCAGCCTCATCTGCCCATGGTACTGCTCGCACAGAGGCACAGAGACTGGGGCTGCTTGCTTGTCTTGTCCCCCTCAAACTTCAAACGTAGCTTAGGTGGTCTGTGCCGGGCGCCTCCGGCAGCCCTGCTCCGAAAGTGCAAACGTCTGCAGATAGCTCGTAGGCAGAAAGAGCTAGCCTGGAAAGCTGTTGCTCAGCCTCATCTGCCCATGGCACTGCTCGCACAGAGGCACAGAGATTGGGGCTGCTTGCTTGTTTTGCCCCCTCAAACTTCAAACGTAGCTTAGGTGGTCCGTGCCGGGCGCCTCCGGCAGCCCTGCTCCGAAAATGCGAACGTCTGCAGATAGCTCGCAGGCAGAAAGAGCTAGCGTGAAAGCTGTTGCTCAGCCGCATCTGCCCATGGCACTGCTCGCACAGAGGCACAGAGACTGGGGCTGCTTGCTTGTCTTGCCCCCTCAAAATTCAAACGTACATTTGGGGGTCCGTGCCGGGCGCCGCAGGCAGCTTTACTCTGAAAATGCGAACTTCTGCAGATAGCTCACAGCCAGAAAGAGCTAGCCTGGAAATCTGTTGCTCAGCCTCATCTGCCCATGGCACTGCTCGCACAGAGGCACAGAGACTGGGGCTGCTTGCTTGTCTTGCCCCTTCAAAGTTCAAACGTATCTTAGGTGGTCCGTGCAGGGGGCCTCCGGCAGCCCTGCTATAAACAAGCGAGTGTCTGCAGATAGCTCGCAGGCAGAAAGAGCTAGCCTGGAAAGCTGTTGCTCAGCCTCATCTGCCCATGGCACTGCTCGCACAGAGGCACAGAGACTGGTCCCGCTGGCTTGTCTAGCCCTGTCAAAATTCAAACGTACATTTGGGGGTCCGTTCCAAGCTCCTCCAGCAGCCCTGTTCTGAAAATGCGAACGTCTGCTGATAGATCGCAGGCAGAAAGAGCTAGCCTGGAAAACTATTGCTCAGCCTCATCTGCCCATGGCACTGCTCGCACAGAGGCACAGAGACTGGGGCTGCTTGCTTGTCTTGCCCCCTCAAACTTCAAATGTACATTTGAGTGTCCGTGCCGGGCGCCTCCGGAAGCCTTGATCCGAAAATGCGAACGACTGCAAATTGTTCTCAGCCAGAAAGAGCTAGCCTGGAAAGCTGTTGCTCAGCCTCATCTGCCCATGGCACTGCTCGCACAGAGGCACAGAGACTGGGGGTGCTTGCTCGTCTTGCCCCCTCAAACTCCAAACATAGCTTAGGTGGCACGTGTCGGGCGCCTCCGGCAGCCCTGCTTCGAAAATGCAAATGTCTGCAGATAGCTCGCAGCCAGAAAGAGCTAGCCTGGAAAGCTGTTGCTCAGCCTCATCTGCCCATGGCACTGCTCGCACAGAGGCACAGAGACTCGGGCTGCTTCCTTGTCTTGCCCCCTCTAACTTCAAACGTATCTTAAGTGTTTCCTGCTAGTCGCTTCCGGCAGCCCTGCTCCGAAAATGCGAACGTCTGCAGATAGCTCGCAGGCAGAAAGAGCTAGCCTGGAAAGCTGTTGCTCAGCCTCATCTGCCCATGGCACTGCTCGCACAGAGGCACAGAGACTCGTGCTGCTTGCTTGTCTTGCCCCCTCAAACTTCAAACGTAGCTTTAGGGGTCCATGCCGGGCGCCTCCGGCAGTCCTGCTTCAAAAATGCGAACGTCTTCAGATAGCTCGCAGGCAGAAAGAGCTAGCCTGGAAAGCTGTTGCTCAGCCTCATCTGCCCATGGCACTGCTCGCACAGAGGCACAGAGACTGGGGCTGCTTGCTTGTCTTGCTCCCTGAAACTTCAAACGTATGTTAAGTGTTTCCTGCCAGGCGGCTCCGGCAGCCCTGCTCCAAAAATGCAAACGTCTGCAGATAGTTTGCAGCCAGAAAGAGCTAGCCTGGAAAGCTGTTGCTCAGCCTCATCTGCTCATGGCACTGCTCGCACACAGGCACAGAGACTGGGGCTGCTTGCTTGTCTTGCCCTTTCAAACTTCAAATGTATCTTTGGGGGTCCGTGCCGGGCGCCTCCCTCAGCCTTACTCTGAAAATGCGAACGTCTGCAGATAGTTTGCAGCCAGAAAGAGCTAGCCTGGAAAGCTGTTGCTCAGCCTCATCTGCCCATGGCACTGCTCGCACATAGGCACAGAGATTGGGGCTGCTTGCTTGTCTTGACCCCTCAAACTTCAAACATAACTTTGCGCAACCATGCAGGGCGCCTCCGGCAGCCCTGCTCCCAAAATGTGAACGTCTGCAGATAACTCGCAGCCAGAAAGAGCTAGCCTGGAAAACTGTTTCTCAGCCGCATCTGCCCATGGCACTGCTCGCACAGAGGCACAGAGACTGGGGCTGCTTGCTTCTCTTGTTACCTGAAACTTCAAATATAAATTTGGCGGTGTGTGCAGGGGGTCTCCGGCAGGCCTGCTCTGAAAATGCGAACGTCTGCAGATAGCTCGCAGCCAGAAAGAGCTAGCCTGGAAAGCTGTTGCTCAGCCTCATCTGCCCATGGCACTGCTCGCACAGAGGCACAGAGACTGAGGCTGCTTGCTTGTCTTGCCACCTCAAACTTCAAACATATATTTGGCTGTCCGTGCACGGGGCTTACGGCAGCCCTGCTCCCAAAATGTGAACGTCTGCAGATAGCTCTCAGGCAGAAAGAGCTAGCCTGGGAAAGCTGTTGCTCAGCCTCATCTGCCCATGGCACTGTTCGCACAGAGGCACAGAGACTGGGGCTGCTTGCTTGTCTTGCCCCCTCAAACTTCAAACGTATCTTAGGTGGTCCGTGCTGGGGGCCTCCGGCAGCCCTGCTCTAAACAAGCTAGTGTCTGCAGATAGCTCGCAGGCAGAAAGAGCTAGCCTGGAAAGCTGTTGCTCAGCCTCATCTGCCCATGGCACTGCTCGCACAGAGGCACAGAGACTGGGGTTGCTTGCTTGTCTTGCCCCCTAAAACTTCAAACGTATCTTTGGGGATCCGTGCCGGGCGCCACCGGCAGCTTTACTCTGAAAATGCGAACATCTGTAGATAGCTTGCAGGCAGAAAGAGCTAGCCTGGAAAGCTGTTGCTCAGCCTCATGTGGCCATTGCACTTCTCGCACAGAGGCACAGAGACTGGGACTGCTTGCTTGTCTTGCCCCGTCCAACTTCAAACATAAATTTGCGGGTCCGTGCCTGGCGCCTCCGGCAGCCTTGCTCCGAAAATGTTAACGACTGCAGATAGCTGGCAGCCAGAAATAGCTAGCCTGGAAAGCTGTTGCTAAGCCTCATCTGCCCATGGCACTGCTCGCACAGAGGCACAGAGACTGGGGCTGCTTGCTTGTCTTGCCCCCTCAAACTTCAAAAGTATCTTTGGGGGTCCGTGCTGGGCTCCTCCGGCAGCCGAGTCTGAAAATGCGAACGTCTGCAGATAGCTCGCAGGCAGAAAGAGCTAGCCTGGAAAGCTGTTGCTCAGCCTCATCTGCCCATGGCACTGCTCGCACAGAGCCACAGAGACTGGGGCTGCTTGCTTGTCTTGCCCCCTCAAACTTCAAACGTATGTTAAGTGTTTCCTGCCAGGCGGCTCCGGCAGACCTGCTCCAAAAATGCAAACGTCAGCAGATAGTTTGCAGCCAGAAAGAGCTAGCCTGGAAAGCTGTTGCTCAGCCTCATCTGCTGATGGCACTGCTCGCACACAGGCACAGAGACTGGGGCTGCTTGCTTGTCTTGCCCTTTCAAACTTCAAACGTATCTGTGGGGGTCCGTGCCGGGCGCCTCCCTCAGCCTTACTCTGAAAATGCGAACGTCTGCAGATAGTTTGCAGCCAGAAAGAGCTAGCCTGGAAAGCTGTTGCTCAGCCTCATCTGCCAATGGCACTGCTCGCACAGAGGCACAGAGATTGGGGCTGCTTGCTTGTCTTGACCCCTCAAACTTCAAACATAACTTTGCGCATCCATGCAGGGCGCCTCCTACAGCCCTGCTCCCAAAATGTAAAAGTCTGCAGATAACTCGGAGCCAGAAAGAGCTAGCCTGGAAAACTGTTGCTCAGCCGCATCTGCCCATGGCACTGCTCGCACAGAGGCACAGAGACTGGGACTGCTTGCTTGTCTTGTTACCTGAAACTTCAAATATAAATTTGGCGGTGTGTGCAGGGGGTCTCCGGCAGTCCTGCTCTGAAAATGCGAACGTCTGCAGATAGCTCGCAGCCAGAAAGAGCTAGCCTGGAAAGCTGTTGCTCTGCCTCATCTGCCCATGGCACTGCTCGCACAGAGGCACAGAGACTGAGGCTGCTTGCTTGTCTTGCCACCTCAAAGTTCAAACATATATTTGGCTGTCTGTGCACGGGGCTTCCGGCAGCCCTGCTCCCAAAATGTGAACGTCTGCAGATAGCTCTCAGGCAGAAAAGCTAGCCTGGGAAAGCTGTTGCTCAGCCTCATCTGCCCATGGCACTGCTCGCACAGAGCCACAGAGATTGGTCCCGCTGGCTTGTCTAGTCCTCTGAAACTTCAAACGTACATTTGGGGGTCCGTTCCAAGCTCCTCCAGCAGCCCTGCTCTGAAAATGCAAACGTCTGCAGATAGCTCGCAGGCAGAAAGAGCTAGCCTGGAAAGCTGTTGCTCAGCCTCATCTGCCCATGGCACTGCTCGCACAGAGGCACAGAGACTGGGGCTGCTTGCTTGTCTTGCCCCCTCAAACTTCAAACGTATCTTAGGTGGTCCGTGCTGGGGGCCTCCGGCAGCCCTGCTCTAAATAAGATAGTGTCTGCAGATAGCTCGCAGGCAGAAAGAGCTAGCCTGGAAAGCTGTTGCTCAGCCTCATCTGCCCATGGCACTGCTCGCACAGAGGCACAGAGACTGGGGCTGCTTGCTTGTCTTGTCCCCTCAAACTTCAAACGTATCTTTGGGGGTCCGTGCCGTGCGCCGCAGGCAGCTTTACTCTGAAAATGCGAAAGTCTGCAGAGAGCTCACAGCCAGAAAGAGTTAGCCTGGAAAGCTGTTGCTCAGCCTCATCTGCCCATGGCACTGCTCGCACAGAGGCACAGAGATTGGGGCTGCTTGCTTGTCTTGCCCCCTCAAACTCGAAACATATCTTAGGTGGCACGTTTCCGGAGCCTCCATCAGCCCTGCTCTGAAAATGCAAACGTCTGCAGATAGCTCGCAGCCAGAAAGAGCTAGCCTGGAAAGCTGTTGCTCAGCCTCAACTGCCCATGGCACTGCTCGCACAGAGGCACAGAGACTGGGGCTGCTTGCTTGTCTTGCCCCCTCAAACTTCAAACATAGCTTAGGTGGAACCTGTCGGGCGCCTCCGTCAGCCCTGCTCTGAAAATGCAAACGTCTGAAGATAGCTCGCAGGCAGAAAGAGCTAGCCTGGAAAGCTGTTGCTCAGCCTCATCTGCCCATGGCACTGCTCGCACAGAGGCACAGAGATTGGGGCTGCTTGCTTGTTTTGCCCCCTCAAACTTCAAACGTAGCTTAGGTGGTCCGTGCCGGGCGCCTCCGGCAGCCCTGCTCCGAAAATGCAAATGTCTGCAGATAGCTCGCAGCCAGAAAGAGCTAGCCTGGAAAGCTGTTGCTCAGCCTCATCTGCCCATGGCACTGCTCGCACAGAGGCACAGAGACTGGGGCTGCTTGCTTGTCTTGTCCCCTCAAACTTCAAACGTAGCTTAGGTGGTCTGTGCCGGGCGCCTCCGCCAGCACTGCTCCGAAAATGCAAACGTCTGCAGATAGCTCGCAGGCAGAAAGAGCTAGCCTGGAAAGCTGTTGCTCAGCCTCATCTGCCCATGGCACTGCTCGCACAGAGGCACAGAGACTGGGGCTGCTTGCTTGTCTTGTCCCCTCAAACTTCAAACGTATCTTTGGGGGTCCGTGCCGTGCGCCGCAGGCAGCTTTACTCTGAAAATGCGAAAGTCTGCAGATAGCTCACAGCCAGAAAGAGCTAGCCTGGAAAGCTGTTGCTCAGCCTCATCTGCCCATGGCACTGCTCGCACAGAGGCACAGAGATTGGGGCTGCTTGCTTGTCTTGCCCCCTCAAACTCGAAACATATCTTAGGTGGCACGTTTCCGGAGCCTCCATCAGCCCTGCTCTGAAAATGCAAACGTCTGCAGATAGCTCGCAGCCAGAAAGAGCTAGCCTGGAAAGCTGTTGCTCAGCCTCAACTGCCCATGGCACTGCTCGCACAGAGGCACAGAGACTGGGGCTGCTTGCTTGTCTTGCCCCCTCAAACTTCAAACATAGCTTAGGTGGAACCTGTCGGGCGCCTCCGTCAGCCCTGCTCTGAAAATGCAAACGTCTGAAGATAGCTCGCAGGCAGAAAGAGCTAGCCTGGAAAGCTGTTGCTCAGCCTCATCTGCCCATGGCACTGCTCGCACAGAGGCACAGAGACTCGTGCTGCTTGCTTGTCTTGCCCCCTCAAACTTCAAACGTAGCTTTAGGGGTCCATGCCGGGCGCCTCCGGCAGTCCTGCTTCAAAAATGCGAACGTCTTCAGATAGCTCGCAGGCAGAAAGAGCTAGCCTGGAAAGCTGTTGCTCAGCCTCATCTGCCCATGGCACTGCTCGCACAGAGGCACAGAGACTGGGGCTGCTTGCTTGTCTGGCCCCCTCAAACTTCAAACGTATCTTTGGGCGTCCGTGCCGGGCGCCTCCAGCATCTTTACTCTGAAAATGCGAACGTCTGAAGATAGCTCGCAGGCAGAAAGAGCTAGCCTGGAAAGCTGTTGTTCAGCCTCATCTGCCCATGGCACTGCTCGCACAGAGGCACAGAGACTGGGGCTGCTTGCTTGTCTTGCTCCCTGAAGCTTCAAACGTATGTTAAGTGTTTCCTGCCAGGCGGCTCCGGCAGCCCTGCTCCAAAAATGCAAACGTCTGCAGATAGTTTGCAGCCAGAAAGAGCTAGCCTGGAAAGCTGTTGCTCAGCCTCATCTGCTCATGGCACTGCTCGCACACAGGCACAGAGACTGGGGCTGCTTGCTTGTCTTGCCCTTTCAAACTTCAAATGTATCTTTGGGGGTCCGTGCCGGGCGCCTCCCTCAGCCTTACTCTGAAAATGCGAACGTCTGCAGATAGTTTGCAGCCAGAAAGAGCTAGCCTGGAAAGCTGTTGCTCAGCCTCATCTGCCCATGGCACTGCTCGCACATAGGCACAGAGATTGGGGCTGCTTGCTTGTCTTGACCCCTCAAACTTCAAACATAACTTTGCGCATCCATGCAGGGCGCCTCCGGCAGCCCTGCTCCCAAAATGTGAACGTCTGCAGATAACTCGCAGCCAGAAAGAGCTAGCCTGGAAAACTGTTTCTCAGCCGCATCTGCCCATGGCACTGCTCGCACAGAGGCACAGAGACTGGGGCTGCTTGCTTCTCTTGTTACCTGAAACTTCAAATATAAATTTGGCGGTGTGTGCAGGGGGTCTCCGGCAGGCCTGCTCTGAAAATGCGAACGTCTGCAGATAGCTCGCAGCCAGAAAGAGCTAGCCTGGAAAGCTGTTGCTCAGCCTCATCTGCCCATGGCACTGCTCGCACAGAGGCACAGAGACTGAGGCTGCTTGCTTGTCTTGCCACCTCAAACTTCAAACATATATTTGGCTGTCCGTGCACGGGGCTTACGGCAGCCCTGCTCCCAAAATGTGAACGTCTGCAGATAGCTCTCAGGCAGAAAGAGCTAGCCTGGGAAAGCTGTTGCTCAGCCTCATCTGCCCATGGCACTGCTCGCACAGAGGCACAGAGACTGGGGCTGCTTGCTTGTCTTGCCCCCTCAAACTTCAAACGTATCTTAGGTGGTCCGTGCTGGGGGCCTCCGGCAGCCCTGCTCTAAACAAGCTAGTGTCTGCAGATAGCTCGCAGGCAGAAAGAGCTAGCCTGGAAAGCTGTTGCTCAGCCTCATCTGCCCATGGCACTGCTCGCACAGAGGCACAGAGACTGGGGTTGCTTGCTTGTCTTGCCCCCTAAAACTTCAAACGTATCTTTGGGGATCCGTGCCGGGCGCCACCGGCAGCTTTACTCTGAAAATGCGAACATCTGTAGATAGCTTGCAGGCAGAAAGAGCTAGCCTGGAAAGCTGTTGCTCAGCCTCATGTGGCCATTGCACTTCTCGCACAGAGGCACAGAGACTGGGACTGCTTGCTTGTCTTGTCCCGTCCAACTTCAAACATAAATTTGCGGGTCCGTGCCTGGCGCCTCCGGCAGCCTTGCTCCGAAAATGTTAACGACTGCAGATAGCTGGCAGCCAGAAATAGCTAGCCTGGAAAGCTGTTGCTAAGCCTCATCTGCCCATGGCACTGCTCGCACAGAGGCACAGAGACTGGGGCTGCTTGCTTGTCTTGCCCCCTCAAACTTCAAAAGTATCTTTGGGGGTCCGTGCTGGGCTCCTCCGGCAGCCGAGTCTGAAAATGCGAACGTCTGCAGATAGCTCGCAGGCAGAAAGAGCTAGCCTGGAAAGCTGTTGCTCAGCCTCATCTGCCCATGGCACTGCTCGCACAGAGGCACAGAGACTGGGGCTGCTTGCTTGTCTTGCCCCCTCAAACTTCAAATGTACATTTGAGTGTCCGTGCCGGGCGCCTCCGGAAGCCTTGATCCGAAAATGCGAACGACTGCAAATTGTTCTCAGCCAGAAAGAGCTAGCCTGGAAAGCTGTTGCTCAGCCTCATCTGCCCATGGCACTGCTCGCACAGAGGCACAGAGACTGGGGCTGCTTGCTTGTCTGGCCCCCTCAAACTTCAAACGTATCTTTGGGCGTCCGTGCCGGGCGCCTCCAGCATCTTTACTCTGAAAATGCGAACGTCTGAAGATAGCTCGCAGGCACAAAGAGCTAGCCTGGAAAGCTGTTGTTCAGCCTCATCTGCCCATGGCACTGCTCGCACAGAGGCACAGAGACTGGGGCTGCTTGCTTGTCTTGCTCCCTGAAACTTCAAACGTATGTTAAGTGTTTCCTGCCAGGCGGCTCCGGCAGCCCTGCTCCAAAAATGCAAACGTCTGCAGATAGTTTGCAGCCAGAAAGAGCTAGCCTGGAAAGCTGTTGCTCAGCCTCATCTGCTCATGGCACTGCTCGCACACAGGCACAGAGACTGGGGCTGCTTGCTTGTCTTGCCCTTTCAAACTTCAAATGTATCTTTGGGGGTCCGTGCCGGGCGCCTCCCTCAGCCTTACTCTGAAAATGCGAACGTCTGCAGATAGTTTGCAGCCAGAAAGAGCTAGCCTGGAAAGCTGTTGCTCAGCCTCATCTGCCCATGGCACTGCTCGCACATAGGCACAGAGATTGGGGCTGCTTGCTTGTCTTGACCCCTCAAACTTCAAACATAACTTTGCGCATCCATGCAGGGCGCCTCCGGCAGCCCTGCTCCCAAAATGTGAACGTCTGCAGATAACTCGCAGCCAGAAAGAGCTAGCCTGGAAAACTGTTTCTCAGCCGCATCTGCCCATGGCACTGCTCGCACAGAGGCACAGAGACTGGGGCTGCTTGCTTCTCTTGTTACCTGAAACTTCAAATATAAATTTGGCGGTGTGTGCAGGGGGTCTCCGGCAGGCCTGCTCTGAAAATGCGAACGTCTGCAGATAGCTCGCAGCCAGAAAGAGCTAGCCTGGAAAGCTGTTGCTCAGCCTCATCTGCCCATGGCACTGCTCGCACAGAGGCACAGAGACTGAGGCTGCTTGCTTGTCTTGCCACCTCAAACTTCAAACATATATTTGGCTGTCCGTGCACGGGGCTTACGGCAGCCCTGCTCCCAAAATGTGAACGTCTGCAGATAGCTCTCAGGCAGAAAGAGCTAGCCTGGGAAAGCTGTTGCTCAGCCTCATCTGCCCATGGCACTGCTCGCACAGAGGCACAGAGACTGGGGCTGCTTGCTTGTCTTGCCCCCTCAAACTTCAAACGTATCTTAGGTGGTCCGTGCTGGGGGCCTCCGGCAGCCCTGCTCTAAACAAGCTAGTGTCTGCAGATAGCTCGCAGGCAGAAAGAGCTAGCCTGGAAAGCTGTTGCTCAGCCTCATCTGCCCATGGCACTGCTCGCACAGAGGCACAGAGACTGGGGTTGCTTGCTTGTCTTGCCCCCTAAAACTTCAAACGTATCTTTGGGGATCCGTGCCGGGCGCCACCGGCAGCTTTACTCTGAAAATGCGAACATCTGTAGATAGCTTGCAGGCAGAAAGAGCTAGCCTGGAAAGCTGTTGCTCAGCCTCATGTGGCCATTGCACTTCTCGCACAGAGGCACAGAGACTGGGACTGCTTGCTTGTCTTGCCCCGTCCAACTTCAAACATAAATTTGCGGGTCCGTGCCTGGCGCCTCCGGCAGCCTTGCTCCGAAAATGTTAACGACTGCAGATAGCTGGCAGCCAGAAATAGCTAGCCTGGAAAGCTGTTGCTAAGCCTCATCTGCCCATGGCACTGCTCGCACAGAGGCACAGAGACTGGGGCTGCTTGCTTGTCTTGCCCCCTCAAACTTCAAAAGTATCTTTGGGGGTCCGTGCTGGGCTCCTCCGGCAGCCGAGTCTGAAAATGCGAACGTCTGCAGATAGCTCGCAGGCAGAAAGAGCTAGCCTGGAAAGCTGTTGCTCAGCCTCATCTGCCCATGGCACTGCTCGCACAGAGCCACAGAGACTGGGGCTGCTTGCTTGTCTTGCCCCCTCAAACTTCAAACGTATGTTAAGTGTTTCCTGCCAGGCGGCTCCGGCAGACCTGCTCCAAAAATGCAAACGTCAGCAGATAGTTTGCAGCCAGAAAGAGCTAGCCTGGAAAGCTGTTGCTCAGCCTCATCTGCTGATGGCACTGCTCGCACACAGGCACAGAGACTGGGGCTGCTTGCTTGTCTTGCCCTTTCAAACTTCAAACGTATCTGTGGGGGTCCGTGCCGGGCGCCTCCGTCAGCCTTACTCTGAAAATGCGAACGTCTGCAGATAGTTTGCAGCCAGAAAGAGCTAGCCTGGAAAGCTGTTGCTCAGCCTCATCTGCCAATGGCACTGCTCGCACAGAGGCACAGAGATTGGGGCTGCTTGCTTGTCTTGACCCCTCAAACTTCAAACATAACTTTGCGCATCCATGCAGGGCGCCTCCGGCAGCCCTGCTCCCAAAATGTAAAAGTCTGCAGATAACTCGGAGCCAGAAAGAGCTAGCCTGGAAAACTGTTGCTCAGCCGCATCTGCCCATGGCACTGCTCGCACAGAGGCACAGAGACTGGGACTGCTTGCTTGTCTTGTTACCTGAAACTTCAAATATAGATTTGGCGGTGTGTGCAGGGGGTCTCCGGCAGTCCTGCTCTGAAAATGCGAACGTCTGCAGATAGCTCGCAGCCAGAAAGAGCTAGCCTGGAAAGCTGTTGCTCTGCCTCATCTGCCCATGGCACTGCTCGCACAGAGGCACAGAGACTGAGGCTGCTTGCTTGTCTTGCCACCTCAAAGTTCAAACATATATTTGGCTGTCTGTGCACGGGGCTTCCGGCAGCCCTGCTCCCAAAATGTGAACGTCTGCAGATAGCTCTCAGGCAGAAAAGCTAGCCTGGGAAAGCTGTTGCTCAGCCTCATCTGCCCATGGCACTGCTCGCACAGAGGCACAGAGACTGGGGCTGCTTGCTTGTCTTGCCCCCTCAAACTTCAAACGTATCTTAGGTGGTCCGTGCTGGGGGCCTCCGGCAGCCCTGCTCTAAACAAGCTAGTGTCTGCAGATAGCTCGCAGGCAGAAAGAGCTAGCCTGGAAAGCTGTTGCTCAGCCTCATCTGCCCATGGCACTGCTCTCACAGAGGCACAGAGACTGGGGCTGCTTGCTTCTCTTGCCACCTCAAAATTGAAATGTAGCTTAGGTGGTCTGTGCCGGGCGCCTCCTGCAGCCCTGCTGTGAAAATGTGAACGTCTGCAGATAGCTCGCAGCCAGAAAGAGCTAGCCTGGAAAGCTGTTGCTCAGCCTCATCTGCCCATGGCACGGCTCGCACAGAGGCACAGAGACTGGGGCTGCTTGCTTGTCTTGCCACCACAAACTTCAAACATACCTTTGGGAATCCGTGCAGGGGGCCTCCGCCAGCGCTGCTCTGAAAATGCAAACGTCTGCAGATAGCTCTCAGTCAGAAAGAGCTAGCCTGGAAAGCTGTTGCTCAGCCTCATCTGACCATGGCACTGCTCGCACAGAGGCACAGAGACTGGGGCTGCTTGCTTGTCTTGCCACTTCAAACTTGAAATGTAGCTTTGGGGATCCGTGCACTGTGACTCCGGCAGCCCTGCTCTGAAAATGCGAACGTCTGTACATAGCTCGCAGCCAGAAAGAGCTAGCCTGGAAAGCTGTTGCTCAGCCTCATCTGCCCATGGCACTGCTCGCACAGAGGCACAGGGACTGGGGCTGCTTGCTTGTCTTGCCACCTCAAACTTGAAACGTAGCTTTGGGGATCCGTGCACTGTGACTCCGGCAGCCCTGCTGTGAAAATGGGAACGTCTGCAGATAACTCGCAGCCAGAAAGAGCTAGCCTGGAAAGCTGTTGCTCAGCCTCATCTGACCATGGCACTGCTCGCACAGAGGCACAGAGACTGAGGCTGCTTGCTTGTCTTGCCACCTCAAACTTCAAAATTATCTTTGGGTGTCCGTGCCAGAGGGCCTTCGGCAGCTCTGCTCTGAAAATGCGAACGTCTGCAGATAGATCACACCCAGAAAGAGCTAGCCTGGAAAGCTGTTGCTCAGCCTCATCTGCCCATGGCACTGCTCGCACAGAGGCACAGGGAGTGGGGCTGCTTGCTTGTCTTGCCACCTCAAACTTGAAATGTAGCTTTGGGTGTCCGTGCCAGGGGGCCTCCGGCAGCTCTGCTCTGAAAATGCGACCGTCTGCAGATAGCTCGCAGGCAGAAAGAGCTAGCCTGGAAAGCTGTTGCTCAGCCTCATCTGCCCATGGCATTGCTCGCACAGAGGCACAGAGAGTGGGGCTGCTTACTTGTCTTGACACCACAAACTTCAAAAGTACCTTTGGGAATCCGTGCAGGGTGCCTTCGGCAGCACTGCTCTGAAAATGCAAACGTCTGCAGATAGATCACAGCCAGAAAGAGCTAGCCTGGAAAGCTGTTGCTCAGCCTCATCTGCCCATGGCACTGCTCGCACAGAGGCACAGAGACTGGGGCTGCTTGCTTGTCTTGCCACTTCAAACTTGAAATGTAGATTTGGGGATCCGTGCACTGTGACTCCGGCAGCCCTGCTCTGAAAATGCGAACGTCTGTACATAGCTCGCAGCCAGAAAGAGCTAGCCTGGAAAGCTGTTGCTCAGCCTCATCTGACCATGGAACTGCTCGCACAGAGGCACAGAGACTGTGGCTGCTTGCTTGTCTTGCCACCTCAAAGTTCAAACATATATTTGGCTGTCTGTGCACGGGGCTTCCGGCAGCCCTGCTCCCAAAATGTGAACGTCTGCAGATAGCTCTCAGGCAGAAAAGCTAGCCTGGGAAAGCTGTTGCTCAGCCTCATCTGCCCATGGCACTGCTCGCACAGAGGCACAGAGACTGGGGCTGCTTGCTTGTCTTGCCCCCTCAAACTTCAAACGTATCTTAGGTGGTCCGTGCTGGGGGCCTCCGGCAGCCCTGCTCTAAACAAGCTAGTGTCTGCAGATAGCTCGCAGGCAGAAAGAGCTAGCCTGGAAAGCTGTTGCTCAGCCTCATCTGCCCATGGCACTGCTCTCACAGAGGCACAGAGACTGGGGCTGCTTGCTTCTCTTGCCACCTCAAAATTGAAATGTAGCTTAGGTGGTCTGTGCCGGGCGCCTCCTGCAGCCCTGCTGTGAAAATGTGAACGTCTGCAGATAGCTCGCAGCCAGAAAGAGCTAGCCTGGAAAGCTGTTGCTCAGCCTCATCTGCCCATGGCACGGCTCGCACAGAGGCACAGAGACTGGGGCTGCTTGCTTGTCTTGCCACCACAAACTTCAAACATACCTTTGGGAATCCGTGCAGGGGGCCTCCGGCAGCGCTGCTCTGAAAATGCAAACGTCTGCAGATAGCTCTCAGTCAGAAAGAGCTAGCCTGGAAAGCTGTTGCTCAGCCTCATCTGACCATGGCACTGCTCGCACAGAGGCACAGAGACTGGGGCTGCTTGCTTGTCTTGCCACTTCAAACTTGAAATGTAGCTTTGGGGATCCGTGCACTGTGACTCCGGCAGCCCTGCTCTGAAAATGCGAACGTCTGTACATAGCTCGCAGCCAGAAAGAGCTAGCCTGGAAAGCTGTTGCTCAGCCTCATCTGCCCATGGCACTGCTCGCACAGAGGCACAGGGACTGGGGCTGCTTGCTTGTCTTGCCACCTCAAACTTGAAACGTAGCTTTGGGGATCCGTGCACTGTGACTCCGGCAGCCCTGCTGTGAAAATGGGAACGTCTGCAGATAACTCGCAGCCAGAAAGAGCTAGCCTGGAAAGCTGTTGCTCAGCCTCATCTGACCATGGCACTGCTCGCACAGAGGCACAGAGACTGAGGCTGCTTGCTTGTCTTGCCACCTCAAACTTCAAAATTATCTTTGGGTGTCCGTGCCAGAGGGCCTTCGGCAGCTCTGCTCTGAAAATGCGAACGTCTGCAGATAGATCACACCCAGAAAGAGCTAGCCTGGAAAGCTGTTGCTCAGCCTCATCTGCCCATGGCACTGCTCGCACAGAGGCACAGGGAGTGGGGCTGCTTGCTTGTCTTGCCACCTCAAACTTGAAATGTAGCTTTGGGTGTCCGTGCCAGGGGGCCTCCGGCAGCTCTGCTCTGAAAATGCGACCGTCTGCAGATAGCTCGCAGGCAGAAAGAGCTAGCCTGGAAAGCTGTTGCTCAGCCTCATCTGCCCATGGCATTGCTCGCACAGAGGCACAGAGAGTGGGGCTGCTTACTTGTCTTGACACCACAAACTTCAAAAGTACCTTTGGGAATCCGTGCAGGGTGCCTTCGGCAGCACTGCTCTGAAAATGCAAACGTCTGCAGATAGATCACAGCCAGAAAGAGCTAGCCTGGAAAGCTGTTGCTCAGCCTCATCTGCCCATGGCACTGCTCGCACAGAGGCACAGAGACTGGGGCTGCTTGCTTGTCTTGCCACTTCAAACTTGAAATGTAGATTTGGGGATCCGTGCACTGTGACTCCGGCAGCCCTGCTCTGAAAATGCGAACGTCTGTACATAGCTCGCAGCCAGAAAGAGCTAGCCTGGAAAGCTGTTGCTCAGCCTCATCTGCCCATGGCACTGCTCGCACAGAGGCACAGAGACTGGGGCTGCTTGCTTGTCTGGCCCCCTCAAACTTCAAACGTATCTTTGGGCGTCCGTGCCGGGCGCCTCCAGCATCTTTACTCTGAAAATGCGAACGTCTGAAGATAGCTCGCAGGCACAAAGAGCTAGCCTGGAAAGCTGTTGTTCAGCCTCATCTGCCCATGGCACTGCTCGCACAGAGGCACAGAGACTGGGGCTGCTTGCTTGTCTTGCTCCCTGAAACTTCAAACGTATGTTAAGTGTTTCCTGCCAGGCGGCTCCGGCAGCCCTGCTCCAAAAATGCAAACGTCTGCAGATAGTTTGCAGCCAGAAAGAGCTAGCCTGGAAAGCTGTTGCTCAGCCTCATCTGCTCATGGCACTGCTCGCACACAGGCACAGAGACTGGGGCTGCTTGCTTGTCTTGCCCTTTCAAACTTCAAATGTATCTTTGGGGGTCCGTGCCGGGCGCCTCCCTCAGCCTTACTCTGAAAATGCGAACGTCTGCAGATAGTTTGCAGCCAGAAAGAGCTAGCCTGGAAAGCTGTTGCTCAGCCTCATCTGCCCATGGCACTGCTCGCACATAGGCACAGAGATTGGGGCTGCTTGCTTGTCTTGACCCCTCAAACTTCAAACATAACTTTGCGCATCCATGCAGGGCGCCTCCGGCAGCCCTGCTCCCAAAATGTGAACGTCTGCAGATAACTCGCAGCCAGAAAGAGCTAGCCTGGAAAACTGTTTCTCAGCCGCATCTGCCCATGGCACTGCTCGCACAGAGGCACAGAGACTGGGGCTGCTTGCTTCTCTTGTTACCTGAAACTTCAAATATAAATTTGGCGGTGTGTGCAGGGGGTCTCCGGCAGGCCTGCTCTGAAAATGCGAACGTCTGCAGATAGCTCGCAGCCAGAAAGAGCTAGCCTGGAAAGCTGTTGCTCAGCCTCATCTGCCCATGGCACTGCTCGCACAGAGGCACAGAGACTGAGGCTGCTTGCTTGTCTTGCCACCTCAAACTTCAAACATATATTTGGCTGTCCGTGCACGGGGCTTACGGCAGCCCTGCTCCCAAAATGTGAACGTCTGCAGATAGCTCTCAGGCAGAAAGAGCTAGCCTGGGAAAGCTGTTGCTCAGCCTCATCTGCCCATGGCACTGCTCGCACAGAGGCACAGAGACTGGGGCTGCTTGCTTGTCTTGCCCCCTCAAACTTCAAACGTATCTTAGGTGGTCCGTGCTGGGGGCCTCCGGCAGCCCTGCTCTAAACAAGCTAGTGTCTGCAGATAGCTCGCAGGCAGAAAGAGCTAGCCTGGAAAGCTGTTGCTCAGCCTCATCTGCCCATGGCACTGCTCGCACAGAGGCACAGAGACTGGGGTTGCTTGCTTGTCTTGCCCCCTAAAACTTCAAACGTATCTTTGGGGATCCGTGCCGGGCGCCACCGGCAGCTTTACTCTGAAAATGCGAACATCTGTAGATAGCTTGCAGGCAGAAAGAGCTAGCCTGGAAAGCTGTTGCTCAGCCTCATGTGGCCATTGCACTTCTCGCACAGAGGCACAGAGACTGGGACTGCTTGCTTGTCTTGCCCCGTCCAACTTCAAACATAAATTTGCGGGTCCGTGCCTGGCGCCTCCGGCAGCCTTGCTCCGAAAATGTTAACGACTGCAGATAGCTGGCAGCCAGAAATAGCTAGCCTGGAAAGCTGTTGCTAAGCCTCATCTGCCCATGGCACTGCTCGCACAGAGGCACAGAGACTGGGGCTGCTTGCTTGTCTTGCCCCCTCAAACTTCAAAAGTATCTTTGGGGGTCCGTGCTGGGCTCCTCCGGCAGCCGAGTCTGAAAATGCGAACGTCTGCAGATAGCTCGCAGGCAGAAAGAGCTAGCCTGGAAAGCTGTTGCTCAGCCTCATCTGCCCATGGCACTGCTCGCACAGAGCCACAGAGACTGGGGCTGCTTGCTTGTCTTGCCCCCTCAAACTTCAAACGTATGTTAAGTGTTTCCTGCCAGGCGGCTCCGGCAGACCTGCTCCAAAAATGCAAACGTCAGCAGATAGTTTGCAGCCAGAAAGAGCTAGCCTGGAAAGCTGTTGCTCAGCCTCATCTGCTGATGGCACTGCTCGCACACAGGCACAGAGACTGGGGCTGCTTGCTTGTCTTGCCCTTTCAAACTTCAAACGTATCTGTGGGGGTCCGTGCCGGGCGCCTCCGTCAGCCTTACTCTGAAAATGCGAACGTCTGCAGATAGTTTGCAGCCAGAAAGAGCTAGCCTGGAAAGCTGTTGCTCAGCCTCATCTGCCAATGGCACTGCTCGCACAGAGGCACAGAGATTGGGGCTGCTTGCTTGTCTTGACCCCTCAAACTTCAAACATAACTTTGCGCATCCATGCAGGGCGCCTCCGGCAGCCCTGCTCCCAAAATGTAAAAGTCTGCAGATAACTCGGAGCCAGAAAGAGCTAGCCTGGAAAACTGTTGCTCAGCCGCATCTGCCCATGGCACTGCTCGCACAGAGGCACAGAGACTGGGACTGCTTGCTTGTCTTGTTACCTGAAACTTCAAATATAGATTTGGCGGTGTGTGCAGGGGGTCTCCGGCAGTCCTGCTCTGAAAATGCGAACGTCTGCAGATAGCTCGCAGCCAGAAAGAGCTAGCCTGGAAAGCTGTTGCTCTGCCTCATCTGCCCATGGCACTGCTCGCACAGAGGCACAGAGACTGAGGCTGCTTGCTTGTCTTGCCACCTCAAAGTTCAAACATATATTTGGCTGTCTGTGCACGGGGCTTCCGGCAGCCCTGCTCCCAAAATGTGAACGTCTGCAGATAGCTCTCAGGCAGAAAAGCTAGCCTGGGAAAGCTGTTGCTCAGCCTCATCTGCCCATGGCACTGCTCGCACAGAGGCACAGAGACTGGGGCTGCTTGCTTGTCTTGCCCCCTCAAACTTCAAACGTATCTTAGGTGGTCCGTGCTGGGGGCCTCCGGCAGCCCTGCTCTAAACAAGCTAGTGTCTGCAGATAGCTCGCAGGCAGAAAGAGCTAGCCTGGAAAGCTGTTGCTCAGCCTCATCTGCCCATGGCACTGCTCTCACAGAGGCACAGAGACTGGGGCTGCTTGCTTCTCTTGCCACCTCAAAATTGAAATGTAGCTTAGGTGGTCTGTGCCGGGCGCCTCCTGCAGCCCTGCTGTGAAAATGTGAACGTCTGCAGATAGCTCGCAGCCAGAAAGAGCTAGCCTGGAAAGCTGTTGCTCAGCCTCATCTGCCCATGGCACGGCTCGCACAGAGGCACAGAGACTGGGGCTGCTTGCTTGTCTTGCCACCACAAACTTCAAACATACCTTTGGGAATCCGTGCAGGGGGCCTCCGCCAGCGCTGCTCTGAAAATGCAAACGTCTGCAGATAGCTCTCAGTCAGAAAGAGCTAGCCTGGAAAGCTGTTGCTCAGCCTCATCTGACCATGGCACTGCTCGCACAGAGGCACAGAGACTGGGGCTGCTTGCTTGTCTTGCCACTTCAAACTTGAAATGTAGCTTTGGGGATCCGTGCACTGTGACTCCGGCAGCCCTGCTCTGAAAATGCGAACGTCTGTACATAGCTCGCAGCCAGAAAGAGCTAGCCTGGAAAGCTGTTGCTCAGCCTCATCTGCCCATGGCACTGCTCGCACAGAGGCACAGGGACTGGGGCTGCTTGCTTGTCTTGCCACCTCAAACTTGAAACGTAGCTTTGGGGATCCGTGCACTGTGACTCCGGCAGCCCTGCTGTGAAAATGGGAACGTCTGCAGATAACTCGCAGCCAGAAAGAGCTAGCCTGGAAAGCTGTTGCTCAGCCTCATCTGACCATGGCACTGCTCGCACAGAGGCACAGAGACTGAGGCTGCTTGCTTGTCTTGCCACCTCAAACTTCAAAATTATCTTTGGGTGTCCGTGCCAGAGGGCCTTCGGCAGCTCTGCTCTGAAAATGCGAACGTCTGCAGATAGATCACACCCAGAAAGAGCTAGCCTGGAAAGCTGTTGCTCAGCCTCATCTGCCCATGGCACTGCTCGCACAGAGGCACAGGGAGTGGGGCTGCTTGCTTGTCTTGCCACCTCAAACTTGAAATGTAGCTTTGGGTGTCCGTGCCAGGGGGCCTCCGGCAGCTCTGCTCTGAAAATGCGACCGTCTGCAGATAGCTCGCAGGCAGAAAGAGCTAGCCTGGAAAGCTGTTGCTCAGCCTCATCTGCCCATGGCATTGCTCGCACAGAGGCACAGAGAGTGGGGCTGCTTACTTGTCTTGACACCACAAACTTCAAAAGTACCTTTGGGAATCCGTGCAGGGTGCCTTCGGCAGCACTGCTCTGAAAATGCAAACGTCTGCAGATAGATCACAGCCAGAAAGAGCTAGCCTGGAAAGCTGTTGCTCAGCCTCATCTGCCCATGGCACTGCTCGCACAGAGGCACAGAGACTGGGGCTGCTTGCTTGTCTTGCCACTTCAAACTTGAAATGTAGATTTGGGGATCCGTGCACTGTGACTCCGGCAGCCCTGCTCTGAAAATGCGAACGTCTGTACATAGCTCGCAGCCAGAAAGAGCTAGCCTGGAAAGCTGTTGCTCAGCCTCATCTGACCATGGAACTGCTCGCACAGAGGCACAGAGACTGTGGCTGCTTGCTTGTCTTGCCACCTCAAAGTTCAAACATATATTTGGCTGTCTGTGCACGGGGCTTCCGGCAGCCCTGCTCCCAAAATGTGAACGTCTGCAGATAGCTCTCAGGCAGAAAAGCTAGCCTGGGAAAGCTGTTGCTCAGCCTCATCTGCCCATGGCACTGCTCGCACAGAGGCACAGAGACTGGGGCTGCTTGCTTGTCTTGCCCCCTCAAACTTCAAACGTATCTTAGGTGGTCCGTGCTGGGGGCCTCCGGCAGCCCTGCTCTAAACAAGCTAGTGTCTGCAGATAGCTCGCAGGCAGAAAGAGCTAGCCTGGAAAGCTGTTGCTCAGCCTCATCTGCCCATGGCACTGCTCTCACAGAGGCACAGAGACTGGGGCTGCTTGCTTCTCTTGCCACCTCAAAATTGAAATGTAGCTTAGGTGGTCTGTGCCGGGCGCCTCCTGCAGCCCTGCTGTGAAAATGTGAACGTCTGCAGATAGCTCGCAGCCAGAAAGAGCTAGCCTGGAAAGCTGTTGCTCAGCCTCATCTGCCCATGGCACGGCTCGCACAGAGGCACAGAGACTGGGGCTGCTTGCTTGTCTTGCCACCACAAACTTCAAACATACCTTTGGGAATCCGTGCAGGGGGCCTCCGGCAGCGCTGCTCTGAAAATGCAAACGTCTGCAGATAGCTCTCAGTCAGAAAGAGCTAGCCTGGAAAGCTGTTGCTCAGCCTCATCTGACCATGGCACTGCTCGCACAGAGGCACAGAGACTGGGGCTGCTTGCTTGTCTTGCCACTTCAAACTTGAAATGTAGCTTTGGGGATCCGTGCACTGTGACTCCGGCAGCCCTGCTCTGAAAATGCGAACGTCTGTACATAGCTCGCAGCCAGAAAGAGCTAGCCTGGAAAGCTGTTGCTCAGCCTCATCTGCCCATGGCACTGCTCGCACAGAGGCACAGGGACTGGGGCTGCTTGCTTGTCTTGCCACCTCAAACTTGAAACGTAGCTTTGGGGATCCGTGCACTGTGACTCCGGCAGCCCTGCTGTGAAAATGGGAACGTCTGCAGATAACTCGCAGCCAGAAAGAGCTAGCCTGGAAAGCTGTTGCTCAGCCTCATCTGACCATGGCACTGCTCGCACAGAGGCACAGAGACTGAGGCTGCTTGCTTGTCTTGCCACCTCAAACTTCAAAATTATCTTTGGGTGTCCGTGCCAGAGGGCCTTCGGCAGCTCTGCTCTGAAAATGCGAACGTCTGCAGATAGATCACACCCAGAAAGAGCTAGCCTGGAAAGCTGTTGCTCAGCCTCATCTGCCCATGGCACTGCTCGCACAGAGGCACAGAGATTGGGGCTGCTTGCTTGTCTTGCCACCTCAAACTTGAAATGTAGCTTTGGGTGTCCGTGCCAGGGGGCCTCCGGCAGCTCTGCTCTGAAAATGCGACCGTCTGCAGATAGCTCGCAGGCAGAAAGAGCTAGCCTGGAAAGCTGTTGCTCAGCCTCATCTGCCCATGGCATTGCTCGCACAGAGGCACAGAGAGTGGGGCTGCTTACTTGTCTTGACACCACAAACTTCAAAAGTACCTTTGGGAATCCGTGCAGGGTGCCTTCGGCAGCACTGCTCTGAAAATGCAAACGTCTGCAGATAGATCACAGCCAGAAAGAGCTAGCCTGGAAAGCTGTTGCTCAGCCTCATCTGCCCATGGCACTGCTCGCACAGAGGCACAGAGACTGGGGCTGCTTGCTTGTCTTGCCACTTCAAACTTGAAATGTAGATTTGGGGATCCGTGCACTGTGACTCCGGCAGCCCTGCTCTGAAAATGCGAACGTCTGTACATAGCTCGCAGCCAGAAAGAGCTAGCCTGGAAAGCTGTTGCTCAGCCTCATCTGACCATGGAACTGCTCGCACAGAGGCACAGAGACTGTGGCTGCTTGCTTGTCTTGCCACCTCAAACTTCAAACGTAAATTTGGGTGTCCGTGCCAGGCACCTCCAACACCCCTACTCCCAAAATGCGAACGTCTGCAGATAGCTCGCAGGCAGAAAGAGCTAGCCTGGAAAGCTGTTGCTCAGCCTCATCTGCCCATGGCACTGCTCTCACAGAGGCACAGAGACTGGGGCTGCTTGCTTCTCTTGCCACCTCAAAATTGAAATGTAGCTTAGGTGGTCTGTGCCGGGCGCCTCCTGCAGCCCTGCTGTGAAAATGTGAACGTCTGCAGATAGCTCGCAGCCAGAAAGAGCTAGCCTGGAAAGCTGTTGCTCAGCCTCATCTGCCCATGGCACGGCTCGCACAGAGGCACAGAGACTGGGGCTGCTTGCTTGTCTTGCCACCACAAACTTCAAACATACCTTTGGGAATCCGTGCAGGGGGCCTCCGGCAGCGCTGCTCTGAAAATGCAAACGTCTGCAGATAGCTCTCAGTCAGAAAGAGCTAGCCTGGAAAGCTGTTGCTCAGCCTCATCTGACCATGGCACTGCTCGCACAGAGGCACAGAGACTGGGGCTGCTTGCTTGTCTTGCCACTTCAAACTTGAAATGTAGCTTTGGGGATCCGTGCACTGTGACTCCGGCAGCCCTGCTCTGAAAATGCGAACGTCTGTACATAGCTCGCAGCCAGAAAGAGCTAGCCTGGAAAGCTGTTGCTCAGCCTCATCTGCCCATGGCACTGCTCGCACAGAGGCACAGGGACTGGGGCTGCTTGCTTGTCTTGCCACCTCAAACTTGAAACGTAGCTTTGGGGATCCGTGCACTGTGACTCCGGCAGCCCTGCTGTGAAAATGGGAACGTCTGCAGATAACTCGCAGCCAGAAAGAGCTAGCCTGGAAAGCTGTTGCTCAGCCTCATCTGACCATGGCACTGCTCGCACAGAGGCACAGAGACTGAGGCTGCTTGCTTGTCTTGCCACCTCAAACTTCAAAATTATCTTTGGGTGTCCGTGCCAGAGGGCCTTCGGCAGCTCTGCTCTGAAAATGCGAACGTCTGCAGATAGATCACACCCAGAAAGAGCTAGCCTGGAAAGCTGTTGCTCAGCCTCATCTGCCCATGGCACTGCTCTCACAGAGGCACAGAGACTGGGGCTGCTTGCTTGTCTTACCCCCTCAAACTCCAAACATACCTTAGGTGGCACGTGTCGGTCGCATCCAGCAGCCCTGCTCTGAAAATGCAAACGTCTGCAGATAGCTCGCAGTCAGAAATAACTAGCCTGGAAAGCTGTTGCTCAGTCTCATCTGCCCATGGCACTGCTCGCACAGAGGCACAGAGACTGGGGCTGCTTGCTTGTCTTACCACCTGAAACATCAAACGTAGCTTAGGTGGTCCTTGCCAAGCTTCTCTGGCAGCCCTGCTCTGAAAATGCGAACGTCTGCAGATAGCTCGCAGCCAGAAAGAGCTACCCTGGAAAGCTGTTGCTCAGCCTCATCTGCCCATGGTACTGCTCGCACAGAGGCACAGAGACTGGGGCTGCTTGCTTGTCTTGTCCCCTCAAACTTCAAACGTAGCTTAGGTGGTCTGTGCCGGGCGCCTCCGGCAGCCCTGCTCCGAAAGTGCAAACGTCTGCAGATAGCTCGTAGGCAGAAAGAGCTAGCCTGGAAAGCTGTTGCTCAGCCTCATCTGCCCATGGCACTGCTCGCACAGAGGCACAGAGATTGGGGCTGCTTGCTTGTTTTGCCCCCTCAAACTTCAAACGTAGCTTAGGTGGTCCGTGCCGGGCGCCTCCGGCAGCCCTGCTCCGAAAATGCGAACGTCTGCAGATAGCTCGCAGGCAGAAAGAGCTAGCCTGGAAAGCTGTTGCTCAGCCTCATCTGCCCATGGCACTGCTCGCACAGAGGCACAGAGACTGAGGCTGCTTGCTTGTCTTGTCCCCTCAAACTTCAAACGTAGCTTAGGTGGTCTGTGCCGGTCGCCTCCGCCAGCACAGCTCCGAAAATGCAAACGTCTGCAGATAGCTCGCAGGCAGAAAGAGCTAGCCTGGAAAGCTGTTGCTCAGCCTCATCTGCCCATGGCACTGCTCGCACAGAGGCACAGAGACTGGGGCTGCTTGCTTGTCTTGTCCCCTCAAACTTCAAACGTATCTTTGGGGGTCCGTGCCGTGCGCCGCAGGCAGCTTTACTCTGAAAATGCGAAAGTCTGCAGATAGCTCACAGCCAGAAAGAGCTAGCCTGGAAAGCTGTTGCTCAGCCTCATCTGCCCATGGCACTGCTCGCACAGAGGCACAGAGATTGGGGCTGCTTGCTTGTCTTGCCCCGTCAAACTCGAAACATATCTTAGGTGGCACGTTTCCGGAACCTCCATCAGCCCTGCTCTGAAAATGCAAACGTCTGCAGATAGCTCGCAGCCACAAAGAGCTAACCTGGAAAGCTGTTGCTCAGCCTCAACTGCCCATGGCACTGCTCGCACAGAGGCACAGAGACTGGGGCTGCTTGCTTGTCTTGCCCCCTCAAACTTCAAACATAGCTTAGGTGGAACCTGTCGGGCGCCTCCGTCAGCCCTGCTCTGAAAATGCAAACGTCTGAAGATAGCTCGCAGGCAGAAAGAGCTAGCCTGGAAAGCTGTTGCTCAGCCTCATCTGCCCATGGCACTGCTCGCACAGAGGCACAGAGACTGGGGCTGCTTCCTTGTCTTGCCCCCTCAAACTTCAAACATACCTTTGGGAGTACGTGCAGGGGCGCTCCGGCAGCCTTGCTCCGAAAATGCAAACATCTGCAGATAGCTCGCAGACAGAAAGAGCTAGCCTGGAAAGCTGTTGCTCAGCCTCATCTGCCCATGGCACTGCTCGCACAGAGGCACAGAGATTGGGGCTGCTTGCTTGTCTTGCCCCCTCTAACTTCAAACGTATCTTAGGTGGTCCGCGCCGGGCGCATCCGGCACAACAGCTCCGAAAATGCAAACGTCTGCAGATAGCTCACAGCCAGAAAGAGCTAGCCTGGAAAGCTGTTGCTCAGCCTCATCTGTCCATGGCACTGCTCACACAGAGGCACAGAGACTGGGGCTGCTTGCTTGTCTTGTCCCCTCAAACTCCAAACATATCTTAGGTAGCACGTGTCGGGCGCCTCCGGCAGCCCTGCTCTGAAAATGCAAACGTCTGAAGATAGCTCGCAGCCAGAAAGAGCTAGCCTGGAAAGCTGTTGCTCAGCCTCATCTGCCCATGGCACTGCTCGCACAGAGGCACAGAGACTGGGGCTGCTTGCTTCTCTTGCCCCCTCAAACTTCAAACCTATCTTTGGTGGTCCGTGCAGGGGTGCACCAGCAGGCCTGATCTGAAAATGCGAACGTCTGCAGATAGCTCGCAGGCAGAAAGAGCTAGCCTGGAAAGCTGTTGCTCAGCCTCATCTGCCCATGGCACTGCTCGCACAGAGGCACAGAGACTGGGGCTGCTTGCTTGTCTTGCCCCCTCAAAATTCAAACGTGTCTTAGTTGGTCCTTGCCAAGCTTCTCTGGCAGCCCTTCTACGAAAATGCGAACGTCTGCAGATAGCTCGCAGGCAGAAAGAGCTAGCCTGGAAATCTGTTGCTCAGCCTCATGTGGCCATGGCACTGCTCGCACAGAGGCACAGAGACTGGGACTGCTTGCTTGTCTTGCCCCCTCAAAATTCAAACGTATCTTAGGTGGTCCGTGCCAGGAGCCTACGGCAGCCCTGCTCTGAAAATGCGAACGTCTGCATATACCTCGCAGGCAGAAAGAGCTAGCCTGGAAAGCTGTTGCTCAGCCTCATCTGCCCATGGCACTGCTCGCACAGAGGCACAGAGACTGGGGCTGCTTGCTTGTCTTGCCCCCTCAAACTCCAAACATATCTTAGGTGGCATGTGTCGGGCGCCTCCGTCAGCCCTGCTCCGAAAATGCAAACGTCTGAAGATAGCTCGCAGGCAGAAAGAGCTGGCCTGGAAATCTGTTGCTCAGCCTCATCTGCCCATGGCACTGCTCGCACAGAGGCACAGAGACTGGGGCTGCTTGCTTGTCTTGCCACCTCAAACTTCAAACGTAGCTTAGGTGGTCCGTGCAGGGGGCCTCTGGCAGCCCTGCTCTAAATAAGCGAGTGTCTGCAGCTAGCTCGCAGGCAGAAAAAGCTAGCCTGGAAAGCTGTTGCTCAGCCTCATCTGCCCATGGCACTGCTCGCACAGAGGCACAGAGACTGGGGCTGCTTGCTTGTCTTGACCCTCAAACTTCAAACCTATCTTTGGTGGTCCATGCAGTGGGCCTCCGGCAGCCGACTATAAATAAGCGAGTGTCTGCAGATAGCTGGCAGGCAGAAAGAGCTAGCCTGGAAAGCTGTTGCTCAGCCTCATCTGCCCATGGCACTGCTCGCACAGAGGCACAGAGACTGGGGCTGCTTGCTTCTCTTGCCCCTTCAAACTTCAAACCTATCTTTGGTGGTCCGTGCCGGGGTGCACCAGCAGGCCTGATCTGAAAATGCGAACGTCTGCAGATAGCTCGCAGGCAGAAAGAGCTAGCCTGGAAAGCTGTTGCTCAGCCTCATCTGCCCATGGCACTGCTCACACAGAGGCACAGAGACTGGGGCTGCTTCCTTGTCTTGCCCACTCAAACTTCAAACATACCTTAGGGAGTAAGTGCAGGGGCGCTCCGGCAGCCCTGCTCCGAAAATGCAGACATCTGCAGATAACTCGCAGACAGAAAGAGCTAGCCTGGAAAGCTGTTGCTCAGCCTCATCTGCCCATGGCACTGCTCGCACAGAGGCACAGAGATTGGGGCTGCTTGCTTGTCTTGCCCCCTCTAACTTCAAACGTATCTTAGGTGGTCCGCGCCGGGCGCATCCGGCACAACTGCTCCGAAAATGCAAACGTCTGCAGATAGCTCGCAGCCAGAAAGAGCTAGCCTGGAAAGCTGTTGCTCAGCCTCATCTGCCCATGGCACTGCTCGCACAGAGGCACAGAGACTGGGGCTGCTTGCTTGTCTTGCCCCCTCAAAGTTCAAACGTAGCTTAGGTGGTCCGTGCAGGGGGCCTCTGGCAGCCCTGCTCTAAATAAGCGAGTGTCTGCAGCTAGCTCGCAGGCAGAAAGAGCTAGCCTGGAAAGCTGTTGCTCAGCCTCATCTGCCCATGGCACTGCTCACACAGAGGCACAGAGACTGGGGCTGCTTGCTTGTCTTGCCCCCTCCAACTCCAAACATATCTTAGGTGGCACGTGTCGGGCGCCTCCGGCAGCCCTGCTTCGAAAATGCAAACGTCTGCAGATAGCTCGCAGCCAGAAAGAGCTACCCTGGAAAGCTGTTGCTCAGCCTCATCTGCCCATGGCACTGCTCGCACAGAGGCACAGAGATTGGGGCTGCTTCCTTGTCTTGCCCACTCTGACTTCAACCGTATCTTAGGTGGTCCGCACCGGGCGCCTCCGGCAGCCCTGCTCCGAAAATGCGAACGTCTGCAGATAGATCGCATGCAGAAAGAGCTAGCCTGGAAAGCTGTTGCTCAGCCTCATCTGCCCATGGAACTGCTCGCACAGAGGCACAGAGATTGGGGCTGCTTTCTTGTCTTGCCTTTCAAACTTCAAACGTACATTTGGGGGTCCGTGCCGGACGCCTCCGGCAGCCCTGCTCTAAATAAGCGAGTGTCTGCAGATAGCTCGCAGCCAGAAAGAGCTAGCCTGGAAATCTGTTGCTCAGCCTCATGTGGCCATGGCACTGCTCGCACAGAGGCACAGAGACTGGGACTGCTTGCTTGTCTTGTCCCCTCAAACTTCAAACGTATCTTAGGTGGTCTGTGCCGGGCGCCTCCGCCAGCACTGCTCCGAAAATGCAAACGTCTGCAGATAGCTCGCAGGCAGAAAGAGCTAGCCTGGAAAGCTGTTGCTCAGCCTCATCTGCCCATGGCACTGCTCGCACAGAGGCACAGAGACTGGGGCTGCTTGCTTGTCTTGTCCCCTCAAACTTGAAACGTATCTTTGGGGGTCCGTGCCGTGCGCCGCAGGCAGCTTTACTCTGAAAATGCGAAAGTCTGCAGATAGCTCACAGCCAGAAAGAGCTAGCCTGGAAAGCTGTTGCTCAGCCTCATCTGCCCATGGCACTGCTCGCACAGAGGCACAGAGACTGGGGCTGCTTGCTTGTCTTGCCCCCTCAAACTCGAAACATATCTTAGGTGGCACGTTTCCGGAGCCTCCATCAGCCCTGCTCTGAAAATGCAAACGTCTGCAGATAGCTCGCAGCCAGAAAGAGCTAGCCTGGAAAGCTGTTGCTCAGCCTCAACTGCCCATGGCACTGCTCGCACAGAGGCACAGAGACTGGGGCTGCTTGCTTGTCTTGCCCCCTCAAACTTCAAACATAGCTTAGGTGGAACGTGTCGGGCGCCTCCGTCAGCCCTGCTCTGAAAATGCAAACGTCTGAAGATAGCTCGCAGGCAGAAAGAGCTAGCCTGGAAAGCTGTTGCTCAGCCTCATCTGCCCATGGCACTGCTCACACAGAGGCACAGAGACTGGGGCTGCTTCCTTGTCTTGCCCCCTCAAACTTCAAACATACCTTTGGGAGTACGTGCAGGGGCGCTCCGGCAGCCTTGCTCCGAAAATGCAAACATCTGCAGATAGCTCGCAGACAGAAAGAGCTAGCCTGGAAAGCTGTTGCTCAGCCTCATCTGCCCATGGCACTGCTCGCACAGAGGCACAGAGACTGGGGCTGCTTGCTTCTCTTGCCCCCTCAAACTTCAAACCTATCTTTGGTGGTCCGTGCAGGGGTGCACCAGCAGGCCTGATCTGAAAATGCGAACGTCTGCAGATAGCTCGCAGGCAGAAAGAGCTAGCCTGGAAAGCTGTTGCTCAGCCTCATCTGCCCATGGCACTGCTCGCACAGAGGCACAGAGACTGGGGCTGCTTGCTTGTCTTGCCCCCTCAAAATTCAAACGTGTCTTAGTTGGTCCTTGCCAAGCTTCTCTGGCAGCCCTTCTACGAAAATGCGAACGTCTGCAGATAGCTCGCAGGCAGAAAGAGCTAGCCTGGAAAGCTGTTGCTCAACCTCATCTGCCCATGGCACTGCTCGCACAGAGGCACAGAGACTGGGGCTGCTTGCTTGTCTTGCCCCCTCCAACTCCAAACATATCTTAGGTGGCACGTGTCGGGCGCCTCCGGCAGCCCTGCTTCGAAAATGCAAACGTCTGAAGATAGCTCGCAGGCAGAAAGAGCTACCCTGGAAAGCTGTTGCTCAGCCTCATCTGCCCATGGCACTGCTCGCACAGAGGCACAGAGATTGGGGCTGCTTCCTTGTCTTGCCCACTCTGACTTCAACCGTATCTTAGGTGGTCCGCACCGGGCGCCTCCGGCAGCCCTGCTCCGAAAATGCGAACGTCTGCAGATAGATCGCATGCAGAAAGATCTAGCCTGGAAAGCTGTTGCTCAGCCTCATCTGCCCATGGAACTGCTCGCACAGAGGCACAGAGATTGGGGCTGCTTTCTTGTCTTGCCTTTCAAACTTCAAACGTACATTTGGGGGTCCGTGCTGGACGCCTCCGGCAGCCCTGCTCTAAATAAGCGAGTGTCTGCAGATAGCTCGCAGGCAGAAAGAGCTAGCCTGGAAATCTGTTGCTCAGCCTCATGTGGCCATGGCACTGCTCGCACAGAGGCACAGAGACTGGGACTGCTTGCTTGTCTTGTCCCCTCAAACTTCAAACGTATGTTAGGTGGTCTGTGCCGGGCGCCTCCGGCACAACTGCTCCGAAAATGCAAACGTCTGCAGATAGCTCGCAGCCAGAAAGAGCTAGCCTGGAAAGCTGTTGCTCAGCCTCATCTGCCCATGGCACTGCTCGCACAGAGGCACAGAGACTGGGGCTGCTTGCTTGTCTTGCCCCCTCAAACTTGAAACGTATCTTTGGGGGTCCGTGCCGTGCGCCGCAGGCAGCTTTACTCTGAAAATGCGAAAGTCTGCAGATAGCTCACAGCCAGAAAGAGCTAGCCTGGAAAGCTGTTGCTCAGCCTCATCTGCCCATGGCACTGCTCGCACAGAGGCACAGAGACTGGGGCTGCTTGCTTGTCTTGCCCCCTCAAACTCGAAACATATCTTAGGTGGCACGTTTCCGGAGCCTCCATCAGCCCTGCTCTGAAAATGCAAACGTCTGCAGATAGCTCGCAGCCAGAAAGAGCTAGCCTGGAAAGCTGTTGCTCAGCCTCAACTGCCCATGGCACTGCTCGCACAGAGGCACAGAGACTGGGGCTGCTTGCTTGTCTTGCCCCCTCAAACTTCAAACATAGCTTAGGTGGAACGTGTCGGGCGCCTCCGTCAGCCCTGCTCTGAAAATGCAAACGTCTGAAGATAGCTCGCAGGCAGAAAGAGCTAGCCTGGAAAGCTGTTGCTCAGCCTCATCTGCCCATGGCACTGCTCACACAGAGGCACAGAGACTGGGGCTGCTTCCTTGTCTTGCCCCCTCAAACTTCAAACATACCTTTGGGAGTACGTGCAGGGGCGCTCCGGCAGCCTTGCTCCGAAAATGCAAACATCTGCAGATAGCTCGCAGACAGAAAGAGCTGGCCTGGAAATCTGTTGCTCAGCCTCATCTGCCCATGGCACTGCTCGCACAGAGGCACAGAGACTGGGGCTGCTTGCTTGTCTTGCCACCTCAAACTTCAAACGTAGCTTAGGTGGTCCGTGCAGGGGGCCTCTGGCAGCCCTGCTCTAAATAAGCGAGTGTCTGCAAATAGCTCGCAGACAGAAAGAGCTAGCCTGGAAAGCTGTTGCTCAGCCTCATCTGCCCATGGCACTGCTCGCACAGAGGCACAGAGACTGGGGCTGTTTGCTTGTTTTGCCCCCTCAAACTTCAAACCTATCTTTGGGGGTCCATGCAGGGGGCCTCCGGCAGCCGAATATAAATAAGCGAGTGTCTGCAGATAGCTGGCAGGCAGAAAGAGCTAGCCTGGAAAGCTGTTGCTCAGCCTCATCTGCCCATGGCACTGCTCGCACAGAGGCACAGAGACTGGGGCTGCTTGCTTCTCTTGCCCCTTCAAACTTCAAACCTATCTTTGGTGGTCCGTGCAGGGGTGCACCAGCAGGCCTGATCTGAAAATGCGAACGTCTGCAGATAGCTCGCAGGCAGAAAGAGCTAGCCTGGAAAGCTGTTGCTCAGCCTCATCTGCCCATGGCACTGCTCGCACAGAGGCACAGAGACTGGGGCTGCTTGCTTGTCTTGCCACCTCAAACTCGAAACATAGCTTAGGTGGCACGTTTCCGGAGCCTCCATCAGCCCTGCTCTGAAAATGCAAACGTCTGCAGATAGCTCGCAGCCAGAAAGAGCTAGCCTGGAAAGCTGTTGCTCAGCCTCAACTGCCCATGGCACTGCTCGCACAGAGGCACAGAGACTGGGGCTGCTTGCTTGTCTTGCCCCCTCAAAGTTCAAACGTAGCTTAGGTGGTCTGTGCAGGGGGCCTCTGGCAGCCCTGCTCTAAATAAGCGAGTGTCTGCAGCTAGCTCGCAGGCAGAAAGAGCTAGCCTGGAAAGCTGTTGCTCAGCCTCATCTGCCCATGGCACTGCTCGCACAGAGGCACAGAGACTGGGGCTGCTTGCTTGTCTTGCCCCCTCCAACTCCAAACATATCTTAGGTGGCACGTGTCGGGCGCCTCCGGCAGCCCTGCTTCGAAAATGCAAACGTCTGAAGATAGCTCGCAGGCAGAAAGAGCTACCCTGGAAAGCTGTTGCTCAGCCTCATCTGCCCATGGCACTGCTCGCACAGAGGCACAGAGATTGGGGCTGCTTCCTTGTCTTGCCCACTCTGACTTCAACCGTATCTTAGGTGGTCCGCACCGGGCGCCTCCGGCAGCCCTGCTCCGAAAATGCGAACGTCTGCAGATAGATCGCATGCAGAAAGAGCTAGCCTGGAAAGCTGTTGCTCAGCCTCATCTGCCCATGGAACTGCTCGCACAGAGGCACAGAGATTGGGGCTGCTTTCTTGTCTTGCCTTTCAAACTTCAAACGTACATTTGGGGGTCCGTGCTGGACGCCTCCGGCAGCCCTGCTCTAAATAAGCGAGTGTCTGCAGATAGCTCGCAGGCAGAAAGAGCTAGCCTGGAAAGCTGTTGCTCAGCCTCATCTGCCCATGGCACTGCTCGCACAGAGGCACAGAGACTGGGGCTGCTTGCTTCTCTTGCCCCTTCAAACTTCAAACCTATCTTTGGTGGTCCGTGCAGGGGTGCACCAGCAGCCCTGCTCTGAAAATGCAAACGTCTGCAGATAGCTCGCAGGCAGAAAGAGCTAGCCTGGAAAGCTGTTGCTCAGCCTCATCTGCCCATGGCACTGCTCGCACAGAGGCACAGAGACTGGGGCTGCTTCCTTGTCTTGCCCCCTCAAACTTCAAACATACCTTTGGGAGTAAGTGCAGGGGCGCTCCGGCAGCCCTTCTCCGAAAATGCAAACATCTGCAGATAGCTCGCAGACAGAAAGAGCTAGCCTGGAAAGCTGTTGCTCAGCCTCATCTGCCCATGTCACTGCTCGCACAGAGGCACAGAGATTGGGGCTGCTTGCTTGTCTTGCCCCCTCTAACTTCAAACGTATCTTAGGTTGTCCGCGCCGGGCGCATCCGGCACAACTGCTCCGAAAATGCAAACGTCTGCAGATAGCTCGCAGCCAGAAAGAACTAGCCTGGAAAGCTGTTGCTCAGCCTCATCTGCCCATGGCACTGCTCGCACAGAGGCACAGAGACTGGGGCTGCTTGCTTGTCTTGCCTCCTCCAACTCCAAACATATCTTAGGTGGCACGTGTAGGGCGCCTCCGGCAGCCCTGCTCCGAAAATGCAAACGTCTGAAGATAGCTCGCAGGCAGAAAGAGCTACCCTGGAAAGCTGTTGCTCAGCCTCATCTGCCCATGGCACTGCTCGCACAGAGGCACAGAGATTGGGGCCGCTTTCTTGTTTTGCCTTTCAAACTTCAAACGTACATTTGGGGGTCCGTGCCGGACGCCTCCGGCAGCCCTGCTCTAAATAAGCGAGTGTTTGCAGATAGCTCGCAGCCAGAAAGAGCTAGCCTGGAAATCTGTTGCTCAGCCGCATCTGCCCATGGCACTGCTCGCACAGAGGCACAGAGACTGGGGCTGCTTGCTTCTCTTGTTACCTGAAACTTCAAATATAAATTTGGCGGTGTGTGCAGGGGGTCTCCGGCAGGCCTGCTCTGAAAATGCGAACGTCTGCAGATAGCTCGCAGCCAGAAAGAGCTAGCCTGGAAAGCTGTTGCTCAGCCTCATCTGCCCATGGCACTGCTCGCACAGAGGCACAGAGACTGAGGCTGCTTGCTTGTCTTGCCACCTCAAACTTCAAACATATATTTGGCTGTCCGTGCACGGGGCTTCCGGCAGCCCTGCTCCCAAAATGTGAACGTATGCAGATAGCTCTCAGGCAGAAAGAGCTAGCCTGGGAAAGCTGTTGCTCAGCCTCATCTGCCCATGGCACTGCTCGCACAGAGGCACAGAGACTGGGGCTGCTTGCTTGTCTTGCCCCCTCAAACTCCAAACATACCTTAGGTGGCACGTGTCGGGCGCATCCATCAGCCCTGCTCTGAAAATGTAAACGTCTGCAGATAGCTCGCAGTCAGAAAGAGCTAGCCTGGAAAGCTGTTGCTCAGCCTCATCTGCCCATGGCACTGCTCGCACAGAGGCACAGAGACTGGGGCTGCTTGCATGTCTTGCCCTCTCAAACTTCAAACGTATCTTTGGGGGTACGTGACGAGCGCCGCCTGCAGCTTTAGTCTGAAAATGCGAACGTCTGCAGATAGATCGCAGGCAGAAAGAGCTAGCCTGGAAAGCTGTTGCTCAGCCTCATCTGCCCATGGCACTGCTCGCACAGAGGCACAGAGACTGGGGCTGCTTGCTTGTCTTGCCCCCTCAAACTTCAAACGTATCTTTGGGGTTCCGTGCCGGGCGCCGCCGGCAGCTTTACTCTGAAAATGCGAACGTCTGCAGATAGCTCGCAGGCAGAAAGAGCTAGCCTGGAAAGCTGTTGCTCAGCCTCATCTGCCCATGGCACTGCTCGCACAGAGGCACAGAGACTGGGGCTGCTTGCTTGTCTTGCCACATCAAACTTCAAACGTATTTTTGGAAGTCCGTGTCGGACGCCTCCAGCAGCTTTACTCTGAAAATGCTAACGTCTGCAGATAGTTTGAAGCCAGAAAGAGCTGGCATGGAAATCTGTTGCTCAGCCTCATCTGCCCATGGCACTACTCGCACAGAGGCACAGAGATTGGTATTGCTTCCCTGTCTTGCCCCCTCTAACTTCAAACGTATCTTAGGTGGTCTGCGCCGGGCACCTCCGACAGCCCTATTCCAAAAATGCGAACGTCTGCAGATAGCTCGCAGGTAGAAAAAGCTAGCCTGGAAAGCTGTTGCTCAGCCTCATCTGCCCATGGCACTGCTCGCACAGAGGCACAGAGACTGGGGCTGCTTGCTTGTCTTGCCCCCTCAAACTCCAAACATACCTTAGGTGGCACGTGTCGGGCGCATCCATCAGCCCTGCTCTGAAAATGTAAACGTCTGCAGACAGCTCGCAGTCAGAAAGAACTAGCCTGGAAAGCTGTTGCTCAGCCTCATCTGCCCGTGGCTTTGCTCGCACAGAGGCATAGAGACTGGGGCTGCTTGCTTGTCTTCCCCCTCAAACTTGAAATGTAGCTTTGGGGATCCGTGCACTGTGACTCCGGCAGCCCTGCTCTGAAAATGGGAACGTCTGCAGATAGCTCCCAGGCAGAAAGAGCTAGCCTGGAAAGCTGTTGCTCAGCTTCATCTGCCCATGGCATTGCTCGCACAGAGGCACAGGGACTGGGGCTGCTTGCTTGTCTTGCCACCTCAAACTTCAAACGTATCTTTTGGGATCCGTGCACTGTGACTCCGGCAGCCCTGCTCTGAAAATGCAAATGTCTGCAGATAACTCGCAGCCAGAAAGAGCTAGCCTGGAAAGCTGTTGCTCAGCCTCATCTGACCATGGAACTGCTCGCACAGAGGCACAGGGACTGAGGCTGCTTGCTTGTCTTGCCACCTCAAACTTCAAAATTATCTTTGGGTGTCCGTGTCAGGGGGCCTCCGGCAGCTCTGCTCTGAAAATGCGAACGTCTGCAGATAGCTGGCAGCCAGAAACAGCTAGCCTGGAAAGCTGTTGCTCAGCCTCATTTGACCATGGAACTGCTCGCACAGAGGCACAGAGACTGAGGCTGCTTGCTTGTCTTGCCACCTCAAACTTCAAAATTATCTTTGGGTGTCCGTGCCAGAGGGCCTCCGGCAGCTCTGCTCTGAAAATGCGAACGTCTGCAGATAGATCACAGCCAGAAAGAGCTAGCCTGGAAAGCTGTTGCTCAGCCTCATCTGCCCATGGCACTGCTCTCACAGAGGCACAGAGACTGGGGCTGCTTGCTTCTCTTGCCACCTCAAACTTGAAATGTAGCTTAGGTGGTCTGTGCCGGGCGCCTCCGGCAACCCTGCTGTGAAAATGCAAACGTCTGCAGATAGCTCGCAGGCAGAAAGAGTTAGCCTGGAAAGCTGTTGCTCAGCGTCATCTGCCCATGGCACTGCTCGCACAGAGGCACAGACACTGGGACTGCTTGCTGGTCTTGCCATCACAAACTTCAAACGTAGCTTAGGTGGTCCTTGGCGGGATCCTTCGGCAGCCCTTCTTAAAAAATGGGAACGTCTGCAGATAGATCGCAGGCAGAAAGAGCTAGCCTGGAAAGCTGTTGCTCAGCCTCATCTGCCCATGGCACTGCTCACACAGAGGCATAGAGACTGGGGCTGCTTGCTTGTCTTGCCACCTCAAACTTGAAATGTAGCTTTGGGGATCCGTGCACTGTGACTCCGGCAGCCCTGCTCTGAAAATGCAAATGTCTGCAGATAACTCGCAGCCAGAAAGAGCTAGCCTGGAAAGCTGTTGCTCAGCCTCATCTGACCATGGAACTGCTCGCACAGAGGCACAGGGACTGAGGCTGCTTGCTTGTCTTGCCACCTCAAACTTCAAAATTATCTTTGGGTGTCCGTGTCAGGGGGCCTCCGGCAGCTCTGCTCTGAAAATGCGAACGTCTGCAGATAGCTCGCAGGCAGAAAGAGCTAGCCTGGAAAGCTGTTGCTCAGCCTCATCTGCCCATGGCATTGCTCGCACAGAGGCACAGAGACTGGGGCTGCTTACTTGTCTTGACACCACAAACTTCAAAAGTACCTTTGGGAATCCGTGCAGGGTGCCTTCGGCAGCACTGCTCTGAAAACGCAAACGTCTGCAGATAACTCGCAGGCAGAAAGAGCTAGCTTGGAAAGCTGTTGCTCAGCCTCATCTGCCCATGGCACTGCTCGCACAGAGGCATAGAGACTGGGGCTGCTTGCTTGTCTTGCCACCTCAAACTTGAAATGTAGCTTTGGGGATCCGTGCACTGTGACTCCGGCAGCCCTGCTCTGAAAATGCAAATGTCTGCGTATAACTCGCAGCCAGAAAGAGCTAGCCTGGAAAGCTGTTGCTCAGCCTCATCTGACCATGGAACTGCTCGCACAGAGGCACAGAGATTGTGGCTGCTTGCTTGTCTTGCCACCTCAAACTTCAAAATTATCTTTGAGTGTCCGTGCAAGAGGGCCTCCGGCAGCTCTGCTCTGAAAATGCGAACGTCTGCAGATAGATCACAGCCAGAAAGAGCTAGCCTGGAAAGCTGTTGCTCAGCCTCATCTGCCCATGGCACTGCTCTCACAGAGGCACAGAGACTGGGGCTGCTTGCTTCTCTTGCCACCTCAAACTTGAAATGTAGCTTAGGTGGTCTGTGCCGGGCGCCTCCGGCAACCCTGCTGTGAAAATGCAAATGTCTGCAGATAGATCGCAGGCAGAAAGAGCTAGCCTGGAAAGCTGTTGCTCAGCCTCATCTGCCCATGGCACTGCTCGCACAGAGGCACAGACACTGGGGCTGCTTGCTGGTCTTGCCATCACAAACTTCAAACGTAGCTTAGGTGGTCCTTGGCGGGATCCTTCGGCAGCACTTCTTAAAAAATGGGAACGTCTGCAGATAGATCGCAGGCAGAAAGAGCTAGCCTGGAAAGCTGTTGCTCAGCCTCATCTGCCCATGGCACTGCTCGCACAGAGGCATAGAGACTGGGGCTGCTTGCTTGTCTTGCCACCTCAAACTTGAAATGTAGCTTTGGGGATCCGTGCACTGTGACTCCGGCAGCCCTGCTCTGAAAATGCAAATGTCTGCAGATAACTCGCAGCCAGAAAGAGCTAGCCTGGAAAGCTGTTGCTCAGCCTCATCTGCCCATGGCACTGCTCGCACAGAAGCACAGGGACTGAGGCTGCTTGCTTGTCTTGCCACCTCAAACTTCAAAATTATCTTTGGGTGTCCGTGTCAGGGGGCCTCCGGCAGCTCTGCTCTGAAAATGCGAAGGTCTGCAGATAGCTCGCAGGCAGAAAGAGCTAGCCTGGAAAGTTGTTGCTCAGCCTCATCTGCCCATGGCATTGCTCACACAGAGGCACAGAGACTGGGGGTGCTTACTTGTCTTGACACCACAAACTTCAAAAGTACCTTTAGGAATCCGTGCAGGGTGCCTTCGGCAGCACTGCTCTGAAAACGGAAACGTCTGCAGATAACTCGCAGGCAGAAAGAGCTAGCCTGGAAAGCTGTTGCTCAGCCTCATCTGCCCATGGCACTGCTCGCACAGAGGCATAGAGACTGGGGCTGCTTGCTTGTCTTGCCACCTCAAACTTGAAATGTAGCTTTGGGTGTCCGTGCACTGTGACTCCGGCAGCCCTGCTCTGAAAATGTGAAAACTGCAGATAGCTCCCAGGCAGAAAGAGCTAGCCTGGAAAGCTGTTGCTCAGCCTCATCTGCCCATGGCATTGCTCGCACAGAGGCACAGGGACTGGGGCTGCTTGCTTGTCTTGCCACCTCAAACTTCAAACGTATCTTTGGGGATCCGTGCACTGTGACTCCGGCAGCCCTGCTCTGAAAATGCAAATGTCTGCGTATAACTCGCAGCCAGAAAGAGCTAGCCTGGAAAGCTGTTGCTCAGCCTCATCTGACCATGGAACTGGTCGCACAGAGGCACAGAGACTGTGGCTGCTTGCTTGTCTTGCCACCTCAAACTTCAAACGTAAATTTGGGTGTCCGTGCCGGGCACCTCCAACACCCCTACTCCCAAAATGCGAACGTCTGCAGATAGCTCGCAGGCAGAAAGAGCTAGCCTGGAAAGCTGTTGCTCAGCCTCATCTGCCCATGGCACTGCTCGCACAGAGGCACAGAGACTGGGGCTGCTTGCTTGTCTTGCCACCACAAACTTCAAACATACCTTTGGGAATCCGTGCAGGGGGCCTCCGGCAGCTCTGCTCTGAAAATGCAAACGTCTGCAGATAGCTCTCAGTCAGAAAGAGCTAGCCTGGAAAGCTGTTGCTCAGCCTCATCTGACCATGGCACTGCTCGCACAGAGGCACAGAGACTGGGGCTGCTTGCTTGTCTTGCCACTTCAAACTTGAAATGTAGCTTTGGGGATCCGTGCACTGTGACTCCGGCAGCGCTGCTCTGAAAATGCGAACGTCTGTACATAGCTCGCAGCCAGAAAGAGCTAGCCTGGAAAGCTGTTGCTCAGCCTCATCTGCCCATGGCACTGCTCGCACAGAGGCACAGGGACTGGGGCTGCTTGCTTGTCTTGCCACCTCAAACTTGAAACGTAGCTTTGGGGATCCGTGCACTGTGACTCCGGCAGCCCTGCTGTGAAAATGGGAACGTCTGCAGATAACTCACAGGCAGAAAGAGCTAGTCTGGAAAGCTGTTGCTCAGCCTCATCTGACCATGGCACTGCTCGCACAGAGGCACAGAGACTGAGGCTGCTTGCTTGTATTGCCACCTCAAACTTCAAAATTATCTTTGGGTGTCCGTGCCAGAGGGCCTCCGGCAGCTCTGCTCTGAAAATGCGAACGTCTGCAGATAGATCACATCCAGAAAGAGCTAGCCTGGAAAGCTGTTGCTCAGCCTCATCTGCCCATGGCACTGCTCTCACAGAGGCACAGAGACTGGGGCTGCTTGCTTCTCTTGCCACCTCAAACTTGAAATGTAGCTTAGGTGGTCTGTGCCGGGCGCCTCCGGCAACCCTGCTGTGAAAATGCAAACGTCTGCAGATAACTCGCAGGCAGAAAGAGCTAGCCTGGAAAGCTGTTGCTCAGCCTCATCTGCCCATGGCACTGCTCGCACAGAGGCACAGACACTGGGGCTGCTTGCTGGTCTTGCCATCACAAACTTCAAACGTAGCTTAGGTGGTCCTTGGCGGGATCCTTCGGCAGCCCTTCTTAAAAAATGGGAACGTCTGCAGATAGATCGCAGCCAGAAAGAGCTAGCCTGGAAAGCTGTTGCTCAGCCTCATCTGCCCGTGGCTTTGCTCGCACAGAGGCATAGAGACTGGGGCTGCTTGCTTGTCTTGCCACCTCAAACTTGAAATGTAGCTTTGGGGATCTGTGCACTGTGACTCCGGCAGCCCTGCTCTGAAAATGCAAATGTCTGCGTATAACTCGCAGCCAGAAAGAGCTAGCCTGGAAAGCTGTTGCTCAGCCTCATCTGACCATGGCACTGCTCGCACAGAGGCACAGAGACTGAGGCTGCTTGCTTGTCTTGCCACCTCAAACTTCAAAATTATCTTTGGGTGTTCGTGCCAGAGGGCCTCCGGCAGCTCTGCTCTGAAAATGTGAACGTCTGCAGATAGATCACAGCCAGAAAGAGCTAGCCTGGAAAGCTGTTGCTCAGCCTCATCTGCCCATGGCACTGCTCTCACAGAGGCACAGAGACTGGGGCTGCTTGCTTATCTTGCCACCTCAAACTTGAAATGTAGCTTAGGTGGTCTGTGCCGGGCGCCTCCGGCAACCCTGCTGTGAAAATGCAAACGTCTGCAGATAGATCGCAGGCAGAAAGAGCTAGCCTGGAAAGCTGTTGCTCAGCCTCATCTGCCCATGGCACTGCTCGCACAGAGGCACAGACACTGGGGCTGCTTGCTGGTCTTGCCATCACAAACTTCAAACGTAGCTTAGGTGGTCCTTGGCGGGATCCTTCGGCAGCCCTTCTTAAAAAATGGGAACGTCTGCAGATAGATCGCAGGCAGAAAGAGCTAGCCTGGAAAGCTGTTGCTCAGCCTCATCTGCCCATGGCACTGCTCGCACAGAGGCATAGAGACTGGGGCTGCTTGCTTGTCTTGCCACCTCAAACTTGAAATGTAGCTTTGGGGATCCGTGCACTGTGACTCCGGCAGCCCTGCTCTGAAAATGCAAATGTCTGCAGATAACTCGCAGGCAGAAAGAGCTAGCCTGGAAAGCTGTTGCTCAGCCTCATCTGACCATGGAACTGCTCACACAGAGGCACAGGGACTGAGGCTGCTTGCTTGTCTTGCCACCTCAAACTTCAAAATTATCTTTGGGTGTCCGTGTCAGGGGGCCTCCGGCAGCTCTGCTCTGAAAATGTGAACGTCTGCAGATAGCTCGCAGGCAGAAAGAGCTAGCCTGGAAAGCTGTTGCTCAGCCTCATCTGCCCATGGCATTGCTCGCACAGAGGCATACAGACTGGGGCTGCTTACTTGTCTTGACACCACAAACTTCAAAAGTACCTTTGGGAATCCGTGCAGGGTGCCTTCGGCAGCACTGCTCTGAAAACGCAAACGTCTGCAGATAACTCGCAGGCAGAAAGAGCTAGCCTGGAAAGCTGTTGCTCAGCCTCATCTGCCCATGGCACTGCTCGCACAGAGGCATCGAGACTGGGGCTGCTTGCTTGTCTTGCCACCTCAAACTTGAAATGTAGCTTTGGGGATCCGTGCACTGTGACTCCGGCAGCCCTGCTCTGAAAATGTGAAAACTGCAGATAGCTCCCAGGCAGAAAGAGCTAGCCTGGAAAGCTGTTGCTCAGCCTCATCTGCCCATGGCATTGCTCGCACAGAGGCACAGGGACTGGGGCTGCTTGCTTGTCTTGCCACCTCAAACTTCAAACGTATCTTTGGGGATCCGTGCACTGTGACTCCGGCAGCCCTGCTCTGAAAATGCAAATGTCTGCGTATAACTCGCAGCCAGAAAGAGCTAGCCTGGAAAGCTGTTGCTCAGCCTCATCTGACCATGGAACTGGTCGCACAGAGGCACAGAGACTGTGGCTGCTTGCTTGTCTTGCCACCTCAAACTTCAAACGTAAATTTGGGTGTCCGTGCCGGGCACCTCCAACACCCCTACTCCCAAAATGCGAACGTCTGCAGATAGCTCGCAGGCAGAAAGAGCTAGCCTGGAAAGCTGTTGCTCAGCCTCATCTGACCATGGAACTGCTCGCACAGAGGCACAGAGACTGAGGCTGCTTGCTTGTCTTGCCACCTCAAACTTCAAAATTATCTTTGGGTGTTCGTGCCAGAGGGCCTCCGGCAGCTCTGCTCTGAAAATGTGAACGTCTGCAGATAGATCACAGCCAGAAAGAGCTAGCCTGGAAAGCTGTTGCTCAGCCTCATCTGCCCATGGCACTGCTCTCACAGAGGCACAGAGACTGGGGCTGCTTGCTTATCTTGCCACCTCAAACTTGAAATGTAGCTTAGGTGGTCTGTGCCGGGCGCCTCCGGCAACCCTGCTGTGAAAATGCAAACGTCTGCAGATAGATCGCAGGCAGAAAGAGCTAGCCTGGAAAGCTGTTGCTCAGCCTCATCTGCCCATGGCACTGCTCGCACAGAGGCACAGACACTGGGGCTGCTTGCTGGTCTTGCCATCACAAACTTCAAACGTAGCTTAGGTGGTCCTTGGCGGGATCCTTCGGCAGCCCTTCTTAAAAAATGGGAACGTCTGCAGATAGATCGCAGCCAGAAAGAGCTAGCCTGGAAAGCTGTTGCTCAGCCTCATCTGCCCATGGCACTGCTCGCACAGAGGCATAGAAACTGGGGCTGCTTGCTTGTCTTGCCACCTCAAACTTGAAATGTAGCTTTGGGGATCCGTGCACTGTGACTCCGGCAGCCCTGCTCTGAAAATGCAAATGTCTGCAGATAACTCGCAGCCAGAAAGAGCTAGCCTGGAAAGCTGTTGCTCAGCCTCATCTGCCCAAGGCACTGCTCGCACAGAGGCATAGAGACTGGGGCTGCTTGCTTGTCTTGCCACCTCAAACTTGAAATGTAGCTTTGGGGATCCGTGCACTGTGACTCCGGCAGCCCTGCTCTGAAAATGTGAAAACTGCAGATAGCTCCCAGGCAGAAAGAGCTAGCCTGGAAAGCTGTTGCTCAGCCTCATCTGCCCATGGCATTGCTCGCACAGAGGCACAGGGACTGGGGCTGCTTGCTTGTCTTGCCACCTCAAACTTCAAACGTATCTTTGGGGATCCGTGCACTGTGACTCCGGCAGCCCTGCTCTGAAAATGCAAATGTCTGCGTATAACTCGCAGCCAGAAAGAGCTAGCCTGGAAAGCTGTTGCTCAGCCTCATCTGACCATGGAACTGGTCGCACAGAGGCACAGAGACTGGGGCTGCTTGCTTGTCTTGCCACCTCAAACTTCAAACGTAAATTTGGGTGTCCGTGCCGGGCACCTCCAACACCCCTACTCCCAAAATGCGAACGTCTGCAGATAGCTCGCAGGCAGAAAGAGCTAGCCTGGAAAGCTGTTGCTCAGCCTCATCTGACCATGGAACTGCTCGCACAGAGGCACAGAGACTGAGGCTGCTTGCTTGTCTTGCCACCTCAAACTTCAAAATTATCTTTGGGTGTTCGTGCCAGAGGGCCTCCGGCAGCTCTGCTCTGAAAATGTGAACGTCTGCAGATAGATCGCAGCCAGAAAGAGCTAGCCTGGAAAGCTGTTGCTCAGCCTCATCTGCCCATGGCACTGCTCGCACAGAGGCATAGAGACTGGGGCTGCTTGCTTGTCTTGCCACCTCAAACTTGAAATGTAGCTTTGGGGATCCGTGCACTGTGACTCCGGCAGCCCTGCTCTGAAAATGCAAATGTCTGCAGATAACTCGCAGCCAGAAAGAGCTAGCCTGGAAAGCTGTTGCTCAGCCTCATCTGACCATGGAACTGCTCACACAGAGGCACAGGGACTGAGGCTGCTTGCTTGTCTTGCCACCTCAAACTTCAAAATTATCTTTGGGTGTCCGTGTCAGGGGGCCTCCGGCAGCTCTGCTCTGAAAATGCGAACGTCTGCAGATAGCTCGCAGGCAGAAAGAGCTAGCCTGGAAAGCTGTTGCTCAGCCTCATCTGCCCATGGCATTGCTCGCACAGAGGCATAGAGACTGGGGCTGCTTACTTGTCTTGACACCACAAACTTCAAAAGTACCTTTGGGAATCCGTGCAGGGTGCCTTCGGCAGCACTGCTCTGAAAACGCAAACGTCTGCAGATAACTCGCAGGCAGAAAGAGCTAGCCTGGAAAGCTGTTGCTCAGCCTCATCTGCCCATGGCACTTCTCGCACAGAGGCATAGAGACTGGGGCTGCTTGCTTGTCTTGCCACCTCAAACTTGAAATGTAGCTTTGGGGATCCGTGCACTGTGACTCCGGCAGCCCTGCTCTGAAAATATGAAAACTGCAGATAGCTCCCAGGCAGAAAGAGCTAGCCTGGAAAGCTGTTGCTCAGCCTCATCTGCCCATGGCATTGCTCGCACAGAGGCACAGGGACTGGGGCTGCTTGCTTGTCTTGCCACCTCAAACTTCAAACGTATCTTTGGGTGTTCGTGCCAGAGGGCCTCCGGCAGCTCTGCTCTGAAAATGTGAACGTCTGCAGATAGATCGCAGCCAGAAAGAGCTAGCCTGGAAAGCTGTTGCTCAGCCTCATCTGCCCATGGCACTGCTCGCACAGAGGCATAGAGACTGGGGCTGCTTGCTTGTCTTGCCACCTCAAACTTGAAATGTAGCTTTGGGGATCCGTGCACTGTGACTCCGGCAGCCCTGCTCTGAAAATGCAAATGTCTGCAGATAACTCGCAGCCAGAAAGAGCTAGCCTGGAAAGCTGTTGCTCAGCCTCATCTGACCATGGAACTGCTCACACAGAGGCACAGGGACTGAGGCTGCTTGCTTGTCTTGCCACCTCAAACTTCAAAATTATCTTTGGGTGTCCGTGTCAGGGGGCCTCCGGCAGCTCTGCTCTGAAAATGCGAACGTCTGCAGATAGCTCGCAGGCAGAAAGAGCTAGCCTGGAAAGCTGTTGCTCAGCCTCATCTGCCCATGGCATTGCTCGCACAGAGGCATAGAGACTGGGGCTGCTTACTTGTCTTGACACCACAAACTTCAAAAGTACCTTTGGGAATCCGTGCAGGGTGCCTTCGGCAGCACTGCTCTGAAAACGCAAACGTCTGCAGATAACTCGCAGGCAGAAAGAGCTAGCCTGGAAAGCTGTTGCTCAGCCTCATCTGCCCATGGCACTGCTCGCACAGAGGCATAGAGACTGGGGCTGCTTGCTTGTCTTGCCACCACAAACTTCAAACATACCTTTGGGAATCCGTGCAGGGGGCCTCCGGCAGCGCTGCTCTGAAAATATGAAAACTGCAGATAGCTCCCAGGCAGAAAGAGCTAGCCTGGAAAGCTGTTGCTCAGCCTCATCTGCCCATGGCATTGCTCGCACAGAGGCACAGGGACTGGGGCTGCTTGCTTGTCTTGCCACCTCAAACTTCAAACGTATCTTTGGGGATCCGTGCACTGTGACTCCGGCAGCCCTGCTCTGAAAATGCAAATGTCTGCAGATAACTCGCAGCCAGAAAGAGCTAGCCTGGAAAGCTGTTGCTCAGCCTCATCTGACCATGGAACTGGTCGCACAGAGGCACAGAGACTGTGGCTGCTTGCTTGTCTTGCCACCTCAAACTTCAAACGTAAATTTGGGTGTCCGTGCCGGGCACCTCCAACACCCCTACTCCCAAAATGCGAACGTCTGCAGATAGCTCGCAGGCAGAAAGAGCTAGCCTGGAAAGCTGTTGCTCAGCCTCATCTGACCATGGAACTGCTCGCACAGAGGCACAGAGACTGAGGCTGCTTGCTTGTCTTGCCACCTCAAACTTCAAAATTATCTTTGGGTGTTCGTGCCAGAGGGCCTCCGGCAGCTCTGCTCTGAAAATGTGAACGTCTGCAGATAGATCACAGCCAGAAAGAGCTAGCCTGGAAAGCTGTTGCTCAGCCTCATCTGCCCATGGCACTGCTCTCACAGAGGCACAGAGACTGGGGCTGCTTGCTTATCTTGCCACCTCAAACTTGAAATGTAGCTTAGGTGGTCTGTGCCGGGCGCCTCCGGCAACCCTGCTGTGAAAATGCAAACGTCTGCAGATAGCTCGCAGGCAGAAAGAGCTAGCCTGGAAAGCTGTTGCTCAGCCTCATCTGCCCATGGCACTGCTCGCACAGAGGCACAGACACTGGGGCTGCTTGCTGGTCTTGCCATCACAAACTTCAAACGTAGCTTAGGTGGTCCTTGGCGGGATCCTTCGGCAGCCCTTCTTAAAAAATGGGAACGTCTGCAGATAGATCGCAGGCAGAAAGAGCTAGCCTGGAAAGCTGTTGCTCAGCCTCATCTGCCCATGGCACTGCTCGCACAGAGGCATAGAGACTGGTTCTGCTTGCTTGTCTTGCCACCTCAAACTTGAAATGTAGCTTTGGGGATCCGTGCACTGTGACTCCGGCAGCCCTGCTCTGAAAATGCAAATGTCTGCAGATAACTCGCAGCCAGAAAGAGCTAGCCTGGAAAGCTGTTGCTCAGCCTCATCTGACCATGGAACTGCTCACACAGAGGCACAGGGACTGAGGCTGCTTGCTTGTCTTGCCACCTCAAACTTCAAAATTATCTTTGGGTGTCCGTGTCAGGGGGCCTCCGGCAGCTCTGCTCTGAAAATGCGAACGTCTGCAGATAGCTCGCAGGCAGAAAGAGCTAGCCTGGAAAGCTGTTGCTCAGCCTCATCTGCCCATGGCACTGCTCGCACAGAGGCATAGAGACTGGGGCTGCTTGCTTGTCTTGCCACCTCAAACATGAAATGTAGCTTTGGGGATCCGTGCACTGTGACTCCGGCAGCCCTGCTCTGAAAATGTGAAAACTGCAGATAGCTCCCAGGCAGAAAGAGCTAGCCTGGAAAGCTGTTGCTCAGCCTCATCTGCCCATGGCATTGCTCGCACAGAGGCACAGGGACTGGGGCTGCTTGCTTGTCTTGCCACCTCAAACTTCAAACGTAAATTTGTGTGTCCGTGCCGGGCACCTCCAACACCCCTACTCCCAAAATGCGAATGTCTGCAGATAGCTCGCAGGCAGAAAGAGCTAGCTTGGAAAGCTGTTGCTCAGCCTCATCTGCCCATGGCACTGCTCACACAGAGGCATAGAGACTGGGGCTGCTTGCTTGTCTTGCCACCTCAAACTTGAAATGTAGCTTTGGGGATCCGTGCACTGTGACTCCGGCAGCCCTGCTCTGAAAATGTGAAAACTGCAGATAGCTCCCAGGCAGAAAGAGCTAGCCTGGAAAGCTGTTGCTCAGCCTCATCTGCCCATGGCACTGCTCTCACAGAGGCACAGAGACTGGGGCTGCTTGCTTCTCTTGCCACCTCAAAATTGAAATGTAGCTTAGGTGGTCTGTGCCGGGCGCCTCCTGCAGCCCTGCTGTGAAAATGTGAACGTCTGCAGATAGCTCGCAGCCAGAAAGAGCTAGCCTGGAAAGCTGTTGCTCAGCCTCATCTGACCATGGCACTGATCGCACAGAGGCACAGAGACTGGGGCTGCTTGCTTGTCTTGCCACCTCAAACTTGAAATGTAGCTTTGGGGATCCGTGCACTGTGACTCCGGCAGCCCTGCTCTGAAAATGCGAACGTCTGTACATAGCTCGCAGCCAGAAAGAGCTAGCTTGGAAAGCTGTTGCTCAGCCTCATCTGCCCATGGCACTGCTCGCACAGAGGCACTGGGACTGGGGCTGCTTGCTTGTCTTGCCACCTCAAACTTGAAACGTAGCTTTGGGGATCCGTGCAGGATGCCTCCGGCAGCGCTGCTCTGAAAATGCAAACGTCTGCAGAGAGCTCTCAGTCAGAAAGAGCTAGCCTGGAAAGCTGTTGCTCAGCCTCATCTGCCCATGGCACTGCTCGCACAGAGGCACAGAGACTGGGGCTGCTTTCTTGTCTTGCCACTTCAAACTTGAAATGTAGCTTTGGGGATCCGTGCACTGTGACTCCGGCAGCCCTGCTCTGAAAATGCGAACGTCTGTACATAGCTCGCAGCCAGAAAGAGCTAGCCTGGAAAGCTGTTGCTCAGCCTCATCTGCCCATGGCACTGCTCGCACAGAGGCACAGAGACTGGGGCTGCTTGCTTTTCTTGCCACCTCAAACTTGAAACGTAGCTTTGGGGATCCGTGCACTGTGACTACGGCAGGCCTGCTCTGAAAATGGGAACGTCTGCAGATAACTCGTAGCCAGAAAGAGCTAGCCTGGAAAGCTGTTGCTCAGCCTCATCTGACCATGGAACTGCTCGCACAGAGGCACAGAGACTGAGGCTGCTTGCTTGTCTTGCCACCTCCAACTTCAAAATTATCTTTGGGTGTACGTGCCAGAGGGCCTCCGGCAGCTCTGCTCTGAAAATGCGAACGTCTGCAGATAGATCACAGCCAGAAAGAGCTAGCCTGGAAAGCTGTTGCTCAGCCTCATCTGCCCATGGCACTGCTCGCACAGAGGCACAGAGACTGGGGCTGCTTTCTTGTCTTGCCACCACAAACTTCAAACATACCTTTGGGAATCCGTGCAGGGGGCCTCCGGCAGCGCTGCTCTGAAAATGCAAACGTCTGCAGATAGCTCGCAGGCAGAAAAGGCTAGCCTGGAAAGCTGTTGCTCAGCCTCATCTGCCCATGGCATTGCTCGCACAGAGGCACAGAGACTGGGGCTGCTTGCTTGTCTTGCCACCACAAACTTCAAACGTTCCTTTGGGAATCCGTGCAGGGGGCCTCCGGCAGCGCTGCTCTGAAAATGCAAACGTCTGCAGATAGCTCTCACTCAGAAAGAGCTAGCCTGGAAAGCTGTTGCTCAGCCTCATCTGCCCATGGCACTGCTCTCACAGAGGCATAGAGACTGGGGCTGCTTGCTTGTCTTGCCATCTCAAACTTGAAATGTAGCTTAGGTGGTCTGTGTCGGGCGCCTCCGGCAACCCTGCTGTGAAAATGCAAACGTCTGCAGATAACTCGCAGGCAGAAAGAGCTAGTCTGGAAAGCTGTTGCTCAGCCTCATCTGACCATGGCACTGCTCGCACAGAGGCACAGAGACTGAGGCTGCTTGCTTGTCTTGCCACCTCAAACTTCAAAATTATCTTTGGGTGTCCGTGCCAGAGGGCCTCCGGCAGCTCTGCTGTGAAAATGCGAACGTCTGCAGATAGATCACAGCCAGAAAGAGCTAGCCTGGAAAGCTGTTGCTCAGCCTCATCTGCCCATGGCACTGCTCTCACAGAGGCACAGAGACTGGGGCTGCTTGCTTCTCTTGCAACCTCAAACTTGAAATGTAGCTTAGGTGGTCTGTGCCGGGCACCTCCGGCAACCCTGCTGTGAAAATGCAAACGTCTGCAGATAACTCGCAGGCAGAAAGAGCTAGCCTGGAAAGCTGTTGCTCAGCCTCATCTGCCCATGGCACTGCTCGCACAGAGGCACAGACACTGGGGCTGCTTGCTGGTCTTGCCATCACAAACTTCAAACGTAGCTTAGGTGGTCCTTGGCGGGATCCTTCGGCAGCCCTTCTTAAAAAATGGGAACGTCTGCAGATAGATCGCAGGCAGAAAGAGCTAGCCTGGAAAGCTGTTGCTCAGCCTCATCTGCCCGTGGCTTTGCTCGCACAGAGGCATAGAGACTGGGGCTGCTTGCTTGTCTTGCCACCTCAAACTTGAAATGTAGCTTTGGGGATCCGTGCACTGTGACTCCGGCAGCCCTGCTCTGAAAATGGGAACGTCTGCAGATAGCTCCCAGGCAGAAAGAGCTAGCCTGGAAAGCTGTTGCTCAGCCTCATCTGCCCATGGCATTGCTCGCACAGAGGCACAGGGACTGGGGCTACTTGCTTGTCTTGCCACCTCAAACTTCAAACGTATCTTTTGGGATCCGTGCACTGTGACTCCGGCAGCCCTGCTCTGAAAATGCAAATGTTCTGATAACTCGCAGCCAGAAAGAGCTAGCCTGGAAAGCTGTTGCTCAGCCTCATCTGACCATGGAACTGCTCGCACAGAGGCACAGGGACTGAGGCTGCTTGCTTGTCTTGCCACCTCCAACTTCAAAATTATCTTTGGGTGTCCGTGTCAGGGGGCCTCCGGCAGCTCTGCTCTGAAAATGCGAACGTCTGCAGATAGATCACAGCCAGAAAGAGCTAGCCTGGAAAGCTGTTGCTCAGCCTCATCTGCCCATGGCACTGCTCGCACAGAGGCACAGAGACTGGGGCTGCTTTCTTGTCTTGCCACCACAAACTTCAAACATACCTTTGGGAATCCGTGCAGGGGGCCTCCGGCAGCGCTGCTCTGAAAATGCAAACGTCTGCAGATAGCTCGCAGGCAGAAAAGGCTAGCCTGGAAAGCTGTTGCTCAGCCTCATCTGCCCATGGCATTGCTCGCACAGAGGCACAGAGACTGGGGCTGCTTGCTTGTCTTGCCACCACAAACTTCAAACGTTCCTTTGGGAATCCGTGCAGGGGGCCTCCGGCAGCGCTGCTCTGAAAATGCAAACGTCTGCAGATAGCTCTCACTCAGAAAGAGCTAGCCTGGAAAGCTGTTGCTCAGCCTCATCTGCCCATGGCACTGCTCGCACAGAGGCATAGAGACTGGGGCTGCTTGCTTGTCTTGCCACCTCAAACTTGAAATGTAGCTTAGGTGGTCTGTGCCGGGCGCCTCCGTCAACCCTGCTGTGAAAATGCAAACGTCTGCAGATAACTCGCAGGCAGAAAGAGCTAGTCTGGAAAGCTGTTGCTCAGCCTCATCTGACCATGGCACTGCTTGCACAGAGGCACAGAGACTGAGGCTGCTTGCTTGTCTTGCCACCTCAAACTTCAAAATTATCTTTGGGTGTCCGTGCCAGAGGGCCTCCGGCAGCTCTGCTCTGAAAATGCGAACGTCTGCAGATAGATCACAGCCAGAAAGAGCTAGCCTGGAAAGCTGTTGCTCAGCCTCATCTGCCCATGGCACTGCTCTCACAGAGGCACAGAGACTGGGGCTGCTTGCTTGTCTTGCCACCTCAAACTTGAAATGTAGCTTAGGTGGTCTGTGCCGGGCACCTCCGGCAACCCTGCTGTGAAAATGCAAACGTCTGCAGATAGATCGCAGGCAGAAAGAGCTAGCCTGGAAAGCTGTTGCTCAGCCTCATCTGCCCATGGCACTGCTCGCACAGAGGCACAGACACTGGGGCTGCTTGCTGGTCTTGCCATCACAAACTTCAAACGTAGCTTAGGTGGTCCTTGGCGGGATCCTTCGGCAGCCCTTCTTAAAAAATGGGAACGTCTGCAGATAGATCGCAGCCAGAAAGAGCTAGCCTGGAAAGCTGTTGCTCAGCCTCATCTGCCCATGGCACTGCTCGCACAGAGGCATAGAGACTGGGGCTGCTTGCTTGTCTTGCCACCTCAAACTTGAAATGTAGCTTTGGGGAACCGTGCACTGTGACTCCGGCAGCCCTGCTCTGAAAATGCAAATGTCTGCAGATAGCTCGCAGCCAGAAAGAGCTAGCCTGGAAAGCTGTTGCTCAGCCTCATCTGACCATGGAACTGCTCGCACAGAGGCACAGGGACTGAGGCTGCTTGCTTGTCTTGCCACCTCAAACTTCAAAATTATCTTTGGGTGTCCGTGTCAGGGGGCCTCCGGCAGCTCTGCTCTGAAAATGCGAACGTCTGCAGATAGCTCGCAGGCAGAAAGAGCTAGCCTGGAAAGCTGTTGCTCAGCCTCATCTGCCCATGGCATTGCTCGCACAGAGGCACAGAGACTGGGGCTGCTTACTTGTCTTGACACCACAAACTTCAAAAGTACCTTTGGGAATCCGTGCAGGGTGCCTTCGGCAGCACTGCTCTGAAAACGCAAACGTCTGCAGATAACTCGCAGGCAGAAAGAGCTAGCCTGGAAAGCTGTTGCTCAGCCTCATCTGCCCATGGCACTGCTCGCACAGAGGCATAGAGACTGGGGCTGCTTGCTTGTCTTGCCACCTCAAACTTGAAATGTAGCTTTGGGGATCCGTGCACTGTGACTCCGGCAGCCCTGCTCTGAAAATGTGAAAACTGCAGATAGATCCCAGGCAGAAAGAGCTAGCCTGGAAAGCTGTTGCTCAGCCTCATCTGCCCATGGCATTGCTCGCACAGAGGCACAGGGACTGGGGCTGCTTGCTTGTCTTGCCACCTCAAACTTCAAACGTATCTTTGGGGATCCGTGCACTGTGACTCCGGCAGCCCTGCTCTGAAAATGCAAATGTCTGCGTATAACTCGCAGCCAGAAAGAGCTAGCCTGGAAAGCTGTTGCTCAGCCTCATCTGACCATGGAACTGCTCGCACAGAGGCACAGAGACTGAGGCTGCTTGCTTGTCTTGCCACCTCAAACTTCAAAATTATCTTTGGGTGTCCGTGCCAGAGGGCCTCCGGCAGCTCTGCTCTGAAAATGCGAACGTCTGCAGATAGACCACAGCCAGAAAGAGCTAGCCTGGAAAGCTGTTGCTCAGCCTCATCTGCCCATGGCACTGCTCTCACAGAGGCACAGAGACTGGGGCTGCTTGCTTCTCTTGCCACCTCAAACTTGAAATGTAGCTTAGGTGGTCTGTGCCGGGCGCCTCCGGCAACCCTGCTGTGAAAATGCAAACGTCTGCAGATAGATCGCAGGCAGAAAGAGCTAGCCTGGAAAGCTGTTGCTCAGCCTCATCTGCCCATGGCACTGCTCGCACAGAGGCACAGACACTGGGGCTGCTTGCTGGTCTTGCCATCACAAACTTCAAACGTAGCTTAGGTGGTCCTTGGCGGGATCCTTCGGCAGCCCTTCTTAAAAAATGGGAACGTCTGCAGATAGATCGCAGCCAGAAAGAGCTAGCCTGGAAAGCTGTTGCTCAGCCTCATCTGACCATGGAACTGCTCGCACAGAGGCACAGGGACTGAGGCTGCTTGCTTGTCTTGCCACCTCAAACTTCAAAATTATCTTTGGGTGTCCGTGTCAGGGGGCCTCCGGCAGCTCTGCTCTGAAAATGCGAACGTCTGCAGATAGCTCGCAGGCAGAAAGAGCTAGCCTGGAAAGCTGTTGCTCAGCCTCATCTGCCCATGGCATTGCTCGCACAGAGGCACAGAGACTGGGGCTGCTTACTTGTCTTGACACCACAAACTTCAAAAGTACCTTTGGGAATCCGTGCAGGGTGCCTTCGGCAGCACTGCTCTGAAAACGCAAACGTCTGCAGATAACTCGCAGGCAGAAAAAGCTAGCCTGGAAAGCTGTTGCTCAGCCTCATCTGCCCATGGCACTGCTCGCACAGAGGCATAGAGACTGGGGCTGCTTGCTTGTCTTGCCACCTCAAACTTGAAATGTAGCTTTGGGGATCCGTGCACTGTGACTCCGGCAGCCCTGCTCTGAAAATGCAAATGTCTGCGTATAACTCGCAGCCAGAAAGAGCTAGCCTGGAAAGCTGTTGCTCAGCCTCATCTGACCATGGAACTGCTCGCACAGAGGCACAGAGACTGTGGCTGCTTGCTTGTCTTGCCACCTCAAACTTCAAACGTAAATTTGGGTGTCCGTGCCGGGCACCTCCAACACCCCTACTCCCAAAATGCGAACGTCTGCAGATAGCTCGCAGGCAGAAAGAGCTAGCCTGGAAAGCTGTTGCTCAGCCTCATCTGCCCATGGCACTGCTCTCACAGAGGCACAGAGACTGGGGCTGCTTGCTTCTCTTGCCACCTCAAAATTGAAATGTAGCTTAGGTGGTCTGTGCCGGGCGCCTCCTGCAGCCCTGCTGTGAAAATGTGAACGTCTGCAGATAGCTCGCAGCCAGAAAGAGCTAGCCTGGAAAGCTGTTGCTCAGCCTCATCTGCCCATGGCACGGCTCGCACAGAGGCACAGAGACTGGGGCTGCTTGCTTGTCTTGCCACCACAAACTTCAAACATACCTTTGGGAATCCGTGCAGGGGGCCTCCGGCAGCGCTGCTCTGAAAATGCAAACGTCTGCAGATAGCTCTCAGTCAGAAAGAGCTAGCCTGGAAAGCTGTTGCTCAGCCTCATCTGACCATGGCACTGCTCGCACAGAGGCACAGAGACTGGGGCTGCTTGCTTGTCTTGCCACTTCAAACTTGAAATGTAGCTTTGGGGATCCGTGCACTGTGACTCCGGCAGCCCTGCTCTGAAAATGCGAACGTCTGTACATAGCTCGCAGCCAGAAAGAGCTAGCCTGGAAAGCTGTTGCTCAGCCTCATCTGCCCATGGCACTGCTCGCACAGAGGCACAGGGACTGGGGCTGCTTGCTTGTCTTGCCACCTCAAACTTGAAACGTAGCTTTGGGGATCCGTGCACTGTGACTCCGGCAGCCCTGCTGTGAAAATGGGAACGTCTGCAGATAACTCGCAGCCAGAAAAAGCTAGTCTGGAAAGCTGTTGCTCAGCCTCATCTGACCATGGCACTGCTCGCACAGAGGCACAGAGACTGAGGCTGCTTGCTTGTCTTGCCACCTCAAACTTCAAAATTATCTTTGGGTGTCCGTGTCAGGGGGCCTCCGGCAGCTCTGCTCTGAAAATGCGACCGTCTGCAGATAGATCACACCCAGAAAGAGCTAGCCTGGAAAGCTGTTGCTCAGCCTCATCTGCCCATGGCACTGCTCTCACAGAGGCACAGAGACTGGGGCTGCTTGCTTCTCTTGCCACCTCAAACTTGAAATGTAGCTTAGGTGGTCTGTGCCGGGCGCCTCCGGCAAACCTGCTGTGAAAATGCAAACGTCTGCAGATAACTCGCAGGCAGAAAGAGCTAGCCTGGAAAGCTGTTGCTCAGCCTCATCTGCCCATGGCACTGCTCGCACAGAGGCACAGACACTGGGGCTGCTTGCTGGTCTTGCCATCACAAACTTCAAACGTAGCTTAGGTGGTCCTTGGCGGGATCCTTCGGCAGCCCTTCTTAAAAAATGGGAACGTCTGCAGATAGATCGCAGCCAGAAAGAGCTAGCCTGGAAAGCTGTTGCTCAGCCTCATCTGCCCGTGGCTTTGCTCGCACAGAGGCATAGAGACTGGGGCTGCTTGCTTGTCTTGCCACCTCAAACTTGAAATGTAGCTTTCGGGATCCGTGCACTGTGACTCCGGCAGCCCTGCTCTGAAAATGGGAACGTCTGCAGATAGCTCCCAGGCAGAAAGAGCTAGCCTGGAAAGCTGTTGCTCAGCCTCATCTGCCCATGGCATTGCTCGCACAGAGGCACAGACACTGGGGCTGCTTGCTTGTCTTGCCACCTCAAACTTCAATCGTATCTTTGGGGATCCGTGCACTGTGACTCTGGCAGCCCTGCTTTGAAAATGCAAATGTCTGCAGATAACTCGCCGCCAGAAAGAGCTAGCCTGGAAAGCTGTTTCTCAGCCTCATCTGACCATGGAACTGCTCGCACAGAGGCACAGGGACTGAGGCTGCTTGCTTGTCTTGCCACCTCAAACTTCAAAATTATCTTTGGGTGTCCGTGCCAGGGGGCCTCCGGCAGCTCTGCTCTGAAAATGCGACCGTCTGCAGATAGCTCGCAGGCAGAAAGAGCTAGCCTGGAAAGCTGTTGCTCAGCCTCATCTGCCCATGGCATTGCTCGCACAGAGGCACAGAGACTGGGGCTGCTTACTTGTCTTGACACCACAAACTTCAAAAGTACCTTTGGGAATCCGTGCAGGGTGCCTTAGGCAGCACTGCTCTGAAAATGCAAACGTCTGCAGATAACTCGCAGGCAGAAAGAGCTAGCCTGGAAAGCTGTTGCTCAGCCTCATCTGCCCATGGCACTGCTCGCACAGAGGCATAGAGACTGGGGCTGCTTGCTTGTCTTGCCACCTCAAACTTGAAATGTAGCTTTGGGGATCCGTGCACTGTGACTCCGGCAGCCCTGCTCTGAAAATGTGAAAACTGCAGATAACTCGTAGCCAGAAAGAGCTAGCCTGGAAAGCTGTTGCTCAGCCTCATCTGCCCATGGCATTGCTCGCACAGAGGCACAGAGACTGGGGCTGCTTGCTTGTCTTGCCACCACAAACTTCAAACGTTCCTTTGGGAATCCGTGCAGGGGGCCTCCGGCAGATCTGCTCTGAAAATGCAAACGTCTGCAGAGAGCTCTCAGTCAGAAAGAGCTAGCCTGGAAAGCTGTTGCTCAGCCTCATCTGCCCATGGCACTGCTCGCACAGAGGCACAGAGACTGGGGCTGCTTGCTTGTCTTGCCACTTCAAACTTGAAATGTAGCTTTGGGGATCCGTGCACTGTGACTCCGGCAGCCCTGCTCTGAAAATGCGAACGTCTGTACATAGCTCGCAGCCAGAAAGAGCTAGCCTGGAAAGCTGTTGCTCAGCCTCATCTGCCCATGGCACTGCTCGCAGAGAGGCACAGGGACTGGGGCTGCTTGCTTGTCTTGCCACCTCAAACTTGAAACGTAGCTTTGGGGATCCGTGCACTGTGACTCCGGCAGCCCTGCTCTGAAAATGGGAACGTCTGCAGATAACTCGTAGCCAGAAAGAGCTAGCCTGGAAAGCTGTTGCTCAGCCTCATCTGCCCATGGCACTGCTCGCACAGAGGCACAGAGACTGGGGCTGCTTGCTGGTCTTGCCATCACAAACTTCAAACGTAGCTTAGGTGGTCCTTGGCGGGATCCTTCGGCAGCCCTTCTTAAAAAATGGGAACGTCTACAGATAGATCGCAGCCAGAAAGAGCTAGCCTGGAAAGCTGTTGCTCAGCCTCATCTGCCCGTGGCTTTGCTCGCACAGAGGCACAGAGACTGGGGCTGCTTGCTTGTCTTGCCACCACAAACTTGAAATGTAGCTTTGGGGATCCGTGCACTGTGACTCCGGCAGCCCTGCTCTGAAAATGCAAACGTCTGCAGATAGCTCGCAGCCAGAAAGAGCTAGCCTTGAAAGCTGTTGCTCAGCCTCATCTGCCCATGGCACTGCTCGCACAGAGGCATAGAGACTGGGGCTGCTTGCTTGTCTTGCCACCTCAAACTTGAAATGTAGCTTTGGGGATCCGTGCACTGTGACTCCGGCAGCCCTGCTCTGAAAATGCAAACGTCTGCAGATAGCTCGCAGCCAGAAAGAGCTAGCCTTGACAGCTGTTGCTCAGCCTCATCTGCCCATGGCACTGCTCGCACAGAGGCACAGGGACTGGGGCTGCTTGCTTGTCTTGCCACCTCAAACTTGAAATGTAGCTTTGGGTGTCCGTGCCAGGGGGCCTCCGGCAGCTCTGCTCTGAAAATGCGACCGTCTGCAGATAGCTCGCAGGCAGAAAGAGCTAGCCTGGAAAGCTGTTGCTCAGCCTCATCTGCCCATGGCATTGCTCGCACAGAGGCACAGAGACTGGGGCTGCTTACTTGTCTTGACACCACAAACTTCAAAAGTACCTTTGGGAATCCGTGCAGGGTGCCTTCGGCAGCACTGCTCTGAAAATGCAAACGTCTGCAGATAGATCACAGCCAGAAAGAGCTAGCCTGGAAAGCTGTTGCTCAGCCTCATCTGCACATGGCACTGCTCGCACAGAGGCACAGAGACTGGGGCTGCTTGCTTGTCTTGCCACTTCAAACTTGAAATGTAGCTTTGGGGATCCGTGCACTGTGACTCCGGCAGCCCTGCTCTGAAAATGCGAACGTCTGTACATAGCTCGCAGCCAGAAAGAGCTAGCCTGGAAAGCTGTTGCTCAGCCTCATCTGCCCATGGCACTGCTCGCACAGAGGCACAGGGACTGGGGCTGCTTGCTTGTCTTGCCACCTCAAACTTGAAACGTAGCTTTGGGGATCCGTGCACTGTGACTCCGGCAGCCATGCTCTGAAAATGGGAACGTCTGCAGATAGCTCCCAGGCAGAAAGAGCTAGCCTGGAAAGATGTTGCTCAGCCTCATCTGCCCATGGCATTGCTCGCACAGAGGCACAGGGACTGGAGCTGCTTGCTTGTCTTGCCACCTCAAACTTCAAACGTATATTTGGGGATCCGTGCACTGTGACTCCGGCAGCCCTGCTCTGAAAATGCAAATGTCTGCAGATAACTCGCAGCCAGAAAGAGCTAGCCTGGAAAGCTGTTGCTCAGCCCCATCTGACCATGGAACTGCTCGCACAGAGGCACAGGGACTGAGGCTGCTTTCTTGTCTTGCCACCTCAAACTTCAAAATTATCTTTGGGTGTCCGTGCCAGGGGGCCTCCGGCAGCGCTGCTCTGAAAATGCGACCGTCTGCAGATAGCTCGCAGGCAGAAAGAGCTAGCCTGGAAAGCTGTTGCTCAACCTCATCTGCCCATGGCATTGCTCGCACAGAGGCACAGAGACTGGGGCTGCTTACTTGTCTTGACACCACAAACTTCAAAAGTACCTTTGGGAATCCGTGCAGGGTGCCTTCGGCAGCACTGCTCTGAAAATGCAAACGTCTGCAGATAGATCACAGCCAGAAAGAGCTAGCCTGGAAAGCTGTTGCTCAGCCTCATCTGCCCATGGCACTGCTCGCACAGAGGCACAGAGACTGGGGCTGCTTGCTTGTCTTGCCACTTCAAACTTGAAATGTAGCTTTGGGGATCCGTGCACTGTGACTCCGGCAGCCCTGCTCTGAAAATGCGAACGTCTGTACATAGCTCGCAGCCAGAAAGAGCTAGCCTGGAAAGCTGTTGCTCAGCCTCATCTGCCCATGGCACTGCTCGCACAGAGGCACAGAGACTGTGGCTGCTTGCTTGTCTTGCCACCTCAAACTTCAAACGTAAATTTGGGTGTCCGTGCCAGGCACCTCCAACACCCCTACTCCCAAAATGCGAACGTCTGCAGATAGCTCGCAGGCAGAAAGAGCTAGCCTGGAAAGCTGTTGCTCAGCCTCATCTGCCCATGGCACTGCTCTCACAGAGGCACAGAGACTGGGGCTGCTTGCTTCTCTTGCCACCTCAAAATTGAAATGTAGCTTAGGTGGTCTGTGCCGGGCGCCTCCTGCAGCCCTGCTGTGAAAATGTGAACGTCTGCAGATAGCTCGCAGCCAGAAAGAGCTAGCCTGGAAAGCTGTTGCTCAGCCTCATCTGCCCATGGCACGGCTCGCACAGAGGCACAGAGACTGGGGCTGCTTGCTTGTCTTGCCACCACAAACTTCAAACATACCTTTGGGAATCCGTGCAGGGGGCCTCCGGCAGCGCTGCTCTGAAAATGCAAACGTCTGCAGATAGCTCTCAGTCAGAAAGAGCTAGCCTGGAAAGCTGTTGCTCAGCCTCATCTGACCATGGCACTGCTCGCACAGAGGCACAGAGACTGGGGCTGCTTGCTTGTCTTGCCACTTCAAACTTGAAATGTAGCTTTGGGGATCCGTGCACTGTGACTCCGGCAGCCCTGCTCTGAAAATGCGAACGTCTGTACATAGCTCGCAGCCAGAAAGAGCTAGCCTGGAAAGCTGTTGCTCAGCCTCATCTGCCCATGGCACTGCTCGCACAGAGGCACAGGGACTGGGGCTGCTTGCTTGTCTTGCCACCTCAAACTTGAAACGTAGCTTTGGGGATCCGTGCACTGTGACTCCGGCAGCCCTGCTGTGAAAATGGGAACGTCTGCAGATAACTCGCAGCCAGAAAGAGCTAGCCTGGAAAGCTGTTGCTCAGCCTCATCTGACCATGGCACTGCTCGCACAGAGGCACAGAGACTGAGGCTGCTTGCTTGTCTTGCCACCTCAAACTTCAAAATTATCTTTGGGTGTCCGTGCCAGAGGGCCTTCGGCAGCTCTGCTCTGAAAATGCGAACGTCTGCAGATAGATCACACCCAGAAAGAGCTAGCCTGGAAAGCTGTTGCTCAGCCTCATCTGCCCATGGCACTGCTCTCACAGAGGCACAGAGACTGGGGCTGCTTGCTTCTCTTGCCACCTCAAACTTGAAATGTAGCTTAGGTGGTCTGTGCCGGGCGCCTCCGGCAAACCTGCTGTGAAAATGCAAACGTCTGCAGATAACTCGCAGGCAGAAAGAGCTAGCCTGGAAAGCTGTTGCTCAGCCTCATCTGCCCGTGGCTTTGCTCGCACAGAGGCATAGAGACTGGGGCTGCTTGCTTGTCTTGCCACCTCAAACTTGAAATGTAGCTTTGGGGATCCGTGCACTGTGACTCCGGCAGCCCTGCTCTGAAAATGGGAACGTCTGCAGATAGCTCCCAGGCAGAAAGAGCTAGCCTGGAAAGCTGTTGCTCAGCCTCATCTGCCCATGGCACTGCTCGCACAGAGGCACAGAGACTGGGGCTGCTTGCTGGTCTTGCCATCACAAACTTCAAACGTAGCTTAAGTGGTCCTTGGCGGGATCCTTCGGCAGCCCTTCTTAAAAAATGGGAACGTCTACAGATAGATCGCAGCCAGAAAGAGCTAGCCTGGAAAGCTGTTGCTCAGCCTCATCTGCCCATGGCATTGCTCGCACAGAGGCACAGGGAGTGGGGCTGCTTGCTTGTCTTGCCACCTCAAACTTGAAATGTAGCTTTGGGTGTCCGTGCCAGGGGGCCTCCGGCAGCTCTGCTCTGAAAATGCGACCGTCTGCAGATAGCTCGCAGGCAGAAAGAGCTAGCCTGGAAAGCTGTTGCTCAGCCTCATCTGCCCATGGCATTGCTCGCACAGAGGCACAGAGAGTGGGGCTGCTTACTTGTCTTGACACCACAAACTTCAAAAGTACCTTTGGGAATCCGTGCAGGGTGCCTTCGGCAGCACTGCTCTGAAAATGCAAACGTCTGCAGATAGATCACAGCCAGAAAGAGCTAGCCTGGAAAGCTGTTGCTCAGCCTCATCTGCCCATGGCACTGCTCGCACAGAGGCACAGAGACTGGGGCTGCTTGCTTGTCTTGCCACTTCAAACTTGAAATGTAGCTTTGGGGATCCGTGCACTGTGACTCCGGCAGCCCTGCTCTGAAAATGCGAACGTCTGTACATAGCTCGCAGCCAGAAAGAGCTAGCCTGGAAAGCTGTTGCTCAGCCTCATCTGACCATGGAACTGCTCGCACAGAGGCACAGAGACTGTGGCTGCTTGCTTGTCTTGCCACCTCAAACTTCAAACGTAAATTTGGGTGTCCGTGCCAGGCACCTCCAACACCCCTACTCCCAAAATGCGAACGTCTGCAGATAGCTCGCAGGCAGAAAGAGCTAGCCTGGAAAGCTGTTGCTCAGCCTCATCTGCCCATGGCACTGCTCTCACAGAGGCACAGAGACTGGGGCTGCTTGCTTCTCTTGCCACCTCAAAATTGAAATGTAGCTTAGGTGGTCTGTGCCGGGCGCCTCCTGCAGCCCTGCTGTGAAAATGTGAACGTCTGCAGATAGCTCGCAGCCAGAAAGAGCTAGCCTGGAAAGCTGTTGCTCAGCCTCATCTGCCCATGGCACGGCTCGCACAGAGGCACAGAGACTGGGGCTGCTTGCTTGTCTTGCCACCACAAACTTCAAACATACCTTTGGGAATCCGTGCAGGGGGCCTCCGGCAGCGCTGCTCTGAAAATGCAAACGTCTGCAGATAGCTCTCAGTCAGAAAGAGCTAGCCTGGAAAGCTGTTGCTCAGCCTCATCTGACCATGGCACTGCTCGCACAGAGGCACAGAGACTGGGGCTGCTTGCTTGTCTTGCCACTTCAAACTTGAAATGTAGCTTTGGGGATCCTTGCACTGTGACTCCGGCAGCCCTGCTCTGAAAATGCGAACGTCTGTACATAGCTCGCAGCCAGAAAGAGCTAGCCTGGAAAGCTGTTGCTCAGCCTCATCTGCCCATGGCACTGCTCGCACAGAGGCACAGGGACTGGGGCTGCTTGCTTGTCTTGCCACCTCAAACTTGAAACGTAGCTTTGGGGATCCGTGCACTGTGACTCCGGCAGCCCTGCTGTGAAAATGGGAACGTCTGCAGATAACTCGCAGCCAGAAAGAGCTAGCCTGGAAAGCTGTTGCTCAGCCTCATCTGACCATGGCACTGCTCGCACAGAGGCACAGAGACTGAGGCTGCTTGCTTGTCTTGCCACCTCAAACTTCAAAATTATCTTTGGGTGTCCGTGCCAGAGGGCCTTCGGCAGCTCTGCTCTGAAAATGCGAACGTCTGCAGATAGATCACACCCAGAAAGAGCTAGCCTGGAAAGCTGTTGCTCAGCCTCATCTGCCCATGGCACTGCTCTCACAGAGGCACAGAGACTGGGGCTGCTTGCTTCTCTTGCCACCTCAAACTTGAAATGTAGCTTAGGTGGTCTGTGCCGGGCGCCTCCGGCAAACCTGCTGTGAAAATGCAAACGTCTGCAGATAACTCGCAGGCAGAAAGAGCTAGCCTGGAAAGCTGTTGCTCAGCCTCATCTGCCCGTGGCTTTGCTCGCACAGAGGCATAGAGACTGGGGCTGCTTGCTTGTCTTGCCACCTCAAACTTGAAATGTAGCTTTGGGGATCCGTGCACTGTGACTCCGGCAGCCCTGCTCTGAAAATGGGAACGTCTGCAGATAGCTCCCAGGCAGAAAGAGCTAGCCTGGAAAGCTGTTGCTCAGCCTCATCTGCCCATGGCACTGCTCGCACAGAGGCACAGAGACTGGGGCTGCTTGCTGGTCTTGCCATCACAAACTTCAAACGTAGCTTAAGTGGTCCTTGGCGGGATCCTTCGGCAGCCCTTCTTAAAAAATGGGAACGTCTACAGATAGATCGCAGCCAGAAAGAGCTAGCCTGGAAAGCTGTTGCTCAGCCTCATCTGCCCATGGCATTGCTCGCACAGAGGCACAGAGACTGGGGCTGCTTGCTTGTCTTGCCACCACAAACTTGAAATGTAGCTTTGGGGATCCGTGCACTGTGACTCCGGCAGCCCTGCTCTGAAAATGCAAACGTCTGCAGATAGCTCGCAGCCAGAAAGAGCTAGCCTTGAAAGCTGTTGCTCAGCCTCATCTGCCCATGGCACTGCTCGCACAGAGGCACAGGGACTGGGGCTGCTTGCTTGTCTTGCCACCTCAAACTTGAAATGTAGCTTTGGGTGTCCGTGCCAGGGGGCCTCCGGCAGCTCTGCTCTGAAAATGCGACCGTCTGCAGATAGCTCGCAGGCAGAAAGAGCTAGCCTGGAAAGCTGTTGCTCAGCCTCATCTGCCCATGGCATTGCTCGCACAGAGGCACAGAGACTGGGGCTGCTTACTTGTCTTGACACCACAAACTTCAAAAGTACCTTTGAGAATCCGTGCAGGGTGCCTTCGGCAGCACTGCTCTGAAAATGCAAACGTCTGCAGATAGATCACAGCCAGAAAGAGCTAGCCTGGAAAGCTGTTGCTCAGCCTCATCTGCCCATGGCACTGCTCGCACAGAGGCACAGAGACTGGGGCTGCTTGCTTGTCTTGCCACTTCAAACTTGAAATGTAGCTTTGGGGATCCGTGCACTCTGACTCCGGCAGCCCTGCTCTGAAAATGCGAACGTCTGTACATAGCTCGCAGCCAGAAAGAGCTAGCCTGGAAAGCTGTTGCTCAGCCTCATCTGCCCATGGCACTGCTCGCACAGAGGCACAGGGACTGGGGCTGCTTGCTTGTCTTGCCACCTCAAACTTGAAACGTAGCTTTGGGGATCCGTGCACTGTGACTCTGGCAGCCCTGCTCTGAAAATGGGAACGTCTGCAGATAGCTCCCAGGCAGAAAGAGCTAGCCTGGAAAGATGTTGCTCAGCCTCATCTGCCCATGGCATTGCTCGCACAGAGGCACAGGGACTGGAGCTGCTTGCTTGTCTTGCCACCTCAAACTTCAAAAGTACCTTTGGGAATCCGTGCAGGGTGCCTTCGGCAGCACTGCTCTGAAAATGCAAACGTCTGCAGATAGATCACAGCCAGAAAGAGCTAGCCTGGAAAGCTGTTGCTCAGCCTCATCTGCCCATGGCACTGCTCGCACAGAGGCACAGAGACTGGGGCTGCTTGCTTGTCTTGCCACTTCAAACTTGAAATGTAGCTTTGGGGATCCGTGCACTGTGACTCCGGCAGCCCTGCTCTGAAAATGCAAATGTCTGCAGATAACTCGCAGCCAGAAAGAGCTAGCCTGGAAAGCTGTTGCTCAGCCTCATCTGACCATGGAACTGCTCGCACAGAGGCACAGGGACTGAGGCTGCTTGCTTGTCTTGCCACCTCAAACTTCAAAATTATCTTTGGGTGTCCGTGTCAGGGGGCCTCCGGCAGCTCTGCTCTGAAAATGCGAACGTCTGCAGATAGCTCGCAGGCAGAAAGAGCTAGCCTTGAAAGCTGTTGCTCAGCCTCATCTGCCCATGGCATTGCTCGCACAGAGGCATAGAGACTGGGGCTGCTTACTTGTCTTGACACCACAAACTTCAAAAGTACCTTTGGGAATCCGTGCAGGGTGCCTTCGGCAGCACTGCTCTGAAAATGCAAACGTCTGCAGATAACTCGCAGGCAGAAAGAGCTAGCCTGGAAAGCTGTTGCTCAGCCTCATCTGCCCATGGCACTGCTCGCACAGAGGCATAGGACTGGGGCTGCTTGCTTGTCTTGCCACCTCAAACTTGAAATGTAGCTTTGGGGATCCGTGCACTGTGACTCCGGCAGCCCTGCTCTGAAAATGTGAAAACTGCAGATACCTCCCAGGCAGAAAGAGCTAGCCTGGAAAGCTGTTGCTCAGCCTCATCTGCCCATGGCATTGCTCGCACAGAGGCACAGAGACTGGGGCTGCTTGCTTGTCTTGCCACCACAAACTTCAAACGTTCCTTTGGGAATCCGTGCAGGGGGCCTTCGGCAGCGCTGCTCTGAAAATGCAAACGTCTGCAGAGAGCTCTCAGTCAGAAAGAGCTAGCCTGGAAAGCTGTTGCTCAGCCTCATCTGCCCATGGCACTGCTCGCACAGAGGCACAGAGACTGGGGCTGCTTGCTTGTCTTGCCACTTCAAACTTGAAATGTAGCTTTGGGGATCCGTGCACTGTGACTCCGGCAGCCCTGCTCTGAAAATGCGAACGTCTGTACATAGCTCGCAGCCAGAAAGAGCTAGCCTGGAAAGCTGTTGCTCAGCCTCATCTGCCCATGGCACTGCTCGCACAGAGGCACAGGGACTGGGGCTGCTTGCTGGTCTTGCCATCACAAACTTCAAACGTAGCTTAGGTGGTCCTTGGCGGGATCCTTCGGCAGCCCTTCTTAAAAAATTGGAACGTCTGCAGATAGATCGCAGCCAGAAAGAGCTAGCCTGGAAAGCTGTTGCTCAGCCTCATCTGCCCGTGGCTTTGCTCGCACAGAGGCACAGAGACTGGGGCTGCTTGCTTGTCTTGCCACCACAAACTTCAAACGTTCCTTTGGGAATCCGTGCAGGGGGCCTTCGGCAGCGCTGCTCTGAAAATGCAAACGTCTGCAGAGAGCTCTCAGTCAGAAAGAGCTAGCCTGGAAAGCTGTTGCTCAGCCTCATCTGCCCATGGCACTGCTCGCACAGAGGCACAGAGACTGGGGCTGCTTGCTTGTCTTGCCACTTCAAACTTGAAATGTAGCTTTGGGGATCCGTGCACTGTGACTCCGGCAGCCCTGCTCTGAAAATGCGAACGTCTGTACATAGCTCGCAGCCAGAAAGAGCTAGCCTGGAAAGCTGTTGCTCAGCCTCATCTGCCCATGGCACTGCTCGCACAGAGGCACAGGGACTGGGGCTGCTTGCTGGTCTTGCCATCACAAACTTCAAACGTAGCTTAGGTGGTCCTTGGCGGGATCCTTCGGCAGCCCTTCTTAAAAAATTGGAACGTCTGCAGATAGATCGCAGCCAGAAAGAGCTAGCCTGGAAAGCTGTTGCTCAGCCTCATCTGCCCGTGGCTTTGCTCGCACAGAGGCACAGAGACTGGGGCTGCTTGCTTGTCTTGCCACCACAAACTTCAAAAGTACCTTTGGGAATCCGTGCAGGTTGCCTCAGGCAGCCCTGCTCTGAAAATGCAAACATCTGCAGATAGCTCGCAGCCAAAAGAAGCTAGCCCGGATAGCTGTTGCTCAGCCTCATCTGCCCATGGCACTGCTCGCACAGAGGCATAGAGACTGGGGCTGCTTGCTTGTCTTGCCACCTCAAACTTGAAACGTAGCTTTGGGGATCCGTGCACTGTGACTCCGGCAGCCCTGCTCTGAAAATGCAAACGTCTGCAGATAGCTCGCAGCCAGAAAGAGCTAGCCTTGAAAGCTGTTGCTCAGCCTCATCTGCCCATGGCACTGCTCGCACAGAGGCACAGGGACTGGGGCTGCTTGCTTGTCTTGCCACCTCAAACTTGAAATGTAGCTTTGGGTGTCCGTGCCAGGGGGCCTCCGGCAGCTCTGCTCTGAAAATGCGACCGTCTGCAGATAGCTCGCAGGCAGAAAGAGCTAGCCTGGAAAGCTGTTGCTCAGCCTCATCTGCCCATGGCATTGCTCGCACAGAGGCACAGAGACTGGGGCTGCTTGCTTGTCTTGCCACCACAAACTTCAAACGTTCCTTTGGGAATCCGTGCAGGGGGCCTTCGGCAGCGCTGCTCTGAAAATGCAAACGTCTGCAGAGAGCTCTCAGTCAGAAAGAGCTAGCCTGGAAAGCTGTTGCTCAGCCTCATCTGCCCATGGCACTGCTCGCACAGAGGCACAGAGACTGGGGCTGCTTGCTTGTCTTGCCACTTCAAACTTGAAATGTAGCTTTGGGGATCCGTGCACTGTGACTCCGGCAGCCCTGCTCTGAAAATGCGAACGTCTGTACATAGCTCGCAGCCAGAAAGAGCTAGCCTGGAAAGCTGTTGCTCAGCCTCATCTGCCCATGGCACTGCTCGCACAGAGGCACAGGGACTGGGGCTGCTTGCTTGTCTTGCCACCTCAAACTTGAAACGTAGCTTTGGGGATCCGTGCACTGTGACTCCGGCAGGCCTGCTCTGAAAATGGGAACGTCTGCAGATAACTCGTAGCCAGAAAGAGCTAGCCTGGAAAGCTGTTGCTCAGCCTCATCTGACCATGGAACTGCTCGCACAGAGGCACAGAGACTGAGGCTGCTTTCTTGTCTTGCCACCTCAAACTTCAAAATTATCTTTGGGTGTCCGTGCCAGAGGGCCTCCGGCAGCTCTGCTCTGAAAATGCGAACGTCTGCAGATAGATCACAGCCAGAAAGAGCTAGCCTGGAAAGCTGTTGCTCAGCCTCATCTGCCCATGGCACTGCTCTCACAGAGGCACAGAGACTGGGGCTGCTTGCTGGTCTTGCCATCACAAACTTCAAACGTAGCTTAGGTGGTCCTTGGCGGGATCCTTCGGCAGCCCTTCTTAAAAAATTGGAACGTCTGCAGATAGATCGCAGCCAGAAAGAGCTAGCCTGGAAAGCTGTTGCTCAGCCTCATCTGCCCATGGCACTGCTCGCACAGAGGCACAGGGACTGGGGCTGCTTGCTGGTCTTGCCATCACAAACTTCAAACGTAGCTTAGGTGGTCCTTGGCGGGATCCTTCGGCAGCCCTTCTTAAAAAATTGGAACGTCTGCAGATAGATCGCAGCCAGAAAGAGCTAGCCTGGAAAGCTGTTGCTCAGCCTCATCTGCCCGTGGCTTTGCTCGCACAGAGGCACAGAGACTGGGGCTGCTTGCTTGTCTTGCCACCACAAACTTCAAAAGTACCTTTGGGAATCCGTGCAGGTTGCCTCAGGCAGCCCTGCTCTGAAAATGCAAACATCTGCAGATAGCTCGCAGCCAAAAGAAGCTAGCCCGGATAGCTGTTGCTCAGCCTCATCTGCCCATGGCACTGCTCGCACAGAGGCATAGAGACTGGGGCTGCTTGCTTGTCTTGCCACCTCAAACTTGAAACGTAGCTTTGGGGATCCGTGCACTGTGACTCCGGCAGCCCTGCTCTGAAAATGCAAACGTCTGCAGATAGCTCGCAGCCAGAAAGAGCTAGCCTTGAAAGCTGTTGCTCAGCCTCATCTGCCCATGGCACTGCTCGCACAGAGGCACAGGGACTGGGGCTGCTTGCTTGTCTTGCCACCTCAAACTTGAAATGTAGCTTTGGGGATCCGTGCACTGTGACTCCGGCAGGCCTGCTCTGAAAATGGGAACGTCTGCAGATAACTCGTAGCCAGAAAGAGCTAGCCTGGAAAGCTGTTGCTCAGCCTCATCTGACCATGGAACTGCTCGCACAGAGGCACAGAGACTGAGGCTGCTTTCTTGTCTTGCCACCTCAAACTTCAAAATTATCTTTGGGTGTCCGTGCCAGAGGGCCTCCGGCAGCTCTGCTCTGAAAATGCGAACGTCTGCAGATAGATCACAGCCAGAAAGAGCTAGCCTGGAAAGCTGTTGCTCAGCCTCATCTGCCCATGGCACTGCTCTCACAGAGGCACAGAGACTGGGGCTGCTTGCTGGTCTTGCCATCACAAACTTCAAACGTAGCTTAGGTGGTCCTTGGCGGGATCCTTCGGCAGCCCTTCTTAAAAAATTGGAACGTCTGCAGATAGATCGCAGCCAGAAAGAGCTAGCCTGGAAAGCTGTTGCTCAGCCTCATCTGCCCGTGGCTTTGCTCGCACAGAGGCACAGAGACTGGGGCTGCTTGCTTGTCTTGCCACCACAAACTTCAAAAGTACCTTTGGGAATCCGTGTAGGTTGCCTCCGGCAGCCCTGCTCTGAAAATGCAAACATCTGCAGATAGCTCGCAGCCAAAAGAAGCTAGCCCGGATAGCTGTTGCTCAGCCTCATCTGCCCATGGCACTGCTCGCACAGAGGCATAGAGACTGGGGCTGCTTGCTTGTCTTGCCACCTCAAACTTGAAACGTAGCTTTGGGGATCCGTGCACTGTGACTCCGGCAGCCCTGCTCTGAAAATGAAAACGTCTGCAGATAGCTCGCAGCCAGAAAGAGCTAGCCTTGAAAGCTGTTGCTCAGCCTCATCTGCCCATGGCACTGCTCGCACAGAGGCACAGGGACTGGGGCTGCTTGCTTGTCTTGCCACCTCAAACTTGAAATGTAGCTTTGGGTGTCCGTGCCAGGGGGCCTCCGGCAGCTCTGCTCTGAAAATGCGACCGTCTGCAGATAGCTCGCAGGCAGAAAGAGCTAGCCTGGAAAGCTGTTGCTCAGCCTCATCTGCCCATGGCATTGCTCGCACAGAGGCACAGAGACTGGGGCTGCTTACTTGTCTTGACACCACAAACTTCAAAAGTACCTTTGGGAATCCGTGCAGGGTGCCTTCGGCAGCACTGCTCTGAAAATGCAAACGTCTGCAGATAGATCACAGCCAGAAAGAGCTAGCCTGGAAAGCTGTTGCTCAGCCTCATCTGCCCATGGCACTGCTCGCACAGAGGCACAGAGACTGGGGCTGCTTGCTTGTCTTGCCACTTCAAACTTGAAATGTAGCTTTGGGGATCCGTGCACTGTGACTCCGGCAGCCCTGCTCTGAAAATGCGAACGTCTGTACATAGCTCGCAGCCAGAAAGAGCTAGCCTGGAAAGCTGTTGCTCAGCCTCATCTGCCCATGGCACTGCTCGCACAGAGGCACAGGGACTGGGGCTGCTTGCTTGTCTTGCCACCTCAAACTTGAAACGTAGCTTTGGGGATCCGTGCACTGTGACTCCGGCAGCCCTGCTCTGAAAATGGGAACGTCTGCAGATAGCTCCCAGGCAGAAAGAGCTAGCCTGGAAAGATGTTGCTCAGCCTCATCTGCCCATGGCATTGCTCGCACAGAGGCACAGGGACTGGAGCTGCTTGCTTGTCTTGCCACCTCAAACTTCAAACGTATATTTGGGGATCCGTGCACTGTGACTCCGGCAGCCCTGCTCTGAAAATGCAAATGTCTGCAGATAACTCGCAGCCAGAAAGAGCTAGCCTGGAAAGCTGTTGCTCAGCCTCATCTGACCATGGAACTGCTCGCACAGAGGCACAGGGACTGAGGCTGCTTGCTTGTCTTTCCACCTGAAACTTCAAAATTATCTTTGGGTGTCCGTGTCAGGGGGCCTCCGGCTGCTCTGCTCTGAAAATGCGAACGTCTGCAGATAGCTCGCAGGCAGAAAGAGCTAGCCTTGAAAGCTGTTGCTCAGCCTCATCTGCCCATGGCATTGCTCGCACAGAGGCATAGAGACTGGGGCTGCTTACTTGTCTTGACACCACAAACTTCAAAAGTACCTTTGGGAATCCGTGCAGGGTGCCTTCGGCAGCACTGCTCTGAAAATGCAAACGTCTGCAGATAACTCGCAGGCAGAAAGAGCTAGCCTGGAAAGCTGTTGCTCAGCCTCATCTGCCCATGGCACTGCTCGCACAGAGGCATAGAGACTGGGGCTGCTTGCTTGTCTTGCCACCTCAAACTTGAAATGTAGCTTTGGGGATCCGTGCACTGTGACTCCGGCAGCCCTGCTCTGAAAATGGGAACGTCTGCAGATAGCTCCCAGGCAGAAAGAGCTAGCCTGGAAAGCTGTTGCTCAGCCTCATCTGCCCATGGCACTGCTCGCACAGAGGCACAGAGACTGGGGCTGCTTGCTGGTCTTGCCATCACAAACTTCAAACGTAGCTTAAGTGGTCCTTGGCGGGATCCTTCGGCAGCCCTTCTTAAAAAATGGGAACGTCTACAGATAGATCGCAGCCAGAAAGAGCTAGCCTGGAAAGCTGTTGCTCAGCCTCATCTGCCCATGGCATTGCTCGCACAGAGGCACAGAGACTGGGGCTGCTTGCTTGTCTTGCCACCACAAACTTGAAATGTAGCTTTGGGGATCCGTGCACTGTGACTCCGGCAGCCCTGCTCTGAAAATGCAAACGTCTGCAGATAGCTCGCAGCCAGAAAGAGCTAGCCTTGAAAGCTGTTGCTCAGCCTCATCTGCCCATGGCACTGCTCGCACAGAGGCACAGGGACTGGGGCTGCTTGCTTGTCTTGCCACCTCAAACTTGAAATGTAGCTTTGGGTGTCCGTGCCAGGGGGCCTCCGGCAGCTCTGCTCTGAAAATGCGACCGTCTGCAGATAGCTCGCAGGCAGAAAGAGCTAGCCTGGAAAGCTGTTGCTCAGCCTCATCTGCCCATGGCATTGCTCGCACAGAGGCACAGAGACTGGGGCTGCTTACTTGTCTTGACACCACAAACTTCAAAAGTACCTTTGAGAATCCGTGCAGGGTGCCTTCGGCAGCACTGCTCTGAAAATGCAAACGTCTGCAGATAGATCACAGCCAGAAAGAGCTAGCCTGGAAAGCTGTTGCTCAGCCTCATCTGCCCATGGCACTGCTCGCACAGAGGCACAGAGACTGGGGCTGCTTGCTTGTCTTGCCACTTCAAACTTGAAATGTAGCTTTGGGGATCCGTGCACTCTGACTCCGGCAGCCCTGCTCTGAAAATGCGAACGTCTGTACATAGCTCGCAGCCAGAAAGAGCTAGCCTGGAAAGCTGTTGCTCAGCCTCATCTGCCCATGGCACTGCTCGCACAGAGGCACAGGGACTGGGGCTGCTTGCTTGTCTTGCCACCTCAAACTTGAAACGTAGCTTTGGGGATCCGTGCACTGTGACTCTGGCAGCCCTGCTCTGAAAATGGGAACGTCTGCAGATAGCTCCCAGGCAGAAAGAGCTAGCCTGGAAAGATGTTGCTCAGCCTCATCTGCCCATGGCATTGCTCGCACAGAGGCACAGGGACTGGAGCTGCTTGCTTGTCTTGCCACCTCAAACTTCAAAAGTACCTTTGGGAATCCGTGCAGGGTGCCTTCGGCAGCACTGCTCTGAAAATGCAAACGTCTGCAGATAGATCACAGCCAGAAAGAGCTAGCCTGGAAAGCTGTTGCTCAGCCTCATCTGCCCATGGCACTGCTCGCACAGAGGCACAGAGACTGGGGCTGCTTGCTTGTCTTGCCACTTCAAACTTGAAATGTAGCTTTGGGGATCCGTGCACTGTGACTCCGGCAGCCCTGCTCTGAAAATGCAAATGTCTGCAGATAACTCGCAGCCAGAAAGAGCTAGCCTGGAAAGCTGTTGCTCAGCCTCATCTGACCATGGAACTGCTCGCACAGAGGCACAGGGACTGAGGCTGCTTGCTTGTCTTGCCACCTCAAACTTCAAAATTATCTTTGGGTGTCCGTGTCAGGGGGCCTCCGGCAGCTCTGCTCTGAAAATGCGAACGTCTGCAGATAGCTCGCAGGCAGAAAGAGCTAGCCTTGAAAGCTGTTGCTCAGCCTCATCTGCCCATGGCATTGCTCGCACAGAGGCATAGAGACTGGGGCTGCTTACTTGTCTTGACACCACAAACTTCAAAAGTACCTTTGGGAATCCGTGCAGGGTGCCTTCGGCAGCACTGCTCTGAAAATGCAAACGTCTGCAGATAACTCGCAGGCAGAAAGAGCTAGCCTGGAAAGCTGTTGCTCAGCCTCATCTGCCCATGGCACTGCTCGCACAGAGGCATAGGACTGGGGCTGCTTGCTTGTCTTGCCACCTCAAACTTGAAATGTAGCTTTGGGGATCCGTGCACTGTGACTCCGGCAGCCCTGCTCTGAAAATGTGAAAACTGCAGATACCTCCCAGGCAGAAAGAGCTAGCCTGGAAAGCTGTTGCTCAGCCTCATCTGCCCATGGCATTGCTCGCACAGAGGCACAGAGACTGGGGCTGCTTGCTTGTCTTGCCAGCACAAACTTCAAACGTTCCTTTGGGAATCCGTGCAGGGGGCCTTCGGCAGCGCTGCTCTGAAAATGCAAACGTCTGCAGAGAGCTCTCAGTCAGAAAGAGCTAGCCTGGAAAGCTGTTGCTCAGCCTCATCTGCCCATGGCACTGCTCGCACAGAGGCACAGAGACTGGGGCTGCTTGCTTGTCTTGCCACTTCAAACTTGAAATGTAGCTTTGGGGATCCGTGCACTGTGACTCCGGCAGCCCTGCTCTGAAAATGCGAACGTCTGTACATAGCTCGCAGCCAGAAAGAGCTAGCCTGGAAAGCTGTTGCTCAGCCTCATCTGCCCATGGCACTGCTCGCACAGAGGCACAGGGACTGGGGCTGCTTGCTGGTCTTGCCATCACAAACTTCAAACGTAGCTTAGGTGGTCCTTGGCGGGATCCTTCGGCAGCCCTTCTTAAAAAATTGGAACGTCTGCAGATAGATCGCAGCCAGAAAGAGCTAGCCTGGAAAGCTGTTGCTCAGCCTCATCTGCCCGTGGCTTTGCTCGCACAGAGGCACAGAGACTGGGGCTGCTTGCTTGTCTTGCCACCACAAACTTCAAAAGTACCTTTGGGAATCCGTGCAGGTTGCCTCAGGCAGCCCTGCTCTGAAAATGCAAACATCTGCAGATAGCTCGCAGCCAAAAGAAGCTAGCCCGGATAGCTGTTGCTCAGCCTCATCTGCCCATGGCACTGCTCGCACAGAGGCATAGAGACTGGGGCTGCTTGCTTGTCTTGCCACCTCAAACTTGAAACGTAGCTTTGGGGATCCGTGCACTGTGACTCCGGCAGCCCTGCTCTGAAAATGAAAACGTCTGCAGATAGCTCGCAGCCAGAAAGAGCTAGCCTTGAAAGCTGTTGCTCAGCCTCATCTGCCCATGGCACTGCTCGCACAGAGGCACAGGGACTGGGGCTGCTTGCTTGTCTTGCCACCTCAAACTTGAAATGTAGCTTTGGGTGTCCGTGCCAGGGGGCCTCCGGCAGCTCTGCTCTGAAAATGCGACCGTCTGCAGATAGCTCGCAGGCAGAAAGAGCTAGCCTGGAAAGCTGTTGCTCAGCCTCATCTGCCCATGGCATTGCTCGCACAGAGGCACAGAGACTGGGGCTGCTTGCTTGTCTTGCCACCACAAACTTCAAACGTTCCTTTGGGAATCCGTGCAGGGGGCCTTCGGCAGCGCTGCTCTGAAAATGCAAACGTCTGCAGAGAGCTCTCAGTCAGAAAGAGCTAGCCTGGAAAGCTGTTGCTCAGCCTCATCTGCCCATGGCACTGCTCGCACAGAGGCACAGAGACTGGGGCTGCTTGCTTGTCTTGCCACTTCAAACTTGAAATGTAGCTTTGGGGATCCGTGCACTGTGACTCCGGCAGCCCTGCTCTGAAAATGCGAACGTCTGTACATAGCTCGCAGCCAGAAAGAGCTAGCCTGGAAAGCTGTTGCTCAGCCTCATCTGCCCATGGCACTGCTCGCACAGAGGCACAGGGACTGGGGCTGCTTGCTTGTCTTGCCACCTCAAACTTGAAACGTAGCTTTGGGGATCCGTGCACTGTGACTCCGGCAGGCCTGCTCTGAAAATGGGAACGTCTGCAGATAACTCGTAGCCAGAAAGAGCTAGCCTGGAAAGCTGTTGCTCAGCCTCATCTGACCATGGAACTGCTCGCACAGAGGCACAGAGACTGAGGCTGCTTTCTTGTCTTGCCACCTCAAACTTCAAAATTATCTTTGGGTGTCCGTGCCAGAGGGCCTCCGGCAGCTCTGCTCTGAAAATGCGAACGTCTGCAGATAGATCACAGCCAGAAAGAGCTAGCCTGGAAAGCTGTTGCTCAGCCTCATCTGCCCATGGCACTGCTCTCACAGAGGCACAGAGACTGGGGCTGCTTGCTGGTCTTGCCATCACAAACTTCAAACGTAGCTTAGGTGGTCCTTGGCGGGATCCTTCGGCAGCCCTTCTTAAAAAATTGGAACGTCTGCAGATAGATCGCAGCCAGAAAGAGCTAGCCTGGAAAGCTGTTGCTCAGCCTCATCTGCCCATGGCACTGCTCGCACAGAGGCACAGGGACTGGGGCTGCTTGCTGGTCTTGCCATCACAAACTTCAAACGTAGCTTAGGTGGTCCTTGGCGGGATCCTTCGGCAGCCCTTCTTAAAAAATTGGAACGTCTGCAGATAGATCGCAGCCAGAAAGAGCTAGCCTGGAAAGCTGTTGCTCAGCCTCATCTGCCCGTGGCTTTGCTCGCACAGAGGCACAGAGACTGGGGCTGCTTGCTTGTCTTGCCACCACAAACTTCAAAAGTACCTTTGGGAATCCGTGCAGGTTGCCTCAGGCAGCCCTGCTCTGAAAATGCAAACATCTGCAGATAGCTCGCAGCCAAAAGAAGCTAGCCCGGATAGCTGTTGCTCAGCCTCATCTGCCCATGGCACTGCTCGCACAGAGGCATAGAGACTGGGGCTGCTTGCTTGTCTTGCCACCTCAAACTTGAAACGTAGCTTTGGGGATCCGTGCACTGTGACTCCGGCAGCCCTGCTCTGAAAATGCAAACGTCTGCAGATAGCTCGCAGCCAGAAAGAGCTAGCCTTGAAAGCTGTTGCTCAGCCTCATCTGCCCATGGCACTGCTCGCACAGAGGCACAGGGACTGGGGCTGCTTGCTTGTCTTGCCACCTCAAACTTGAAATGTAGCTTTGGGGATCCGTGCACTGTGACTCCGGCAGGCCTGCTCTGAAAATGGGAACGTCTGCAGATAACTCGTAGCCAGAAAGAGCTAGCCTGGAAAGCTGTTGCTCAGCCTCATCTGACCATGGAACTGCTCGCACAGAGGCACAGAGACTGAGGCTGCTTTCTTGTCTTGCCACCTCAAACTTCAAAATTATCTTTGGGTGTCCGTGCCAGAGGGCCTCCGGCAGCTCTGCTCTGAAAATGCGAACGTCTGCAGATAGATCACAGCCAGAAAGAGCTAGCCTGGAAAGCTGTTGCTCAGCCTCATCTGCCCATGGCACTGCTCTCACAGAGGCACAGAGACTGGGGCTGCTTGCTGGTCTTGCCATCACAAACTTCAAACGTAGCTTAGGTGGTCCTTGGCGGGATCCTTCGGCAGCCCTTCTTAAAAAATTGGAACGTCTGCAGATAGATCGCAGCCAGAAAGAGCTAGCCTGGAAAGCTGTTGCTCAGCCTCATCTGCCCGTGGCTTTGCTCGCACAGAGGCACAGAGACTGGGGCTGCTTGCTTGTCTTGCCACCACAAACTTCAAAAGTACCTTTGGGAATCCGTGTAGGTTGCCTCCGGCAGCCCTGCTCTGAAAATGCAAACATCTGCAGATAGCTCGCAGCCAAAAGAAGCTAGCCCGGATAGCTGTTGCTCAGCCTCATCTGCCCATGGCACTGCTCGCACAGAGGCATAGAGACTGGGGCTGCTTGCTTGTCTTGCCACCTCAAACTTGAAACGTAGCTTTGGGGATCCGTGCACTGTGACTCCGGCAGCCCTGCTCTGAAAATGAAAACGTCTGCAGATAGCTCGCAGCCAGAAAGAGCTAGCCTTGAAAGCTGTTGCTCAGCCTCATCTGCCCATGGCACTGCTCGCACAGAGGCACAGGGACTGGGGCTGCTTGCTTGTCTTGCCACCTCAAACTTGAAATGTAGCTTTGGGTGTCCGTGCCAGGGGGCCTCCGGCAGCTCTGCTCTGAAAATGCGACCGTCTGCAGATAGCTCGCAGGCAGAAAGAGCTAGCCTGGAAAGCTGTTGCTCAGCCTCATCTGCCCATGGCATTGCTCGCACAGAGGCACAGAGACTGGGGCTGCTTACTTGTCTTGACACCACAAACTTCAAAAGTACCTTTGGGAATCCGTGCAGGGTGCCTTCGGCAGCACTGCTCTGAAAATGCAAACGTCTGCAGATAGATCACAGCCAGAAAGAGCTAGCCTGGAAAGCTGTTGCTCAGCCTCATCTGCCCATGGCACTGCTCGCACAGAGGCACAGAGACTGGGGCTGCTTGCTTGTCTTGCCACTTCAAACTTGAAATGTAGCTTTGGGGATCCGTGCACTGTGACTCCGGCAGCCCTGCTCTGAAAATGCGAACGTCTGTACATAGCTCGCAGCCAGAAAGAGCTAGCCTGGAAAGCTGTTGCTCAGCCTCATCTGCCCATGGCACTGCTCGCACAGAGGCACAGGGACTGGGGCTGCTTGCTTGTCTTGCCACCTCAAACTTGAAACGTAGCTTTGGGGATCCGTGCACTGTGACTCCGGCAGCCCTGCTCTGAAAATGGGAACGTCTGCAGATAGCTCCCAGGCAGAAAGAGCTAGCCTGGAAAGATGTTGCTCAGCCTCATCTGCCCATGGCATTGCTCGCACAGAGGCACAGGGACTGGAGCTGCTTGCTTGTCTTGCCACCTCAAACTTCAAACGTATATTTGGGGATCCGTGCACTGTGACTCCGGCAGCCCTGCTCTGAAAATGCAAATGTCTGCAGATAACTCGCAGCCAGAAAGAGCTAGCCTGGAAAGCTGTTGCTCAGCCTCATCTGACCATGGAACTGCTCGCACAGAGGCACAGGGACTGAGGCTGCTTGCTTGTCTTTCCACCTGAAACTTCAAAATTATCTTTGGGTGTCCGTGTCAGGGGGCCTCCGGCTGCTCTGCTCTGAAAATGCGAACGTCTGCAGATAGCTCGCAGGCAGAAAGAGCTAGCCTTGAAAGCTGTTGCTCAGCCTCATCTGCCCATGGCATTGCTCGCACAGAGGCATAGAGACTGGGGCTGCTTACTTGTCTTGACACCACAAACTTCAAAAGTACCTTTGGGAATCCGTGCAGGGTGCCTTCGGCAGCACTGCTCTGAAAATGCAAACGTCTGCAGATAACTCGCAGGCAGAAAGAGCTAGCCTGGAAAGCTGTTGCTCAGCCTCATCTGCCCATGGCACTGCTCGCACAGAGGCATAGAGACTGGGGCTGCTTGCTTGTCTTGCCACCTCAAACTTGAAATGTATCTTTGGGGATCCGTGCACTGTGACTCCGGCAGCCCTGCTCTGAAAATGTGAAAACTGCAGATACCTCCCAGGCAGAAAGAGCTAGCCTGGAAAGCTGTTGCTCAGCCTCATCTGCCCATGGCATTGCTCGCACAGAGGCACAGAGACTGGGGCTGCTTGCTTGTCTTGCCACCACAAACTTCAAACGTTCCTTTGGGAATCCGTGCAGGGGGCCTCCGGCAGCGCTGCTCTGAAAATGCAAACGTCTGCAGAGAGCTCTCAGTCAGAAAGAGCTAGCCTGGAAAGCTGTTGCTCAGCCTCATCTGACCATGGCACTGCTCGCACAGAGGCACAGAGACTGGGGCTGCTTGCTTGTCTTGCCACTTCAAACTTGAAATGTAGCTTTGGGGATCCGTGCACTGTGACTCCGGCAGCCCTGCTCTGAAAATGCGAACGTCTGTACATAGCTCGCAGCCAGAAAGAGCTAGCCTGGAAAGCTGTTGCTCAGCCTCGTCTGCCCATGGCACTGCTCGCAGAGAGGCACAGGGGCTGGGGCTGCTTGCTTGTCTTGCCACCTCAAACTTGAAACATAGCTTTGGGGATCCGTGCACTGTGACTCCGGCAGCCCTGCTCTGAAAATGGGAACGTCTGCAGATAACTCGTAGCCAGAAAGAGCTAGCCTGGAAAGCTGTTGCTCAGCCTCATCTGACCATGGAACTGCTCGCACAGAGGCACAGAGACTGAGGCTGCTTTCTTGTCTTGCCACCTCAAACTTCAAAATTATCTTTGGGTGTCCGTGCCAAAGGGCCTCCGGCAGCTCTGCTCTGAAAATGCGAACGTCTGCAGATAACTCGCAGGCAGAAAGAGCTAGCCTGGAAAGCTGTTGCTCAGCCTCATCTGCCCATGGCACTGCTCGCACAGAGGCACAGAGACTGGGGCTGCTTGCTGGTCTTGCCATCACAAACTTCAAACGTAGCTTAGGTGGTCCTTGGCGGGATCCTTCGGCAGCCCTTCTTAAAAAATGGGAACGTCTACAGATAGATCGCAGCCAGAAAGAGCTAGCCTGGAAAGCTGTTGCTCAGCCTCATCTGCCCGTGGCTTTGCTCGCACAGAGGCACAGAGACTGGGGCTGCTTGCTTGTCTTGCCACCACAAACTTGAAATGTAGCTTTGGGGATCCGTGCACTGTGACTCCGGCAGCCCTGCTCTGAAAATGCAAACGTCTGCAGATAGCTCGCAGCCAGAAAGAGCTAGCCTTGAAAGCTGTTGCTCAGCCTCATCTGCCCATGGCACTGCTCGCACAGAGGCATAGAGACTGGGGCTGCTTGCTTGTCTTGCCACCTCAAACTTGAAACGTAGCTTTGGGGATCCGTGCACTGTGACTCCGGCAGCCCTGCTCTGAAAATGCAAACGTCTGCAGATAGCTCGCAGCCAGAAAGAGCTAGCCTTGAAAGCTGTTGCTCAGCCTCATCTGCCCATGGCACTGCTCGCACAGAGGCACAGGGACTGGGGCTGCTTGCTTGTCTTGCCACCTCAAACTTGAAATGTAGCTTTGGGTGTCCGTGCCAGGGGGCCTCCGGCAGCTCTGCTCTGAAAATGCGACCGTCTGCAGATAGCTCGCAGGCAGAAAGAGCTAGCCTGGAAAGCTGTTGCTCAGCCTCATCTGCCCATGGCATTGCTCGCACAGAGGCACAGAGACTGGGGCTGCTTACTTGTCTTGACACCACAAACTTCAAAAGTACCTTTGGGAATCCGTGCAGGGTGCCTTCGGCAGCACTGCTCTGAAAATGCAAACGTCTGCAGATAGATCACAGCCAGAAAGAGCTAGCCTGGAAAGCTGTTGCTCAGCCTCATCTGCCCATGGCACTGCTCGCACAGAGGCACAGAGACTGGGGCTGCTTGCTTGTCTTGCCACTTCAAACTTGAAATGTAGCTTTGGGGATCCGTGCACTGTGACTCCGGCAGCCCTGCTCTGAAAATGCGAACGTCTGTACATAGCTCGCAGCCAGAAAGAGCTAGCCTGGAAAGCTGTTGCTCAGCCTCATCTGACCATGGAACTGCTCGCACAGAGGCACAGAGACTGTGGCTGCTTGCTTGTCTTGCCACCTCAAACTTCAAAATTATCTTTGGGTGTCCGTGCCAGAGGGCCTTCGGCAGCTCTGCTCTGAAAATGCGAACGTCTGCAGATAGATCACAGCCAGAAAGAGCTAGCCTGGAAAGCTGTTGCTCAGCCTCATCTGCCCATGGCACTGCTCTCACAGAGGCACAGAGACTGGGGCTGCTTGCTTCTCTTGCCACCTCAAACTTCAAAAGTACCTTTGGGAATCCGTGCAGGGTGCCTTCGGCAGCACTGCTCTGAAAATGCAAACGTCTGCAGATAGATCACAGCCAGAAAGAGCTAGCCTGGAAAGCTGTTGCTCAGCCTCATCTGCCCATGGCACTGCTCGCACAGAGGCACAGAGACTGGGGCTGCTTGCTTGTCTTGCCACTTCAAACTTGAAATGTAGCTTTGGGGATCCGTGCACTGTGACTCCGGCAGCCCTGCTCTGAAAATGCGAACGTCTGTACATAGCTCGCAGCCAGAAAGAGCTAGCCTGGAAAGCTGTTGCTCAGCCTCATCTGCCCATGGCACTGCTCGCACAGAGGCACAGGGACTGGGGCTGCTTGCTTGTCTTGCCACCTCAAACTTGAAACGTAGCTTTGGGAATCCGTGCACTGTGACTCCGGCAGCCCTGCTCTGAAAATGGGAACGTCTGCAGATAGCTCCCAGGCAGAAAGAGCTAGCCTGGAAAGATGTTGCTCAGCCTCATCTGCCCATGGCATTGCTCGCACAGAGGCACAGGGACTGGAGCTGCTTGCTTGTCTTGCCACCTCAAACTTCAAACGTATATTTGGGGATCCGTGCACTGTGACTCCGGCAGCCCTGCTCTGAAAATGCAAATGTCTGCAGATAACTCGCAGCCAGAAAGAGCTAGCCTGGAAAGCTGTTGCTCAGCCTCATCTGACCATGGAACTGCTCGCACAGAGGCACAGGGACTGAGGCTGCTTGCTTGTCTTGCCACCTCAAACTTCAAAATTATCTTTGGGTGTCCGTGTCAGGGGGCCTCCGGCAGCTCTGCTCTGAAAATGCGAACGTCTGCAGATAGCTCGCAGGCAGAAAGAGCTAGCCTTGAAAGCTGTTGCTCAGCCTCATCTGCCCATGGCATTGCTCGCACAGAGGCATAGAGACTGGGGCTGCTTACTTGTCTTGACACCACAAACTTCAAAAGTACCTTTGGGAATCCGTGCAGGGTGCCTTCGGCAGCACTGCTCTGAAAATGCAAACGTCTGCAGATAACTCGCAGGCAGAAAGAGCTAGCCTGGAAAGCTGTTGCTCAGCCTCATCTGCCCATGGCACTGCTCGCACAGAGGCATAGAGACTGGGGCTGCTTGCTTGTCTTGCCACCTCAAACTTGAAATGTAGCTTTGGGGATCCGTGCACTGTGACTCCGGCAGCCCTGCTCTGAAAATGTGAAAACTGCAGATACCTCCCAGGCAGAAAGAGCTAGCCTGGAAAGCTGTTGCTCAGCCTCATCTGCCCATGGCATTGCTCGCACAGAGGCACAGAGACTGGGGCTGCTTGCTTGTCTTGCCACCACAAACTTCAAACGTTCCTTTGGGAATCCGTGCAGGGGGCCTCCGGCAGCGCTGCTCTGAAAATGCAAACGTCTGCAGAGAGCTCTCAGTCAGAAAGAGCTAGCCTGGAAAGCTGTTGCTCAGCCTCATCTGCCCATGGCACTGCTCGCAGAGAGGCACAGGGACTGGGGCTGCTTGCTTGTCTTGCCACCTCAAACTTGAAACGTAGCTTTGGGGATCCGTGCACTGTGACTCCGGCAGCCCTGCTCTGAAAATGGGAACGTCTGCAGATAACTCGTAGCCAGAAAGAGCTAGCCTGGAAAGCTGTTGCTCAGCCTCATCTGACCATGGAACTGCTCGCACAGAGGCACAGAGACTGAGGCTGCTTTCTTGTCTTGCCACCTCAAACTTCAAAATTATCTTTGGGTGTCCGTGCCAAAGTGCCTTCGGCAGCTCTGCTCTGAAAATGCGAACGTCTGCAGATAACTCGCAGGCAGAAAGAGCTAGCCTGGAAAGCTGTTGCTCAGCCTCATCTGCCCATGGCACTGCTCGCACAGAGGCACAGAGACTGGGGCTGCTTGCTGGTCTTGCCATCACAAACTTCAAACGTAGCTTAGGTGGTCCTTGGCGGGATCCTTCGGCAGCCCTTCTTAAAAAATGGGAACGTCTACAGATAGATCGCAGCCAGAAAGAGCTAGCCTGGAAAGCTGTTGCTCAGCCTCATCTGCCCGTGGCTTTGCTCGCACAGAGGCACAGAGACTGGGGCTGCTTGCTTGTCTTGCCACCACAAACTTGAAATGTAGCTTTGGGGATCCGTGCACTGTGACTCCGGCAGCCCTGCTCTGAAAATGCAAACGTCTGCAGATAGCTCGCAGCCAGAAAGAGCTAGCCTTGAAAGCTGTTGCTCAGCCTCATCTGCCCATGGCACTGCTCGCACAGAGGCATAGAGACTGGGGCTGCTTACTTGTCTTGCCACCTCAAACTTGAAATGTAGCTTTGGGGATCCGTGCACTGTGACTCCGGCAGCCCTGCTCTGAAAATGCAAACGTCTGCAGATAGCTCGCAGCCAGAAAGAGCTAGCCTGGAAAGCTGTTGCTCAGCCTCATCTGCCCATGGCACTGCTCGCACAGAGGCACAGGGACTGGGGCTGCTTGCTTGTCTTGCCACCTCAAACTTGAAATGTAGCTTTGGGTGTCCGTGCCAGGGGGCCTCCGGCAGCTCTGCTCTGAAAATGCGACCGTCTGCAGATAGCTCGCAGGCAGAAAGAGCTAGCCTGGAAAGCTGTTGCTCAGCCTCATCTGCCCATGGCATTGCTCGCACAGAGGCACAGAGACTGGGGCTGCTTACTTGTCTTGACACCACAAACTTCAAAAGTACCTTTGGGAATCCGTGCAGGGTGCCTTCGGCAGCACTGCTCTGAAAATGCAAACGTCTGCAGATAGATCACAGCCAGAAAGAGCTAGCCTGGAAAGCTGTTGCTCAGCCTCATCTGCCCATGGCACTGCTCGCACAGAGGCACAGAGACTGGGGCTGCTTGCTTGTCTTGCCACTTCAAACTTGAAATGTAGCTTTGGGGATCCGTGCACTGTGACTCCGGCAGCCCTGCTCTGAAAATGGGAACGTCTGTACATAGCTCGCAGCCAGAAAGAGCTAGCCTGGAAAGCTGTTGCTCAGCCTCATCTGACCATGGAACTGCTCGCACAGAGGCACAGAGACTGTGGCTGCTTGCTTGTCTTGCCACCTCAAACTTCAAAATTATCTTTGGGTGTCCGTGCCAGAGGGCCTTCGGCAGCTCTGCTCTGAAAATGCGAACGTCTGCAGATAGATCACAGCCAGAAAGAGCTAGCCTGGAAAGCTGTTGCTCAGCCTCATCTGCCCATGGCACTGCTCTCACAGAGGCACAGAGACTGGGGCTGCTTGCTTCTCTTGCCACCTCAAACTTGAAATGTAGCTTAGGTGGTCTGTGCCGGGCGCCTCCGGCAAACCTGCTGTGAAAATGCAAACGTCTGCAGATAACTCGCAGGCAGAAAGAGCTAGCCTGGAAAGCTGTTGCTCAGCCTCATCTGCCCATGGCACTGCTCGCACAGAGGCACAGACACTGGGGCTGCTTGCTGGTCTTGCCATCACAAACTTCAAACGTAGCTTAGGTGGTCCTTGGCGGGATCCTTCGGCAGCCCTTCTTAAAAAATGGGAACGTCTGCAGATAGATCGCAGCCAGAAAGAGCTAGCCTGGAAAGCTGTTGCTCAGCCTCATCTGCCCGTGGCTTTGCTCGCACAGAGGCATAGAGACTGGGGCTGCTTGCTTGTCTTGCCACCTCAAACTTGAAATGTAGCTTTGGGGATCCGTGCACTGTGACTCCGGCAGCCCTGCTCTGAAAATGGGAACGTCTGCAGATAGCTCCCAGGCAGAAAGAGCTAGCCTGGAAAGCTGTTGCTCAGCCTCATCTGCCCATGGCATTGCTCGCACAGAGGCACAGGGACTGGGGCTGCTTGCTTGTCTTGCCACCTCAAACTTCAATCGTATCTTTGGGGATCCGTGCACTGTGACTCTGGCAGCCCTGCTTTGAAAATGCAAATGTCTGCAGATAACTCGCCGCCAGAAAGAGCTAGCCTGGAAAGCTGTTTCTCAGCCTCATCTGACCATGGAACTGCTCGCACAGAGGCACAGGGACTGAGGCTGCTTGCTTGTCTTGCCACCTCAAACTTCAAAATTATCTTTGGGTGTCCGTGTCAGGGGGCCTCCGGCAGCTCTGCTCTGAAAATGCGACCGTCTGCAGATAGCTCGCAGGCAGAAAGAGCTAGCCTGGAAATCTGTTGCTCAGCCTCATCTGCCCATGGCATTGCTCGCACAGAGGCACAGAGACTGGGGCTGCTTACTTGTCTTGACACCACAAACTTCAAAAGTACCTTTGGGAATCCGTGCAGGGTGCCTTAGGCAGCACTGCTCTGAAAATGCAAACGTCTGCAGATAACTCGCAGGCAGAAAGAGCTAGCCTGGAAAGCTGTTGCTCAGCCTCATCTGCCCATGGCACTGCTCGCACAGAGGCATAGAGACTGGGGCTGCTTGCTTGTCTTGCCACCTCAAACTTGAAATGTAGCTTTGGGGATCCGTGCACTGTGACTCCGGCAGCCCTGCTCTGAAAATGTGAAAACTGCAGATAACTCGTAGCCAGAAAGAGCTAGCCTGGAAAGCTGTTGCTCAGCCTCATCTGCCCATGGCATTGCTCGCACAGAGGCACAGAGACTGGGGCTGCTTGCTTGTCTTGACACCACAAACTTCAAACGTTCCTTTGGGAATCCGTGCAGGGGGCCTCCGGCAGCGCTGCTCTGAAAATGCAAACGTCTGCAGAGAGCTCTCAGTCAGAAAGAGCTAGCCTGGAAAGCTGTTGCTCAGCCTCATCTGCCCATGGCACTGCTCGCACAGAGGCACAGAGACTGGGGCTGCTTGCTTGTCTTGCCACTTCAAACTTGAAATGTAGCTTTGGGGATCCGTGCACTGTGACTCCGGCAGCCCTGCTCTGAAAATGCGAACGTCTGTACATAGCTCGCAGCCAGAAAGAGCTAGCCTGGAAAGCTGTTGCTCAGCCTCATCTGCCCATGGCACTGCTCGCACAGAGGCATAGAGACTGGGGCTGCTTGCTTGTCTTGCCACCTCAAACTTGAAATGTAGCTTTGGGGATCCGTGCACTGTGACTCCGGCAGCCCTGCTCTGAAAATGCAAACGTCTGCAGATAGCTCGCAGCCAGAAAGAGCTAGCCTTGAAAGCTGTTGCTCAGCCTCATCTGCCCATGGCACTGCTCGCACAGAGGCACAGGGACTGGGGCTGCTTGCTTGTCTTGCCACCTCAAACTTGAAATGTAGCTTTGGGTGTCCGTGCCAGGGGGCCTCCGGCAGCTCTGCTCTGAAAATGCGACCGTCTGCAGATAGCTCGCAGGCAGAAAGAGCTAGCCTGGAAAGCTGTTGCTCAGCCTCATCTGCCCATGGCATTGCTCGCACAGAGGCACAGAGACTGGGGCTGCTTACTTGTCTTGACACCACAAACTTCAAAAGTACCTTTGGGAATCCGTGCAGGGTGCCTTCGGCAGCACTGCTCTGAAAATGCAAACGTCTGCAGATAGATCACAGCCAGAAAGAGCTAGCCTGGAAAGCTGTTGCTCAGCCTCATCTGCCCATGGCACTGCTCGCACAGAGGCACAGAGACTGGGGCTGCTTGCTTGTCTTGCCACTTCAAACTTGAAATGTAGCTTTGGGGATCCGTGCACTGTGACTCCGGCAGCCCTGCTCTGAAAATGCGAACGTCTGTACATAGCTCGCAGCCAGAAAGAGCTAGCCTGGAAAGCTGTTGCTCAGCCTCATCTGCCCATGGCACTGCTCGCACAGAGGCACAGGGACTGGGGCTGCTTGCTTGTCTTGCCACCTCAAACTTGAAACGTAGCTTTGGGGATCCGTGCACTGTGACTCCGGCAGCCCTGCTCTGAAAATGGGAACGTCTGCAGATAGCTCCCAGGCAGAAAGAGCTAGCCTGGAAAGATGTTGCTCAGCCTCATCTGCCCATGGCATTGCTCGCACAGAGGCACAGGGACTGGAGCTGCTTGCTTGTCTTGCCACCTCAAACTTCAAAATTACCTTTGGGAATCCGTGCAGGGTGCCTTCGGCAGCACTGCTCTGAAAATGCAAACGTCTGCAGATAGATCACAGCCAGAAAGAGCTAGCCTGGAAAGCTGTTGCTCAGCCTCATCTGCCCATGGCACTGCTCGCACAGAGGCACAGAGACTGGGGCTGCTTGCTTGTCTTGCCACTTCAAACTTGAAATGTAGCTTTGGGGATCCGTGCACTGTGACTCCGGCAGCCCTGCTCTGAAAATGCAAATGTCTGCAGATAACTCGCAGCCAGAAAGAGCTAGCCTGGAAAGCTGTTGCTCAGCCTCATCTGACCATGGAACTGCTCGCACAGAGGCACAGGGACTGAGGCTGCTTGCTTGTCTTGCCACCTCAAACTTCAAAATTATCTTTGGGTGTCCGTGTCAGGGGGCCTCCGGCAGCTCTGCTCTGAAAATGCGAACGTCTGCAGATAGCTCGCAGGCAGAAAGAGCTAGCCTTGAAAGCTGTTGCTCAGCCTCATCTGCCCATGGCATTGCTCGCACAGAGGCATAGAGACTGGGGCTGCTTACTTGTCTTGACACCACAAACTTCAAAAGTACCTTTGGGAATCCGTGCAGGGTGCCTTCGGCAGCACTGCTCTGAAAATGCAAACGTCTGCAGATAACTCGCAGGCAGAAAGAGCTAGCCTGGAAAGCTGTTGCTCAGCCTCATCTGCCCATGGCACTGCTCGCACAGAGGCATAGAGACTGGGGCTGCTTGCTTGTCTTGCCACCTCAAACTTGAAATGTAGCTTTGGGGATCCGTGCACTGTGACTCCGGCAGCCCTGCTCTGAAAATGTGAAAACTGCAGATACCTCCCAGGCAGAAAGAGCTAGCCTGGAAAGCTGTTGCTCAGCCTCATCTGCCCATGGCATTGCTCGCACAGAGGCACAGAGACTGGGGCTGCTTGCTTGTCTTGCCACCACAAACTTCAAACGTTCCTTTGGGAATCCGTGCAGGGGGCCTCCGGCAGCGCTGCTCTGAAAATGCAAACGTCTGCAGATAGCTCTCAGTCAGAAAGAGCTAGCCTGGAAAGCTGTTGCTCAGCCTCATCTGCCCATGGCACTGCTCGCACAGAGGCACAGGGACTGGGGCTGCTTGCTTGTCTTGTCACTTCAAACTTGAAATGTAGCTTTGGGGATCCGTGCACTGTGACTCCGGCAGCCCTGCTCTGAAAATGCGAACGTCTGTACATAGCTCGCAGCCAGAAAGAGCTAGCCTGGAAAGCTGTTGCTCAGCCTCATCTGACCATGGAACTGCTCGCACAGAGGCACAGAGACTGAGGCTGCTTTCTTGTCTTGCCACCTCAAACTTCAAAATTATCTTTGGGTGTCCGTGCCAGAGGGCCTCCGGCAGCTCTGCTCTGAAAATGCGAACGTCTGCAGATAGATCACAGCCAGAAAGAGCTAGCCTGGAAAGCTGTTGCTCAGCCTCATCTGCCCATGGCACTGCTCGCACAGAGGCACAGACACTGGGGCTGCTTGCTGGTCTTGCCATCACAAACTTCAAACGTAGCTTAGGTGGTCCTTGGCGGGATCCTTCGGCAGCCCTTCTTAAAAAATTGGAACGTCTGCAGATAGATCGCAGCCAGAAAGAGCTAGCCTGGAAAGCTGTTGCTCAGCCTCATCTGCCCGTGGCTTTGCTCGCACAGAGGCACAGAGACTGGGGCTGCTTGCTTGTCTTGACACCACAAACTTCAAAAGTACCTTTGGGAATCCGTGCAGGTTGCCTCCGGAAGCCCTGCTCTGAAAATGCAAACATCTGCAGATAGCTCGCAGCCAAAAGAAGCTAGCCCGGATAGCTGTTGCTCAGCCTCATCTGCCCATGGCACTGCTCGCACAGAGGCATAGAGACTGGGGCTGCTTGCTTGTCTTGCCACCTCAAACTTGAAACGTAGCTTTGGGGATCCGTGCACTGTGACTTCGGCAGCCCTGCTCTGAAAATGCAAACGTCTGCAGATAGCTCGCAGCCAGAAAGAGCTAGCCTTGAAAGCTGTTGCTCAGCCTCATCTGCCCATGGCACTGCTCGCACAGAGGCACAGGGACTGAGGCTGCTTGCTTGTCTTGCCACCTCAAACTTCAAAATTATCTTTGGGTGTCCGTGCCAGAGGGCCTTCGGCAGCTCTGCTCTGAAAATGCGAACGTCTGCAGATAGATCACAGCCAGAAAGAGCTAGCCTGGAAAGCTGTTGCTCAGCCTCATCTGCCCATGGCACTGCTCTCACAGAGGCACAGAGACTGGGGCTGCTTGCTTCTCTTGCCACCTCAAACTTGAAATGTAGCTTAGGTGGTCTGTGCCGGGCGCCTCCGGCAAACCTGCTGTGAAAATGCAAACGTCTGCAGATAACTCGCAGGCAGAAAGAGCTAGCCTGGAAAGCTGTTGCTCAGCCTCATCTGCCCATGGCACTGCTCGCACAGAGGCACAGACACTGGGGCTGCTTGCTGGTCTTGCCATCACAAACTTCAAACGTAGCTTAGGTGGTCCTTGGCGGGATCCTTCGGCAGCCCTTCTTAAAAAATGGGAACGTCTGCAGATAGATCGCAGCCAGAAAGAGCTAGCCTGGAAAGCTGTTGCTCAGCCTCATCTGCCCGTGGCTTTGCTCGCACAGAGGCATAGAGACTGGGTCTGCTTGCTTGTCTTGCCACCTCAAACTTGAAATGTAGCTTTGGGGATCCGTGCACTGTGACTCCGGCAGCCCTGCTCTGAAAATGGGAACGTCTGCAGATAGCTCCCAGGCAGAAAGAGCTAGCCTGGAAAGCTGTTGCTCAGCCTCATCTGCCCATGGCATTGCTCGCACAGAGGCACAGGGACTGGGGCTGCTTGCTTGTCTTGCCACCTCAAACTTCAATCGTATCTTTGGGGATCCGTGCACTGTGACTCTGGCAGCCCTGCTTTGAAAATGCAAATGTCTGCAGATAACTCGCCGCCAGAAAGAGCTAGCCTGGAAAGCTGTTTCTCAGCCTCATCTGACCATGGAACTGCTCGCACAGAGGCACAGGGACTGAGGCTGCTTGCTTGTCTTGCCACCTCAAACTTCAAAATTATCTTTGGGTGTCCGTGTCAGGGGGCCTCCGGCAGCTCTGCTCTGAAAATGCGACCGTCTGCAGATAGCTCGCAGGCAGAAAGAGCTAGCCTGGAAAGCTGTTGCTCAGCCTCATCTGCCCATGGCATTGCTCGCACAGAGGCACAGAGACTGGGGCTGCTTACTTGTCTTGACACCACAAACTTCAAAAGTACCTTTGGGAATCCGTGCAGGGTGCCTTAGGCAGCACTGCTCTGAAAATGCAAACGTCTGCAGATAACTCGCAGGCAGAAAGAGCTAGCCTGGAAAGCTGTTGCTCAGCCTCATCTGCCCATGGCACTGCTCGCACAGAGGCATAGAGACTGGGGCTGCTTGCTTGTCTTGCCACCTCAAACTTGAAATGTAGCTTTGGGGATCCGTGCACTGTGACTCCGGCAGCCCTGCTCTGAAAATGTGAAAACTGCAGATAACTCGTAGCCAGAAAGAGCTAGCCTGGAAAGCTGTTGCTCAGCCTCATCTGCCCATGGCATTGCTCGCACAGAGGCACAGAGACTGGGGCTGCTTGCTTGTCTTGACACCACAAACTTCAAACGTTCCTTTGGGAATCCGTGCAGGGGGCCTCCGGCAGCGCTGCTCTGAAAATGCAAACGTCTGCAGAGAGCTCTCAGTCAGAAAGAGCTAGCCTGGAAAGCTGTTGCTCAGCCTCATCTGCCCATGGCACTGCTCGCACAGAGGCACAGAGACTGGGGCTGCTTGCTTGTCTTGCCACTTCAAACTTGAAATGTAGCTTTGGGGATCCGTGCACTGTGACTCCGGCAGCCCTGCTCTGAAAATGCGAACGTCTGTACATAGCTCGCAGCCAGAAAGAGCTAGCCTGGAAAGCTGTTGCTCAGCCTCATCTGCCCATGGCACTGCTCGCACAGAGGCATAGAGACTGGGGCTGCTTGCTTGTCTTGCCACCTCAAACTTGAAATGTAGCTTTGGGGATCCGTGCACTGTGACTCCGGCAGCCCTGCTCTGAAAATGCAAACGTCTGCAGATAGCTCGCAGCCAGAAAGAGCTAGCCTTGAAAGCTGTTGCTCAGCCTCATCTGCCCATGGCACTGCTCGCACAGAGGCACAGGGACTGGGGCTGCTTGCTTGTCTTGCCACCTCAAACTTGAAATGTAGCTTTGGGTGTCCGTGCCAGGGGGCCTCCGGCAGCTCTGCTCTGAAAATGCGACCGTCTGCAGATAGCTCGCAGGCAGAAAGAGCTAGCCTGGAAAGCTGTTGCTCAGCCTCATCTGCCCATGGCATTGCTCGCACAGAGGCACAGAGACTGGGGCTGCTTACTTGTCTTGACACCACAAACTTCAAAAGTACCTTTGGGAATCCGTGCAGGGTGCCTTCGGCAGCACTGCTCTGAAAATGCAAACGTCTGCAGATAGATCACAGCCAGAAAGAGCTAGCCTGGAAAGCTGTTGCTCAGCCTCATCTGCCCATGGCACTGCTCGCACAGAGGCACAGAGACTGGGGCTGCTTGCTTGTCTTGCCACTTCAAACTTGAAATGTAGCTTTGGGGATCCGTGCACTGTGACTCCGGCAGCCCTGCTCTGAAAATGCGAACGTCTGTACATAGCTCGCAGCCAGAAAGAGCTAGCCTGGAAAGCTGTTGCTCAGCCTCATCTGCCCATGGCACTGCTCGCACAGAGGCACAGGGACTGGGGCTGCTTGCTTGTCTTGCCACCTCAAACTTGAAACGTAGCTTTGGGGATCCGTGCACTGTGACTCCGGCAGCCCTGCTCTGAAAATGGGAACGTCTGCAGATAGCTCCCAGGCAGAAAGAGCTAGCCTGGAAAGATGTTGCTCAGCCTCATCTGCCCATGGCATTGCTCGCACAGAGGCACAGGGACTGGAGCTGCTTGCTTGTCTTGCCACCTCAAACTTCAAAATTACCTTTGGGAATCCGTGCAGGGTGCCTTCGGCAGCACTGCTCTGAAAATGCAAACGTCTGCAGATAGATCACAGCCAGAAAGAGCTAGCCTGGAAAGCTGTTGCTCAGCCTCATCTGCCCATGGCACTGCTCGCACAGAGGCACAGAGACTGGGGCTGCTTGCTTGTCTTGCCACTTCAAACTTGAAATGTAGCTTTGGGGATCCGTGCACTGTGACTCCGGCAGCCCTGCTCTGAAAATGCAAATGTCTGCAGATAACTCGCAGCCAGAAAGAGCTAGCCTGGAAAGCTGTTGCTCAGCCTCATCTGACCATGGAACTGCTCGCACAGAGGCACAGGGACTGAGGCTGCTTGCTTGTCTTGCCACCTCAAACTTCAAAATTATCTTTGGGTGTCCGTGTCAGGGGGCCTCCGGCAGCTCTGCTCTGAAAATGCGAACGTCTGCAGATAGCTCGCAGGCAGAAAGAGCTAGCCTTGAAAGCTGTTGCTCAGCCTCATCTGCCCATGGCATTGCTCGCACAGAGGCATAGAGACTGGGGCTGCTTACTTGTCTTGACACCACAAACTTCAAAAGTACCTTTGGGAATCCGTGCAGGGTGCCTTCGGCAGCACTGCTCTGAAAATGCAAACGTCTGCAGATAACTCGCAGGCAGAAAGAGCTAGCCTGGAAAGCTGTTGCTCAGCCTCATCTGCCCATGGCACTGCTCGCACAGAGGCATAGAGACTGGGGCTGCTTGCTTGTCTTGCCACCTCAAACTTGAAATGTAGCTTTGGGGATCCGTGCACTGTGACTCCGGCAGCCCTGCTCTGAAAATGTGAAAACTGCAGATACCTCCCAGGCAGAAAGAGCTAGCCTGGAAAGCTGTTGCTCAGCCTCATCTGCCCATGGCATTGCTCGCACAGAGGCACAGAGACTGGGGCTGCTTGCTTGTCTTGCCCCCACAAACTTCAAACGTTCCTTTGGGAATCCGTGCAGGGGGCCTCCGGCAGCGCTGCTCTGAAAATGCAAACGTCTGCAGATAGCTCTCAGTCAGAAAGAGCTAGCCTGGAAAGCTGTTGCTCAGCCTCATCTGCCCATGGCACTGCTCGCACAGAGGCACAGGGACTGGGGCTGCTTGCTTGTCTTGTCACTTCAAACTTGAAATGTAGCTTTGGGGATCCGTGCACTGTGACTCCGGCAGCCCTGCTCTGAAAATGCGAACGTCTGTACATAGCTCGCAGCCAGAAAGAGCTAGCCTGGAAAGCTGTTGCTCAGCCTCATCTGACCATGGAACTGCTCGCACAGAGGCACAGAGACTGAGGCTGCTTTCTTGTCTTGCCACCTCAAACTTCAAAATTATCTTTGGGTGTCCGTGCCAGAGGGCCTCCGGCAGCTCTGCTCTGAAAATGCGAACGTCTGCAGATAGATCACAGCCAGAAAGAGCTAGCCTGGAAAGCTGTTGCTCAGCCTCATCTGCCCATGGCACTGCTCGCACAGAGGCACAGACACTGGGGCTGCTTGCTGGTCTTGCCATCACAAACTTCAAACGTAGCTTAGGTGGTCCTTGGCGGGATCCTTCGGCAGCCCTTCTTAAAAAATTGGAACGTCTGCAGATAGATCGCAGCCAGAAAGAGCTAGCCTGGAAAGCTGTTGCTCAGCCTCATCTGCCCGTGGCTTTGCTCGCACAGAGGCACAGAGACTGGGGCTGCTTGCTTGTCTTGACACCACAAACTTCAAAAGTACCTTTGGGAATCCGTGCAGGTTGCCTCCGGAAGCCCTGCTCTGAAAATGCAAACATCTGCAGATAGCTCGCAGCCAAAAGAAGCTAGCCCGGATAGCTGTTGCTCAGCCTCATCTGCCCATGGCACTGCTCGCACAGAGGCATAGAGACTGGGGCTGCTTGCTTGTCTTGCCACCTCAAACTTGAAACGTAGCTTTGGGGATCCGTGCACTGTGACTCCGGCAGCCCTGCTCTGAAAATGCAAACGTCTGCAGATAGCTCGCAGCCAGAAAGAGCTAGCCTGGAAAGCTGTTGCTCAGCCTCATCTGCCCATGGCACTGCTCGCACAGAGGCACAGGGACTGAGGCTGCTTGCTTGTCTTGCCACCTCAAACTTCAAAATTATCTTTGGGTGTCCGTGTCAGGGGGCCTCCGGCAGCTCTGCTCTGAAAATGCGACCGTCTGCAGATAGCTCGCAGGCAGAAAGAGCTAGCCTGGAAAGCTGTTGCTCAGCCTCATCTGCCCATGGCATTGCTCGCACAGAGGCATAGAGACTGGGGCTGCTTACTTGTCTTGACACCACAAACTTCAAAAGTACCTTTGGGAATCCGTGCAGGGTGCCTTCGGCAGCACTGCTCTGAAAATGCAAACGTCTGCAGATAACTCGCAGCCAGAAAGAGCTAGCCTGGAAAGCTGTTGCTCAGCCTCATCTGCCCATGGCACTGCTCGCACAGAGGCATAGAGACTGGGGCTGCTTGCTTGTCTTGCCACCTCAAACTTGAAATGTAGCTTTGGGGATCCGTGCACTGTGACTCCGGCAGCCCTGCTCTGAAAATGTGAAAACTGCAGATACCTCCCAGGCAGAAAGAGCTAGCCTGGAAAGCTGTTGCTCAGCCTCATCTGCCCATGGCATTGCTCGCACAGAGGCACAGAGACTGGGGCTGCTTGCTTGTCTTGCCACCACAAACTTCAAACGTTCCTTTGGGAATCCGTGCAGGGGGCCTCCGGCAGCGCTGCTCTGAAAATGCAAACGTCTGCAGAGAGCTCTCAGTCAGAAAGAGCTAGCCTGGAAAGCTGTTGCTCAGCCTCATCTGCCCATGGCACTGCTCGCACAGAGGCACAGAGACTGGGTCTGCTTGCTTGTCTTGCCACTTCAAACTTGAAATGTAGCTTTGGGGATCCGTGCACTGTGACTCCGGCAGCCCTGCTCTGAAAATGCGAACGTCTGTACATAGCTCGCAGCCAGAAAGAGCTAGCCTGGAAAGCTGTTGCTCAGCCTCATCTGCCCATGGCACTACTCGCACAGAGGCATAGAGACTGGGGCTGCTTGCTTGTCTTGCCACCTCAAACTTGAAACGTAGCTTTGGGGATCCGTGCACTGTGACTCCGGCAGGCCTGCTCTGAAAATGCAAACGTCTGCAGATAGCTCGCAGCCAGAAAGAGCTAGCCTTGAAAGCTGTTGCTCAGCCTCATCTGCCCATGGCACTGCTCGCACAGAGGCACAGGGACTGGGGCTGCTTGCTTGTCTTGCCACCTCAAACTTGACATGTAGCTTTGGGTGTCCGTGCCAGGGGGCCTCCGGCAGCTCTGCTCTGAAAATGCGAACGTCTGCAGATAGCTCGCAGGCAGAAAGAGCTAGCCTGGAAAGCTGTTGCTCAGCCTCATCTGCCCATGGCATTGCTCGCACAGAGGCACAGAGACTGGGGCTGCTTACTTGTCTTGACACCACAAACTTCAAAAATACCTTTGGGAATCCGTGCAGGGTGCCTTCGGCAGCACTGCTCTGAAAATGCAAACGTCTGCAGATAACTCGCAGCCAGAAAGAGCTAGCCTGGAAAGCTGTTGCTCAGCCTCATCTGCCCATGGCACTGCTCGCACAGAGGCATAGAGACTGGGGCTGCTTGCTTGTCTTGCCACCTCAAACTTGAAATGTAGCTTTGGGGATCCGTGCACTGTGACTCCGGCAGCCCTGCTCTGAAAATGGGAACGTCTGCAGATAGCTCCCAGGCAGAAAGAGCTAGCCTGGAAAGCTGTTGCTCAGCCTCATCTGCCCATGGCATTGCTCGCACAGAGGCACAGGGACTGGGGCTGCTTGCTTGTCTTGCCACCTCAAACTTGAAATGTAGCTTTGGGGATCCGTGCACTGTGACTCCGGCAGCCCTGCTCTGAAAATGTGAAAACTGCAGATAGCTCTCAGTCAGAAAGAGCTAGCCTGGAAAGCTGTTACTCAGCCTCATCTGCCCATGGCATTGCTCGCACAGAGGCACAGAGACTGGGGCTGCTTGCTTGTCTTGCCACCACAAACTTCAAACGTTCCTTTGGGAATCCGTGCAGGGGGCCTCCGGCAGCGCTGCTCTGAAAATGCAAACGTCTGCAGAGAGCTCTCAGTCAGAAAGAGCTAGCCTGGAAAGCTGTTGCTCAGCCTCATCTGACCATGGCACTGCTCGCACAGAGGCACAGAGACTGGGGCTGCTTGCTTGTCTTGCCACTTCAAACTTGAAATGTAGCTTTGGGGATCCGTGCACTGTGACTCCGGCAGCCCTGCTCTGAAAATGCGAACGTCTGTACATAGCTCGCAGCCAGAAAGAGCTAGCCTGGAAAGCTGTTGCTCAGCCTCGTCTGCCCATGGCACTGCTCGCAGAGAGGCACAGGGGCTGGGGCTGCTTGCTTGTCTTGCCACCTCAAACTTGAAACATAGCTTTGGGGATCCGTGCACTGTGACTCCGGCAGCCCTGCTCTTAAAATGGGAACGTCTGCAGATAACTCGTAGCCAGAAAGAGCTAGCCTGGAAAGCTGTTGCTCAGCCTCATCTGACCATGGAACTGCTCGCACAGAGGCACAGAGACTGAGGCTGCTTTCTTGTCTTGCCACCTCAAACTTCAAAATTATCTTTGGGTGTCCGTGCCAAAGGGCCTCCGGCAGCTCTGCTCTGAAAATGCGAACGTCTGCAGATAACTCGCAGGCAGAAAGAGCTAGCCTGGAAAGCTGTTGCTCAGCCTCATCTGCCCATGGCACTGCTCGCACAGAGGCACAGAGACTGGGGCTGCTTGCTGGTCTTGCCATCACAAACTTCAAACGTAGCTTAGGTGGTCCTTGGCGGGATCCTTCGGCAGCCCTTCTTAAAAAATGGGAACGTCTACAGATAGATCGCAGCCAGAAAGAGCTAGCCTGGAAAGCTGTTGCTCAGCCTCATCTGCCCGTGGCTTTGCTCGCACAGAGGCACAGAGACTGGGGCTGCTTGCTTGTCTTGCCACCACAAACTTGAAATGTAGCTTTGGGGATCCGTGCACTGTGACTCCGGCAGCCCTGCTCTGAAAATGCAAACGTCTGCAGATAGCTCGCAGCCAGAAAGAGCTAGCCTTGAAAGCTGTTGCTCAGCCTCATCTGCCCATGGCACTGCTCGCACAGAGGCATAGAGACTGGGGCTGCTTGCTTGTCTTGCCACCTCAAACTTGAAACGTAGCTTTGGGGATCCGTGCACTGTGACTCCGGCAGCCCTGCTCCGAAAATGCAAACGTCTGCAGATAGCTCGCAGCCAGAAAGAGCTAGCCTTGAAAGCTGTTGCTCAGCCTCATCTGCCCATGGCACTGCTCGCACAGAGGCACAGGGACTGGGGCTGCTTGCTTGTCTTGCCACCTCAAACTTGAAATGTAGCTTTGGGTGTCCGTGCCAGGGGGCCTCCGGCAGCTCTGCTCTGAAAATGCGACCGTCTGCAGATAGCTCGCAGGCAGAAAGAGCTAGCCTGGAAAGCTGTTGCTCAGCCTCATCTGCCCATGGCATTGCTCGCACAGAGGCACAGAGACTGGGGCTGCTTACTTGTCTTGACACCACAAACTTCAAAAGTACCTTTGGGAATCCGTGCAGGGTGCCTTCGGCAGCACTGCTCTGAAAATGCAAACGTCTGCAGATAGATCACAGCCAGAAAGAGCTAGCCTGGAAAGCTGTTGCTCAGCCTCATCTGCCCATGGCACTGCTCGCACAGAGGCACAGAGACTGGGGCTGCTTGCTTGTCTTGCCACTTCAAACTTGAAATGTAGCTTTGGGGATCCGTGCACTGTGACTCCGGCAGCCCTGCTCTGAAAATGCGAACGTCTGTACATAGCTCGCAGCCAGAAAGAGCTAGCCTGGAAAGCTGTTGCTCAGCCTCATCTGACCATGGAACTGCTCGCACAGAGGCACAGAGACTGTGGCTGCTTGCTTGTCTTGCCACCTCAAACTTCAAAATTATCTTTGGGTGTCCGTGCCAGAGGGCCTTCGGCAGCTCTGCTCTGAAAATGCGAACGTCTGCAGATAGATCACAGCCAGAAAGAGCTAGCCTGGAAAGCTGTTGCTCAGCCTCATCTGCCCATGGCACTGCTCTCACAGAGGCACAGAGACTGGGGCTGCTTGCTTCTCTTGCCACCTCAAACTTCAAAAGTACCTTTGGGAATCCGTGCAGGGTGCCTTCGGCAGCACTGCTCTGAAAATGCAAACGTCTGCAGATAGATCACAGCCAGAAAGAGCTAGCCTGGAAAGCTGTTGCTCAGCCTCATCTGCCCATGGCACTGCTCGCACAGAGGCACAGAGACTGGGGCTGCTTGCTTGTCTTGCCACTTCAAACTTGAAATGTAGCTTTGGGGATCCGTGCACTGTGACTCCGGCAGCCCTGCTCTGAAAATGCGAACGTCTGTACATAGCTCGCAGCCAGAAAGAGCTAGCCTGGAAAGCTGTTGCTCAGCCTCATCTGCCCATGGCACTGCTCGCACAGAGGCACAGGGACTGGGGCTGCTTGCTTGTCTTGCCACCTCAAACTTGAAACGTAGCTTTGGGAATCCGTGCACTGTGACTCCGGCAGCCCTGCTCTGAAAATGGGAACGTCTGCAGATAGCTCCCAGGCAGAAAGAGCTAGCCTGGAAAGATGTTGCTCAGCCTCATCTGCCCATGGCATTGCTCGCACAGAGGCACAGGGACTGGAGCTGCTTGCTTGTCTTGCCACCTCAAACTTCAAACGTATATTTGGGGATCCGTGCACTGTGACTCCGGCAGCCCTGCTCTGAAAATGCAAATGTCTGCAGATAACTCGCAGCCAGAAAGAGCTAGCCTGGAAAGCTGTTGCTCAGCCTCATCTGACCATGGAACTGCTCGCACAGAGGCACAGGGACTGAGGCTGCTTGCTTGTCTTGCCACCTCAAACTTCAAAATTATCTTTGGGTGTCCGTGTCAGGGGGCCTCCGGCAGCTCTGCTCTGAAAATGCGAACGTCTGCAGATAGCTCGCAGGCAGAAAGAGCTAGCCTTGAAAGCTGTTGCTCAGCCTCATCTGCCCATGGCATTGCTCGCACAGAGGCATAGAGACTGGGGCTGCTTACTTGTCTTGACACCACAAACTTCAAAAGTACCTTTGGGAATCCGTGCAGGGTGCCTTCGGCAGCACTGCTCTGAAAATGCAAACGTCTGCAGATAACTCGCAGGCAGAAAGAGCTAGCCTGGAAAGCTGTTGCTCAGCCTCATCTGCCCATGGCACTGCTCGCACAGAGGCATAGAGACTGGGGCTGCTTGCTTGTCTTGCCACCTCAAACTTGAAATGTAGCTTTGGGGATCCGTGCACTGTGACTCCGGCAGCCCTGCTCTGAAAATGTGAAAACTGCAGATACCTCCCAGGCAGAAAGAGCTAGCCTGGAAAGCTGTTGCTCAGCCTCATCTGCCCATGGCATTGCTCGCACAGAGGCACAGAGACTGGGGCTGCTTGCTTGTCTTGCCACCACAAACTTCAAACGTTCCTTTGGGAATCCGTGCAGGGGGCCTCCGGCAGCGCTGCTCTGAAAATGCAAACGTCTGCAGAGAGCTCTCAGTCAGAAAGAGCTAGCCTGGAAAGCTGTTGCTCAGCCTCATCTGACCATGGCACTGCTCGCACAGAGGCACAGAGACTGGGGCTGCTTGCTTGTCTTGCCACTTCAAACTTGAAATGTAGCTTTGGGGATCCGTGCACTGTGACTCCGGCAGCCCTGCTCTGAAAATGCGAACGTCTGTACATAGCCCGCAGCCAGAAAGAGCTAGCCTGGAAAGCTGTTGCTCAGCCTCATCTGCCCATGGCACTGCTCGCAGAGAGGCACAGGGACTGGGGCTGCTTGCTTGTCTTGCCACCTCAAACTTGAAACGTAGCTTTGGGGATCCGTGCACTGTGACTCCGGCAGCCCTGCTCTGAAAATGGGAACGTCTGCAGATAACTCGTAGCCAGAAAGAGCTAGCCTGGAAAGCTGTTGCTCAGCCTCATCTGACCATGGAACTGCTCGCACAGAGGCACAGAGACTGAGGCTGCTTTCTTGTCTTGCCACCTCAAACTTCAAAATTATCTTTGGGTGTCCGTGCCAAAGTGCCTTCGGCAGCTCTGCTCTGAAAATGCGAACGTCTGCAGATAACTCGCAGGCAGAAAGAGCTAGCCTGGAAAGCTGTTGCTCAGCCTCATCTGCCCATGGCACTGCTCGCACAGAGGCACAGAGACTGGGGCTGCTTGCTGGTCTTGCCATCACAAACTTCAAACGTAGCTTAGGTGGTCCTTGGCGGGATCCTTCGGCAGCCCTTCTTAAAAAATGGGAACGTCTACAGATAGATCGCAGCCAGAAAGAGCTAGCCTGGAAAGCTGTTGCTCAGCCTCATCTGCCCGTGGCTTTGCTCGCACAGAGGCACAGAGACTGGGGCTGCTTGCTTGTCTTGCCACCACAAACTTGAAATGTAGCTTTGGGGATCCGTGCACTGTGACTCCGGCAGCCCTGCTCTGAAAATGCAAACGTCTGCAGATAGCTCGCAGCCAGAAAGAGCTAGCCTTGAAAGCTGTTGCTCAGCCTCATCTGCCCATGGCACTGCTCGCACAGAGGCATAGAGACTGGGGCTGCTTACTTGTCTTGCCACCTCAAACTTGAAATGTAGCTTTGGGGATCCGTGCACTGTGACTCCGGCAGCCCTGCTCTGAAAATGCAAACGTCTGCAGATAGCTCGCAGCCAGAAAGAGCTAGCCTGGAAAGCTGTTGCTCAGCCTCATCTGCCCATGGCACTGCTCGCACAGAGGCACAGGGACTGGGGCTGCTTGCTTGTCTTGCCACCTCAAACTTGAAATGTAGCTTTGGGTGTCCGTGCCAGGGGGCCTCCGGCAGCTCTGCTCTGAAAATGCGACCGTCTGCAGATAGCTCGCAGGCAGAAAGAGCTAGCCTGGAAAGCTGTTGCTCAGCCTCATCTGCCCATGGCATTGCTCGCACAGAGGCACAGAGACTGGGGCTGCTTACTTGTCTTGACACCACAAACTTCAAAAGTACCTTTGGGAATCCGTGCAGGGTGCCTTCGGCAGCACTGCTCTGAAAATGCAAACGTCTGCAGATAGATCACAGCCAGAAAGAGCTAGCCTGGAAAGCTGTTGCTCAGCCTCATCTGCCCATGGCACTGCTCGCACAGAGGCACAGAGACTGGGGCTGCTTGCTTGTCTTGCCACTTCAAACTTGAAATGTAGCTTTGGGGATCCGTGCACTGTGACTCCGGCAGCCCTGCTCTGAAAATGGGAACGTCTGTACATAGCTCGCAGCCAGAAAGAGCTAGCCTGGAAAGCTGTTGCTCAGCCTCATCTGACCATGGAACTGCTCGCACAGAGGCACAGAGACTGTGGCTGCTTGCTTGTCTTGCCACCTCAAACTTCAAAATTATCTTTGGGTGTCCGTGCCAGAGGGCCTTCGGCAGCTCTGCTCTGAAAATGCGAACGTCTGCAGATAGATCACAGCCAGAAAGAGCTAGCCTGGAAAGCTGTTGCTCAGCCTCATCTGCCCATGGCACTGCTCTCACAGAGGCACAGAGACTGGGGCTGCTTGCTTCTCTTGCCACCTCAAACTTGAAATGTAGCTTAGGTGGTCTGTGCCGGGCGCCTCCGGCAAACCTGCTGTGAAAATGCAAACGTCTGCAGATAACTCGCAGGCAGAAAGAGCTAGCCTGGAAAGCTGTTGCTCAGCCTCATCTGCCCATGGCACTGCTCGCACAGAGGCACAGACACTGGGGCTGCTTGCTGGTCTTGCCATCACAAACTTCAAACGTAGCTTAGGTGGTCCTTGGCGGGATCCTTCGGCAGCCCTTCTTAAAAAATGGGAACGTCTGCAGATAGATCGCAGCCAGAAAGAGCTAGCCTGGAAAGCTGTTGCTCAGCCTCATCTGCCCGTGGCTTTGCTCGCACAGAGGCATAGAGACTGGGGCTGCTTGCTTGTCTTGCCACCTCAAACTTGAAATGTAGCTTTGGGGATCCGTGCACTGTGACTCCGGCAGCCCTGCTCTGAAAATGGGAACGTCTGCAGATAGCTCCCAGGCAGAAAGAGCTAGCCTGGAAAGCTGTTGCTCAGCCTCATCTGCCCATGGCATTGCTCGCACAGAGGCACAGGGACTGGGGCTGCTTGCTTGTCTTGCCACCTCAAACTTCAATCGTATCTTTGGGGATCCGTGCACTGTGACTCTGGCAGCCCTGCTTTGAAAATGCAAATGTCTGCAGATAACTCGCCGCCAGAAAGAGCTAGCCTGGAAAGCTGTTTCTCAGCCTCATCTGACCATGGAACTGCTCGCACAGAGGCACAGGGACTGAGGCTGCTTGCTTGTCTTGCCACCTCAAACTTCAAAATTATCTTTGGGTGTCCGTGTCAGGGGGCCTCCGGCAGCTCTGCTCTGAAAATGCGACCGTCTGCAGATAGCTCGCAGGCAGAAAGAGCTAGCCTGGAAATCTGTTGCTCAGCCTCATCTGCCCATGGCATTGCTCGCACAGAGGCACAGAGACTGGGGCTGCTTACTTGTCTTGACACCACAAACTTCAAAAGTACCTTTGGGAATCCGTGCAGGGTGCCTTAGGCAGCACTGCTCTGAAAATGCAAACGTCTGCAGATAACTCGCAGGCAGAAAGAGCTAGCCTGGAAAGCTGTTGCTCAGCCTCATCTGCCCATGGCACTGCTCGCACAGAGGCATAGAGACTGGGGCTGCTTGCTTGTCTTGCCACCTCAAACTTGAAATGTAGCTTTGGGGATCCGTGCACTGTGACTCCGGCAGCCCTGCTCTGAAAATGTGAAAACTGCAGATAACTCGTAGCCAGAAAGAGCTAGCCTGGAAAGCTGTTGCTCAGCCTCATCTGCCCATGGCATTGCTCGCACAGAGGCACAGAGACTGGGGCTGCTTGCTTGTCTTGACACCACAAACTTCAAACGTTCCTTTGGGAATCCGTGCAGGGGGCCTCCGGCAGCGCTGCTCTGAAAATGCAAACGTCTGCAGAGAGCTCTCAGTCAGAAAGAGCTAGCCTGGAAAGCTGTTGCTCAGCCTCATCTGCCCATGGCACTGCTCGCACAGAGGCACAGAGACTGGGGCTGCTTGCTTGTCTTGCCACTTCAAACTTGAAATGTAGCTTTGGGGATCCGTGCACTGTGACTCCGGCAGCCCTGCTCTGAAAATGCGAACGTCTGTACATAGCTCGCAGCCAGAAAGAGCTAGCCTGGAAAGCTGTTGCTCAGCCTCATCTGCCCATGGCACTGCTCGCACAGAGGCATAGAGACTGGGGCTGCTTGCTTGTCTTGCCACCTCAAACTTGAAATGTAGCTTTGGGGATCCGTGCACTGTGACTCCGGCAGCCCTGCTCTGAAAATGCAAACGTCTGCAGATAGCTCGCAGCCAGAAAGAGCTAGCCTTGAAAGCTGTTGCTCAGCCTCATCTGCCCATGGCACTGCTCGCACAGAGGCACAGGGACTGGGGCTGCTTGCTTGTCTTGCCACCTCAAACTTGAAATGTAGCTTTGGGTGTCCGTGCCAGGGGGCCTCCGGCAGCTCTGCTCTGAAAATGCGACCGTCTGCAGATAGCTCGCAGGCAGAAAGAGCTAGCCTGGAAAGCTGTTGCTCAGCCTCATCTGCCCATGGCATTGCTCGCACAGAGGCACAGAGACTGGGGCTGCTTACTTGTCTTGACACCACAAACTTCAAAAGTACCTTTGGGAATCCGTGCAGGGTGCCTTCGGCAGCACTGCTCTGAAAATGCAAACGTCTGCAGATAGATCACAGCCAGAAAGAGCTAGCCTGGAAAGCTGTTGCTCAGCCTCATCTGCCCATGGCACTGCTCGCACAGAGGCACAGAGACTGGGGCTGCTTGCTTGTCTTGCCACTTCAAACTTGAAATGTAGCTTTGGGGATCCGTGCACTGTGACTCCGGCAGCCCTGCTCTGAAAATGCGAACGTCTGTACATAGCTCGCAGCCAGAAAGAGCTAGCCTGGAAAGCTGTTGCTCAGCCTCATCTGCCCATGGCACTGCTCGCACAGAGGCACAGGGACTGGGGCTGCTTGCTTGTCTTGCCACCTCAAACTTGAAACGTAGCTTTGGGGATCCGTGCACTGTGACTCCGGCAGCCCTGCTCTGAAAATGGGAACGTCTGCAGATAGCTCCCAGGCAGAAAGAGCTAGCCTGGAAAGATGTTGCTCAGCCTCATCTGCCCATGGCATTGCTCGCACAGAGGCACAGGGACTGGAGCTGCTTGCTTGTCTTGCCACCTCAAACTTCAAAATTACCTTTGGGAATCCGTGCAGGGTGCCTTCGGCAGCACTGCTCTGAAAATGCAAACGTCTGCAGATAGATCACAGCCAGAAAGAGCTAGCCTGGAAAGCTGTTGCTCAGCCTCATCTGCCCATGGCACTGCTCGCACAGAGGCACAGAGACTGGGGCTGCTTGCTTGTCTTGCCACTTCAAACTTGAAATGTAGCTTTGGGGATCCGTGCACTGTGACTCCGGCAGCCCTGCTCTGAAAATGCAAATGTCTGCAGATAACTCGCAGCCAGAAAGAGCTAGCCTGGAAAGCTGTTTCTCAGCCTCATCTGACCATGGAACTGCTCGCACAGAGGCACAGGGACTGAGGCTGCTTGCTTGTCTTGCCACCTCAAACTTCAAAATTATCTTTGGGTGTCCGTGTCAGGGGGCCTCCGGCAGCTCTGCTCTGAAAATGCGAACGTCTGCAGATAGCTCGCAGGCAGAAAGAGCTAGCCTTGAAAGCTGTTGCTCAGCCTCATCTGCCCATGGCATTGCTCGCACAGAGGCATAGAGACTGGGGCTGCTTACTTGTCTTGACACCACAAACTTCAAAAGTACCTTTGGGAATCCGTGCAGGGTGCCTTCGGCAGCACTGCTCTGAAAATGCAAACGTCTGCAGATAACTCGCAGGCAGAAAGAGCTAGCCTGGAAAGCTGTTGCTCAGCCTCATCTGCCCATGGCACTGCTCGCACAGAGGCATAGAGACTGGGGCTGCTTGCTTGTCTTGCCACCTCAAACTTGAAATGTAGCTTTGGGGATCCGTGCACTGTGACTCCGGCAGCCCTGCTCTGAAAATGTGAAAACTGCAGATACCTCCCAGGCAGAAAGAGCTAGCCTGGAAAGCTGTTGCTCAGCCTCATCTGCCCATGGCATTGCTCGCACAGAGGCACAGAGACTGGGGCTGCTTGCTTGTCTTGCCACCACAAACTTCAAACGTTCCTTTGGGAATCCGTGCAGGGGGCCTCCGGCAGCGCTGCTCTGAAAATGCAAACGTCTGCAGATAGCTCTCAGTCAGAAAGAGCTAGCCTGGAAAGCTGTTGCTCAGCCTCATCTGCCCATGGCACTGCTCGCACAGAGGCACAGGGACTGGGGCTGCTTGCTTGTCTTGTCACTTCAAACTTGAAATGTAGCTTTGGGGATCCGTGCACTGTGACTCCGGCAGCCCTGCTCTGAAAATGCGAACGTCTGTACATAGCTCGCAGCCAGAAAGAGCTAGCCTGGAAAGCTGTTGCTCAGCCTCATCTGACCATGGAACTGCTCGCACAGAGGCACAGAGACTGAGGCTGCTTTCTTGTCTTGCCACCTCAAACTTCAAAATTATCTTTGGGTGTCCGTGCCAGAGGGCCTCCGGCAGCTCTGCTCTGAAAATGCGAACGTCTGCAGATAGATCACAGCCAGAAAGAGCTAGCCTGGAAAGCTGTTGCTCAGCCTCATCTGCCCATGGCACTGCTCGCACAGAGGCACAGACACTGGGGCTGCTTGCTGGTCTTGCCATCACAAACTTCAAACGTAGCTTAGGTGGTCCTTGGCGGGATCCTTCGGCAGCCCTTCTTAAAAAATTGGAACGTCTGCAGATAGATCGCAGCCAGAAAGAGCTAGCCTGGAAAGCTGTTGCTCAGCCTCATCTGCCCGTGGCTTTGCTCGCACAGAGGCACAGAGACTGGGGCTGCTTGCTTGTCTTGACACCACAAACTTCAAAAGTACCTTTGGGAATCCGTGCAGGTTGCCTCCGGAAGCCCTGCTCTGAAAATGCAAACATCTGCAGATAGCTCGCAGCCAAAAGAAGCTAGCCCGGATAGCTGTTGCTCAGCCTCATCTGCCCATGGCACTGCTCGCACAGAGGCATAGAGACTGGGGCTGCTTGCTTGTCTTGCCACCTCAAACTTGAAACGTAGCTTTGGGGATCCGTGCACTGTGACTTCGGCAGCCCTGCTCTGAAAATGCAAACGTCTGCAGATAGCTCGCAGCCAGAAAGAGCTAGCCTTGAAAGCTGTTGCTCAGCCTCATCTGCCCATGGCACTGCTCGCACAGAGGCACAGGGACTGAGGCTGCTTGCTTGTCTTGCCACCTCAAACTTCAAAATTATCTTTGGGTGTCCGTGCCAGAGGGCCTTCGGCAGCTCTGCTCTGAAAATGCGAACGTCTGCAGATAGATCACAGCCAGAAAGAGCTAGCCTGGAAAGCTGTTGCTCAGCCTCATCTGCCCATGGCACTGCTCTCACAGAGGCACAGAGACTGGGGCTGCTTGCTTCTCTTGCCACCTCAAACTTGAAATGTAGCTTAGGTGGTCTGTGCCGGGCGCCTCCGGCAAACCTGCTGTGAAAATGCAAACGTCTGCAGATAACTCGCAGGCAGAAAGAGCTAGCCTGGAAAGCTGTTGCTCAGCCTCATCTGCCCATGGCACTGCTCGCACAGAGGCACAGACACTGGGGCTGCTTGCTGGTCTTGCCATCACAAACTTCAAACGTAGCTTAGGTGGTCCTTGGCGGGATCCTTCGGCAGCCCTTCTTAAAAAATGGGAACGTCTGCAGATAGATCGCAGCCAGAAAGAGCTAGCCTGGAAAGCTGTTGCTCAGCCTCATCTGCCCGTGGCTTTGCTCGCACAGAGGCATAGAGACTGGGTCTGCTTGCTTGTCTTGCCACCTCAAACTTGAAATGTAGCTTTGGGGATCCGTGCACTGTGACTCCGGCAGCCCTGCTCTGAAAATGGGAACGTCTGCAGATAGCTCCCAGGCAGAAAGAGCTAGCCTGGAAAGCTGTTGCTCAGCCTCATCTGCCCATGGCATTGCTCGCACAGAGGCACAGGGACTGGGGCTGCTTGCTTGTCTTGCCACCTCAAACTTCAATCGTATCTTTGGGGATCCGTGCACTGTGACTCTGGCAGCCCTGCTTTGAAAATGCAAATGTCTGCAGATAACTCGCCGCCAGAAAGAGCTAGCCTGGAAAGCTGTTTCTCAGCCTCATCTGACCATGGAACTGCTCGCACAGAGGCACAGGGACTGAGGCTGCTTGCTTGTCTTGCCACCTCAAACTTCAAAATTATCTTTGGGTGTCCGTGTCAGGGGGCCTCCGGCAGCTCTGCTCTGAAAATGCGACCGTCTGCAGATAGCTCGCAGGCAGAAAGAGCTAGCCTGGAAAGCTGTTGCTCAGCCTCATCTGCCCATGGCATTGCTCGCACAGAGGCACAGAGACTGGGGCTGCTTACTTGTCTTGACACCACAAACTTCAAAAGTACCTTTGGGAATCCGTGCAGGGTGCCTTAGGCAGCACTGCTCTGAAAATGCAAACGTCTGCAGATAACTCGCAGGCAGAAAGAGCTAGCCTGGAAAGCTGTTGCTCAGCCTCATCTGCCCATGGCACTGCTCGCACAGAGGCATAGAGACTGGGGCTGCTTGCTTGTCTTGCCACCTCAAACTTGAAATGTAGCTTTGGGGATCCGTGCACTGTGACTCCGGCAGCCCTGCTCTGAAAATGTGAAAACTGCAGATAACTCGTAGCCAGAAAGAGCTAGCCTGGAAAGCTGTTGCTCAGCCTCATCTGCCCATGGCATTGCTCGCACAGAGGCACAGAGACTGGGGCTGCTTGCTTGTCTTGACACCACAAACTTCAAACGTTCCTTTGGGAATCCGTGCAGGGGGCCTCCGGCAGCGCTGCTCTGAAAATGCAAACGTCTGCAGAGAGCTCTCAGTCAGAAAGAGCTAGCCTGGAAAGCTGTTGCTCAGCCTCATCTGCCCATGGCACTGCTCGCACAGAGGCACAGAGACTGGGGCTGCTTGCTTGTCTTGCCACTTCAAACTTGAAATGTAGCTTTGGGGATCCGTGCACTGTGACTCCGGCAGCCCTGCTCTGAAAATGCGAACGTCTGTACATAGCTCGCAGCCAGAAAGAGCTAGCCTGGAAAGCTGTTGCTCAGCCTCATCTGCCCATGGCACTGCTCGCACAGAGGCATAGAGACTGGGGCTGCTTGCTTGTCTTGCCACCTCAAACTTGAAATGTAGCTTTGGGGATCCGTGCACTGTGACTCCGGCAGCCCTGCTCTGAAAATGCAAACGTCTGCAGATAGCTCGCAGCCAGAAAGAGCTAGCCTTGAAAGCTGTTGCTCAGCCTCATCTGCCCATGGCACTGCTCGCACAGAGGCACAGGGACTGGGGCTGCTTGCTTGTCTTGCCACCTCAAACTTGAAATGTAGCTTTGGGTGTCCGTGCCAGGGGGCCTCCGGCAGCTCTGCTCTGAAAATGCGACCGTCTGCAGATAGCTCGCAGGCAGAAAGAGCTAGCCTGGAAAGCTGTTGCTCAGCCTCATCTGCCCATGGCATTGCTCGCACAGAGGCACAGAGACTGGGGCTGCTTACTTGTCTTGACACCACAAACTTCAAAAGTACCTTTGGGAATCCGTGCAGGGTGCCTTCGGCAGCACTGCTCTGAAAATGCAAACGTCTGCAGATAGATCACAGCCAGAAAGAGCTAGCCTGGAAAGCTGTTGCTCAGCCTCATCTGCCCATGGCACTGCTCGCACAGAGGCACAGAGACTGGGGCTGCTTGCTTGTCTTGCCACTTCAAACTTGAAATGTAGCTTTGGGGATCCGTGCACTGTGACTCCGGCAGCCCTGCTCTGAAAATGCGAACGTCTGTACATAGCTCGCAGCCAGAAAGAGCTAGCCTGGAAAGCTGTTGCTCAGCCTCATCTGCCCATGGCACTGCTCGCACAGAGGCACAGGGACTGGGGCTGCTTGCTTGTCTTGCCACCTCAAACTTGAAACGTAGCTTTGGGGATCCGTGCACTGTGACTCCGGCAGCCCTGCTCTGAAAATGGGAACGTCTGCAGATAGCTCCCAGGCAGAAAGAGCTAGCCTGGAAAGATGTTGCTCAGCCTCATCTGCCCATGGCATTGCTCGCACAGAGGCACAGGGACTGGAGCTGCTTGCTTGTCTTGCCACCTCAAACTTCAAAATTACCTTTGGGAATCCGTGCAGGGTGCCTTCGGCAGCACTGCTCTGAAAATGCAAACGTCTGCAGATAGATCACAGCCAGAAAGAGCTAGCCTGGAAAGCTGTTGCTCAGCCTCATCTGCCCATGGCACTGCTCGCACAGAGGCACAGAGACTGGGGCTGCTTGCTTGTCTTGCCACTTCAAACTTGAAATGTAGCTTTGGGGATCCGTGCACTGTGACTCCGGCAGCCCTGCTCTGAAAATGCAAATGTCTGCAGATAACTCGCAGCCAGAAAGAGCTAGCCTGGAAAGCTGTTGCTCAGCCTCATCTGACCATGGAACTGCTCGCACAGAGGCACAGGGACTGAGGCTGCTTGCTTGTCTTGCCACCTCAAACTTCAAAATTATCTTTGGGTGTCCGTGTCAGGGGGCCTCCGGCAGCTCTGCTCTGAAAATGCGAACGTCTGCAGATAGCTCGCAGGCAGAAAGAGCTAGCCTTGAAAGCTGTTGCTCAGCCTCATCTGCCCATGGCATTGCTCGCACAGAGGCATAGAGACTGGGGCTGCTTACTTGTCTTGACACCACAAACTTCAAAAGTACCTTTGGGAATCCGTGCAGGGTGCCTTCGGCAGCACTGCTCTGAAAATGCAAACGTCTGCAGATAACTCGCAGGCAGAAAGAGCTAGCCTGGAAAGCTGTTGCTCAGCCTCATCTGCCCATGGCACTGCTCGCACAGAGGCATAGAGACTGGGGCTGCTTGCTTGTCTTGCCACCTCAAACTTGAAATGTAGCTTTGGGGATCCGTGCACTGTGACTCCGGCAGCCCTGCTCTGAAAATGTGAAAACTGCAGATACCTCCCAGGCAGAAAGAGCTAGCCTGGAAAGCTGTTGCTCAGCCTCATCTGCCCATGGCATTGCTCGCACAGAGGCACAGAGACTGGGGCTGCTTGCTTGTCTTGCCACCACAAACTTCAAACGTTCCTTTGGGAATCCGTGCAGGGGGCCTCCGGCAGCGCTGCTCTGAAAATGCAAACGTCTGCAGATAGCTCTCAGTCAGAAAGAGCTAGCCTGGAAAGCTGTTGCTCAGCCTCATCTGCCCATGGCACTGCTCGCACAGAGGCACAGGGACTGGGGCTGCTTGCTTGTCTTGTCACTTCAAACTTGAAATGTAGCTTTGGGGATCCGTGCACTGTGACTCCGGCAGCCCTGCTCTGAAAATGCGAACGTCTGTACATAGCTCGCAGCCAGAAAGAGCTAGCCTGGAAAGCTGTTGCTCAGCCTCATCTGACCATGGAACTGCTCGCACAGAGGCACAGAGACTGAGGCTGCTTTCTTGTCTTGCCACCTCAAACTTCAAAATTATCTTTGGGTGTCCGTGCCAGAGGGCCTCCGGCAGCTCTGCTCTGAAAATGCGAACGTCTGCAGATAGATCACAGCCAGAAAGAGCTAGCCTGGAAAGCTGTTGCTCAGCCTCATCTGCCCATGGCACTGCTCGCACAGAGGCACAGACACTGGGGCTGCTTGCTGGTCTTGCCATCACAAACTTCAAACGTAGCTTAGGTGGTCCTTGGCGGGATCCTTCGGCAGCCCTTCTTAAAAAATTGGAACGTCTGCAGATAGATCGCAGCCAGAAAGAGCTAGCCTGGAAAGCTGTTGCTCAGCCTCATCTGCCCGTGGCTTTGCTCGCACAGAGGCACAGAGACTGGGGCTGCTTGCTTGTCTTGACACCACAAACTTCAAAAGTACCTTTGGGAATCCGTGCAGGTTGCCTCCGGAAGCCCTGCTCTGAAAATGCAAACATCTGCAGATAGCTCGCAGCCAAAAGAAGCTAGCCCGGATAGCTGTTGCTCAGCCTCATCTGCCCATGGCACTGCTCGCACAGAGGCATAGAGACTGGGGCTGCTTGCTTGTCTTGCCACCTCAAACTTGAAACGTAGCTTTGGGGATCCGTGCACTGTGACTCCGGCAGCCCTGCTCTGAAAATGCAAACGTCTGCAGATAGCTCGCAGCCAGAAAGAGCTAGCCTGGAAAGCTGTTGCTCAGCCTCATCTGCCCATGGCACTGCTCGCACAGAGGCACAGGGACTGAGGCTGCTTGCTTGTCTTGCCACCTCAAACTTCAAAATTATCTTTGGGTGTCCGTGTCAGGGGGCCTCCGGCAGCTCTGCTCTGAAAATGCGACCGTCTGCAGATAGCTCGCAGGCAGAAAGAGCTAGCCTGGAAAGCTGTTGCTCAGCCTCATCTGCCCATGGCATTGCTCGCACAGAGGCATAGAGACTGGGGCTGCTTACTTGTCTTGACACCACAAACTTCAAAAGTACCTTTGGGAATCCGTGCAGGGTGCCTTCGGCAGCACTGCTCTGAAAATGCAAACGTCTGCAGATAACTCGCAGGCAGAAAGAGCTAGCCTGGAAAGCTGTTGCTCAGCCTCATCTGCCCATGGCACTGCTCGCACAGAGGCATAGAGACTGGGGCTGCTTGCTTGTCTTGCCACCTCAAACTTGAAATGTAGCTTTGGGGATCCGTGCACTGTGACTCCGGCAGCCCTGCTCTGAAAATGTGAAAACTGCAGATACCTCCCAGGCAGAAAGAGCTAGCCTGGAAAGCTGTTGCTCAGCCTCATCTGCCCATGGCATTGCTCGCACAGAGGCACAGAGACTGGGGCTGCTTGCTTGTCTTGCCACCACAAACTTCAAACGTTCCTTTGGGAATCCGTGCAGGGGGCCTCCGGCAGCGCTGCTCTGAAAATGCAAACGTCTGCAGAGAGCTCTCAGTCAGAAAGAGCTAGCCTGGAAAGCTGTTGCTCAGCCTCATCTGCCCATGGCACTGCTCGCACAGAGGCACAGAGACTGGGTCTGCTTGCTTGTCTTGCCACTTCAAACTTGAAATGTAGCTTTGGGGATCCGTGCACTGTGACTCCGGCAGCCCTGCTCTGAAAATGCGAACGTCTGTACATAGCTCGCAGCCAGAAAGAGCTAGCCTGGAAAGCTGTTGCTCAGCCTCATCTGCCCATGGCACTACTCGCACAGAGGCATAGAGACTGGGGCTGCTTGCTTGTCTTGCCACCTCAAACTTGAAACGTAGCTTTGGGGATCCGTGCACTGTGACTCCGGCAGGCCTGCTCTGAAAATGCAAACGTCTGCAGATAGCTCGCAGCCAGAAAGAGCTAGCCTTGAAAGCTGTTGCTCAGCCTCATCTGCCCATGGCACTGCTCGCACAGAGGCACAGGGACTGGGGCTGCTTGCTTGTCTTGCCACCTCAAACTTGACATGTAGCTTTGGGTGTCCGTGCCAGGGGGCCTCCGGCAGCTCTGCTCTGAAAATGCGAACGTCTGCAGATAGCTCGCAGGCAGAAAGAGCTAGCCTGGAAAGCTGTTGCTCAGCCTCATCTGCCCATGGCATTGCTCGCACAGAGGCACAGAGACTGGGGCTGCTTACTTGTCTTGACACCACAAACTTCAAAAATACCTTTGGGAATCCGTGCAGGGTGCCTTCGGCAGCACTGCTCTGAAAATGCAAACGTCTGCAGATAACTCGCAGCCAGAAAGAGCTAGCCTGGAAAGCTGTTGCTCAGCCTCATCTGCCCATGGCACTGCTCGCACAGAGGCATAGAGACTGGGGCTGCTTGCTTGTCTTGCCACCTCAAACTTGAAATGTAGCTTTGGGGATCCGTGCACTGTGACTCCGGCAGCCCTGCTCTGAAAATGGGAACGTCTGCAGATAGCTCCCAGGCAGAAAGAGCTAGCCTGGAAAGCTGTTGCTCAGCCTCATCTGCCCATGGCATTGCTCGCACAGAGGCACAGGGACTGGGGCTGCTTGCTTGTCTTGCCACCTCAAACTTGAAATGTAGCTTTGGGGATCCGTGCACTGTGACTCCGGTAGCCCTGCTCTGAAAATGTGAAAACTGCAGATAGCTCTCAGTCAGAAAGAGCTAGCCTGGAAAGCTGTTGCTCAGCCTCATCTGCCCATGGCATTGCTCGCACAGAGGCACAGAGACTGGGGCTGCTTGCTTGTCTTGCCACCACAAACTTCAAACGTTCCTTTGGGAATCCGTGCAGGGGGCCTCCGGCAGCGCTGCTCTGAAAATGCAAACGTCTGCAGAGAGCTCTCAGTCAGAAAGAGCTAGCCTGGAAAGCTGTTGCTCAGCCTCATCTGCCCATGGCACTGCTCGCACAGAGGCACAGAGACTGGGGCTGCTTGCTTGTCTTGCCACTTCAAACTTGAAATGTAGCTTTGGGGATCCGTGCACTGTGACTCCGGCAGCCCTTCTTACAAAATTGGAACGTCTGCAGATAGATCGCAGCCAGAAAGAGCTAGCCTGGAAAGCTGTTGCTCAGCCTCATCTGCCCGTGGCTTTGCTCGCACAGAGGCACAGAGACCGGGGCTGCTTGCTTGTCTTGCCACCACAAACTTCAAAAGTACCTTTGGTAATCCGTGCACTGTGACTCCGGCAGCACTGCTCTGAAAATGCAAACATCTGCAGATAGCTCGCAGCCAAAAGAAGCTAGCCCGGATAGCTGTTGCTCAGCCTCATCTGCCCATGGCACTGCTCGCACAGAGGCACAGGGACTGGGGCTGCTTGCTTGTCTTGCCACCTCAAACTTGACATGTAGCTTTGGGTGTCCGTGCCAGGGGGCCTCCGGCAGCTCTGCTCTGAAAATGCGAACGTCTGCAGATAGCTCGCAGGCAGAAAGAGCTAGCCTGGAAAGCTGTTGCTCAGCCTCATCTGCCCATGGCATTGCTCGCACAGAGGCACAGAGACTGGGGCTGCTTACTTGTCTTGACACCACAAACTTCAAAAATACCTTTGGGAATCCGTGCAGGGTGCCTTCGGCAGCACTGCTCTGAAAATGCAAACGTCTGCAGATAACTCGCAGCCAGAAAGAGCTAGCCTGGAAAGCTGTTGCTCAGCCTCATCTGCCCATGGCACTGCTCGCACAGAGGCATAGAGACTGGGGCTGCTTGCTTGTCTTGCCACCTCAAACTTGAAATGTAGCTTTGGGGATCCGTGCACTGTGACTCCGGCAGCCCTGCTCTGAAAATGGGAACGTCTGCAGATAGCTCCCAGGCAGAAAGAGCTAGCCTGGAAAGCTGTTGCTCAGCCTCATCTGCCCATGGCATTGCTCGCACAGAGGCACAGGGACTGGGGCTGCTTGCTTGTCTTGCCACCTCAAACTTGAAATGTAGCTTTGGGGATCCGTGCACTGTGACTCCGGCAGCCCTGCTCTGAAAATGTGAAAACTGCAGATACCTCCCAGGCAGAAAGAGCTAGCCTGGAAAGCTGTTGCTCAGCCTCATCTGCCCATGGCATTGCTCGCACAGAGGCACAGAGACTGGGGCTGCTTGCTTGTCTTGCCACCACAAACTTCAAACGTTCCTTTGGGAATCCGTGCAGGGGGCCTCCGGCAGCGCTGCTCTGAAAATGCAAACGTCTGCAGAGAGCTCTCAGTCAGAAAGAGCTAGCCTGGAAAGCTGTTGCTCAGCCTCATCTGCCCATGGCACTGCTCGCACAGAGGCACAGAGACTGGGGCTGCTTGCTTGTCTTGCCACTTCAAACTTGAAATGTAGCTTTGGGGATCCGTGCACTGTGACTCCGGCAGCCCTTCTTACAAAATTTCGAACGTCTGCAGATAGATCGCAGCCAGAAAGAGCTAGCCTGGAAAGCTGTTGCTCAGCCTCATCTGCCCGTGGCTTTGCTCGCACAGAGGCACAGAGACCGGGGCTGCTTGCTTGTCTTGCCACCACAAACTTCAAAAGTACCTTTGGTAATCCGTGCACTGTGACTCCGGCAGCACTGCTCTGAAAATGCAAACATCTGCAGATAGCTCGCAGCCAAAAGAAGCTAGCCCGGATAGCTGTTGCTCAGCCTCATCTGCCCATGGCACTGCTCGCACAGAGGCACAGGGACTGGGGCTGCTTGCTTGTCTTGCCACCTCAAACTTGACATGTAGCTTTTGGTGTCCGTGCCAGGGGGCCTCCGGCAGCTCTGCTCTGAAAATGCGAACGTCTGCAGATAGCTCGCAGGCAGAAAGAGCTAGCCTGGAAAGCTGTTGCTCAGCCTCATCTGCCCATGGCATTGCTCGCACAGAGGCACAGAGACTGGGGCTGCTTACTTGTCTTGACACCACAAACTTCAAAAGTACCTTTGTTAATCCGTGCAGGGTGCCTTCGGCAGCACTGCTCTGAAAATGCAAACGTCTGCAGATAACTCGCAGCCAGAAAGAGCTAGCCTGGAAAGCTGTTGCTCAGCCTCATCTGCCCATGGCACTGCTCGCACAGAGGCATAGAGACTGGGGCTGCTTGCTTGTCTTGCCACCTCAAACTTGAAATGTAGCTTTGGGGATCCGTGCACTGTGACTCCGGCAGCCCTGCTCTGAAAATGGGAACGTCTGCAGATAGCTCCCAGGCAGAAAGAGCTAGCCTGGAAAGATGTTGCTCAGCCTCATCTGCCCATGGCATTGCTCGCACAGAGGCACAGGGACTGGGGCTGCTTGCTTGTCTTGCCACCTCAAACTTGAAATGTAGCTTTGGGGATCCGTGCACTGTGACTCCGGCAGCCCTGCTCTGAAAATGTGAAAACTGCAGATACCTCCCAGGCAGAAAGAGCTAGCCTGGAAAGCTGTTGCTCAGCCTCATCTGACCATGGAACTGCTCGCACAGAGGCACAGGGACTGAGGCTGCTTGCTTGTCTTGCCACCTCAAACTTCAAAATTATCTTTGGGTGTCCGTGTCAGGGGGCCTGCGGCAGCTCTGCTCTGAAAATGCGAACGTCTGCAGATAGCTCTCAGTCAGAAAGAGCTAGCCTGGAAAGCTGTTGCTCAGCCTCATCTGCCCATGGCATTGCTCGCACAGAGGCACAGAGACTGGGGCTGCTTACTTGTCTTGACACCACAAACTTCAAAAGTACCTTTGGGAATCCGTGCAGGGTGCCTTCGGCAGCACTGCTCTGAAAACGCAAACGTCTGCAGATAACTCGCAGGCAGAAAAAGCTAGCCTGGAAAGCTGTTGCTCAGCCTCATCTGCCCATGGCACTGCTCGCACAGAGGCATAGAGACTGGGGCTGCTTGCTTGTCTTGCCACCTCAAACTTGAAATGTAGCTTTGGGGATCCGTGCACTGTGACTCCGGCAGCCCTGCTCTGAAAATGTGAAAACTGCAGATAACTCGTAGCCAGAAAGAGCTAGCCTGGAAAGCTGTTGCTCAGCCTCATCTGCCCATGGCATTGCTCGCACAGAGGCACAGAGACTGGGGCTGCTTGCTTGTCTTGACACCACAAACTTCAAACGTTCCTTTGGGAATCCGTGCAGGGGGCCTCCGGCAGCGCTGCTCTGAAAATGCAAACGTCTGCAGAGAGCTCTCAGTCAGAAAGAGCTAGCCTGGAAAGCTGTTGCTCAGCCTCATCTGCCCATGGCACTGCTCGCACAGAGGCACAGAGACTGGGGCTGCTTGCTTGTCTTGCCACTTCAAACTTGAAATGTAGCTTTGGGGATCCGTGCACTGTGACTCCGGCAGCCCTGCTCTGAAAATGCGAACGTCTGTACATAGCTCGCAGCCAGAAAGAGCTAGCCTGGAAAGCTGTTGCTCAGCCTCATCTGCCCATGGCACTGCTCGCACAGAGGCATAGAGACTGGGGCTGCTTGCTTGTCTTGCCACCTCAAACTTGAAATGTAGCTTTGGGGATCCGTGCACTGTGACTCCGGCAGCCCTGCTCTGAAAATGCAAACGTCTGCAGATAGCTCGCAGCCAGAAAGAGCTAGCCTTGAAAGCTGTTGCTCAGCCTCATCTGCCCATGGCACTGCTCGCACAGAGGCACAGGGACTGGGGCTGCTTGCTTGTCTTGCCACCTCAAACTTGAAATGTAGCTTTGGGTGTCCGTGCCAGGGGGCCTCCGGCAGCTCTGCTCTGAAAATGCGACCGTCTGCAGATAGCTCGCAGGCAGAAAGAGCTAGCCTGGAAAGCTGTTGCTCAGCCTCATCTGCCCATGGCATTGCTCGCACAGAGGCACAGAGACTGGGGCTGCTTACTTGTCTTGACACCACAAACTTCAAAAGTACCTTTGGGAATCCGTGCAGGGTGCCTTCGGCAGCACTGCTCTGAAAATGCAAACGTCTGCAGATAGATCACAGCCAGAAAGAGCTAGCCTGGAAAGCTGTTGCTCAGCCTCATCTGCCCATGGCACTGCTCGCACAGAGGCACAGAGACTGGGGCTGCTTGCTTGTCTTGCCACTTCAAACTTGAAATGTAGCTTTGGGGATCCGTGCACTGTGACTCCGGCAGCCCTGCTCTGAAAATGCAAACGTCTGTACATAGCTCGCAGCCAGAAAGAGCTAGCCTGGAAAGCTGTTGCTCAGCCTCATCTGCCCATGGCACTGCTCGCACAGAGGCACAGGGACTGGGGCTGCTTGCTTGTCTTGCCACCTCAAACTTGAAACGTAGCTTTGGGGATCCGTGCACTGTGACTCCGGCAGCCCTGCTCTGAAAATGGGAACGTCTGCAGATAGCTCCCAGGCAGAAAGAGCTAGCCTGGAAAGATGTTGCTCAGCCTCATCTGCCCATGGCATTGCTCGCACAGAGGCACAGGGACTGGAGCTGCTTGCTTGTCTTGCCACCTCAAACTTCAAAATTACCTTTGGGAATCCGTGCAGGGTGCCTTCGGCAGCACTGCTCTGAAAATGCAAACGTCTGCAGATAGATCACAGCCAGAAAGAGCTAGCCTGGAAAGCTGTTGCTCAGCCTCATCTGCCCATGGCACGGCTCGCACAGAGGCACAGAGACTGGGGCTGCTTGCTTGTCTTGCCACTTCAAACTTGAAATGTAGCTTTGGGGATCCGTGCACTGTGACTCCGGCAGCCCTGCTCTGAAAATGCAAATGTCTGCAGATAACTCGCAGCCAGAAAGAGCTAGCCTGGAAAGCTGTTGCTCAGCCTCATCTGACCATGGAACTGCTCGCACAGAGGCACAGGGACTGAGGCTGCTTGCTTGTCTTGCCACCTCAAACTTCAAAATTATCTTTGGGTGTCCGTGTCAGGGGGCCTCCGGCAGCTCTGCTCTGAAAATGCGAACGTCTGCAGATAGCTCGCAGGCAGAAAGAGCTAGCCTTGAAAGCTGTTGCTCAGCCTCATCTGCCCATGGCATTGCTCGCACAGAGGCATAGAGACTGGGGCTGCTTACTTGTCTTGACACCACAAACTTCAAAAGTACCTTTGGGAATCCGTGCAGGGTGCCTTCGGCAGCACTGCTCTGAAAATGCAAACGTCTGCAGATAACTCGCAGGCAGAAAGAGCTAGCCTGGAAAGCTGTTGCTCAGCCTCATCTGCCCATGGCACTGCTCGCACAGAGGCATAGAGACTGGGGCTGCTTGCTTGTCTTGCCACCTCAAACTTGAAATGTAGCTTTGGGGATCCGTGCACTGTGACTCCGGCAGCCCTGCTCTGAAAATGTGAAAACTGCAGATACCTCCCAGGCAGAAAGAGCTAGCCTGGAAAGCTGTTGCTCAGCCTCATCTGCCCATGGCATTGCTCGCACAGAGGCACAGAGACTGGGGCTGCTTGCTTGTCTTGCCACCACAAACTTCAAACGTTCCTTTGGGAATCCGTGCAGGGGGCCTCCGGCAGCGCTGCTCTGAAAATGCAAACGTCTGCAGATAGCTCTCAGTCAGAAAGAGCTAGCCTGGAAAGCTGTTGCTCAGCCTCATCTGCCCATGGCACTGCTCGCACAGAGGCACAGGGACTGGGGCTGCTTGCTTGTCTTGTCACTTCAAACTTGAAATGTAGCTTTGGGGATCCGTGCACTGTGACTCCGGCAGCCCTGCTCTGAAAATGCGAACGTCTGTACATAGCTCGCAGCCAGAAAGAGCTAGCCTGGAAAGCTGTTGCTCAGCCTCATCTGACCATGGAACTGCTCGCACAGAGGCACAGAGACTGAGGCTGCTTTCTTGTCTTGCCACCTCAAACTTCAAAATTATCTTTGGGTGTCCGTGCCAGAGGGCCTCCGGCAGCTCTGCTCTGAAAATGCGAACGTCTGCAGATAGATCACAGCCAGAAAGAGCTAGCCTGGAAAGCTGTTGCTCAGCCTCATCTGCCCATGGCACTGCTCGCACAGAGGCACAGACACTGGGGCTGCTTGCTGGTCTTGCCATCACAAACTTCAAACGTAGCTTAGGTGGTCCTTGGCGGGATCCTTCGGCAGCCCTTCTTAAAAAATTGGAACGTCTGCAGATAGATCGCAGCCAGAAAGAGCTAGCCTGGAAAGCTGTTGCTCAGCCTCATCTGCCCGTGGCTTTGCTCGCACAGAGGCACAGAGACTGGGGCTGCTTGCTTGTCTTGACACCACAAACTTCAAAAGTACCTTTGGGAATCCGTGCAGGTTGCCTCCGGAAGCCCTGCTCTGAAAATGCAAACATCTGCAGATAGCTCGCAGCCAAAAGAAGCTAGCCCGGATAGCTGTTGCTCAGCCTCATCTGCCCATGGCACTGCTCGCACAGAGGCATAGAGACTGGGGCTGCTTGCTTGTCTTGCCACCTCAAACTTGAAACGTAGCTTTGGGGATCCGTGCACTGTGACTCCGGCAGCCCTGCTCTGAAAATGCAAACGTCTGCAGATAGCTCGCAGCCAGAAAGAGCTAGCCTTGAAAGCTGTTGCTCAGCCTCATCTGCCCATGGCACTGCTCGCACAGAGGCACAGGGACTGAGGCTGCTTGCTTGTCTTGCCACCTCAAACTTCAAAATTATCTTTGGGTGTCCGTGTCAGGGGGCCTCCGGCAGCTCTGCTCTGAAAATGCGAACGTCTGCAGATAGCTCGCAGGCAGAAAGAGCTAGCCTTGAAAGCTGTTGCTCAGCCTCATCTGCCCATGGCATTGCTCGCACAGAGGCATAGAGACTGGGGCTGCTTACTTGTCTTGACACCACAAACTTCAAAAGTACCTTTGGGAATCCGTGCAGGGTGCCTTCGGCAGCACTGCTCTGAAAATGCAAACGTCTGCAGATAACTCGCAGGCAGAAAGAGCTAGCCTGGAAAGCTGTTGCTCAGCCTCATCTGCCCATGGCACTGCTCGCACAGAGGCATAGAGACTGGGGCTGCTTGCTTGTCTTGCCACCTCAAACTTGAAATGTAGCTTTGGGGATCCGTGCACTGTGACTCCGGCAGCCCTGCTCTGAAAATGTGAAAACTGCAGATACCTCCCAGGCAGAAAGAGCTAGCCTGGAAAGCTGTTGCTCAGCCTCATCTGCCCATGGCATTGCTCGCACAGAGGCACAGAGACTGGGGCTGCTTGCTTGTCTTGCCACCACAAACTTCAAACGTTCCTTTGGGAATCCGTGCAGGGGGCCTCCGGCAGCGCTGCTCTGAAAATGCAAACGTCTGCAGATAGCTCTCAGTCAGAAAGAGCTAGCCTGGAAAGCTGTTGCTCAGCCTCATCTGCCCATGGCACTGCTCGCACAGAGGCACAGGGACTGGGGCTGCTTGCTTGTCTTGTCACTTCAAACTTGAAATGTAGCTTTGGGGATCCGTGCACTGTGACTCCGGCAGCCCTGCTCTGAAAATGCGAACGTCTGTACATAGCTCGCAGCCAGAAAGAGCTAGCCTGGAAAGCTGTTGCTCAGCCTCATCTGACCATGGAACTGCTCGCACAGAGGCACAGAGACTGAGGCTGCTTTCTTGTCTTGCCACCTCAAACTTCAAAATTATCTTTGGGTGTCCGTGCCAGAGGGCCTCCGGCAGCTCTGCTCTGAAAATGCGAACGTCTGCAGATAGATCACAGCCAGAAAGAGCTAGCCTGGAAAGCTGTTGCTCAGCCTCATCTGCCCATGGCACTGCTCGCACAGAGGCACAGACACTGGGGCTGCTTGCTGGTCTTGCCATCACAAACTTCAAACGTAGCTTAGGTGGTCCTTGGCGGGATCCTTCGGCAGCCCTTCTTAAAAAATTGGAACGTCTGCAGATAGATCGCAGCCAGAAAGAGCTAGCCTGGAAAGCTGTTGCTCAGCCTCATCTGCCCGTGGCTTTGCTCGCACAGAGGCACAGAGACTGGGGCTGCTTGCTTGTCTTGACACCACAAACTTCAAAAGTACCTTTGGGAATCCGTGCAGGTTGCCTCCGGAAGCCCTGCTCTGAAAATGCAAACATCTGCAGATAGCTCGCAGCCAAAAGAAGCTAGCCCGGATAGCTGTTGCTCAGCCTCATCTGCCCATGGCACTGCTCGCACAGAGGCATAGAGACTGGGGCTGCTTGCTTGTCTTGCCACCTCAAACTTGAAACGTAGCTTTGGGGATCCGTGCACTGTGACTCCGGCAGCCCTGCTCTGAAAATGCAAACGTCTGCAGATAGCTCGCAGCCAGAAAGAGCTAGCCTTGAAAGCTGTTGCTCAGCCTCATCTGCCCATGGCACTGCTCGCACAGAGTCACAGGGACTGAGGCTGCTTGCTTGTCTTGCCACCTCAAACTTCAAAATTATCTTTGGGTGTCCGTGTCAGGGGGCCTCCGGCAGCTCTGCTCTGAAAATGCGACCGTCTGCAGATAGCTCGCAGGCAGAAAGAGCTAGCCTGGAAAGCTGTTGCTCAGCCTCATCTGCCCATGGCATTGCTCGCACAGAGGCATAGAGACTGGGGCTGCTTACTTGTCTTGACACCACAAACTTCAAAAGTACCTTTGGGAATCCGTGCAGGGTGCCTTCGGCAGCACTGCTCTGAAAATGCAAACGTCTGCAGATAACTCGCAGCCAGAAAGAGCTAGCCTGGAAAGCTGTTGCTCAGCCTCATCTGCCCATGGCACTGCTCGCACAGAGGCATAGAGACTGGGGCTGCTTGCTTGTCTTGCCACCTCAAACTTGAAATGTATCTTTGGGGATCCGTGCACTGTGACTCCGGCAGCCCTGCTCTGAAAATGTGAAAACTGCAGATACCTCCCAGGCAGAAAGAGCTAGCCTGGAAAGCTGTTGCTCAGCCTCATCTGCCCATGGCATTGCTCGCACAGAGGCACAGAGACTGGGGCTGCTTGCTTGTCTTGCCACCACAAACTTCAAACGTTCCTTTGGGAATCCGTGCAGGGGGCCTCCGGCAGCGCTGCTCTGAAAATGCAAACGTCTGCAGAGAGCTCTCAGTCAGAAAGAGCTAGCCTGGAAAGCTGTTGCTCAGCCTCATCTGCCCATGGCACTGCTCGCACAGAGGCACAGAGACTGGGGCTGCTTGCTTGTCTTGCCACTTCAAACTTGAAATGTAGCTTTGGGGATCCGTGCACTGTGACTCCGGCAGCCCTTCTTACAAAATTGGAACGTCTGCAGATAGATCGCAGCCAGAAAGAGCTAGCCTGGAAAGCTGTTGCTCAGCCTCATCTGCCCGTGGCTTTGCTCGCACAGAGGCACAGAGACCGGGGCTGCTTGCTTGTCTTGCCACCACAAACTTCAAAAGTACCTTTGGTAATCCGTGCACTGTGACTCCGGCAGCACTGCTCTGAAAATGCAAACATCTGCAGATAGCTCGCAGCCAAAAGAAGCTAGCCCGGATAGCTGTTGCTCAGCCTCATCTGCCCATGGCACTGCTCGCACAGAGGCACAGGGACTGGGGCTGCTTGCTTGTCTTGCCACCTCAAACTTGACATGTAGCTTTGGGTGTCCGTGCCAGGGGGCCTCCGGCAGCTCTGCTCTGAAAATGCGAACGTCTGCAGATAGCTCGCAGGCAGAAAGAGCTAGCCTGGAAAGCTGTTGCTCAGCCTCATCTGCCCATGGCATTGCTCGCACAGAGGCACAGAGACTGGGGCTGCTTACTTGTCTTGACACCACAAACTTCAAAAATACCTTTGGGAATCCGTGCAGGGTGCCTTCGGCAGCACTGCTCTGAAAATGCAAACGTCTGCAGATAACTCGCAGCCAGAAAGAGCTAGCCTGGAAAGCTGTTGCTCAGCCTCATCTGCCCATGGCACTGCTCGCACAGAGGCATAGAGACTGGGGCTGCTTGCTTGTCTTGCCACCTCAAACTTGAAATGTAGCTTTGGGGATCCGTGCACTGTGACTCCGGCAGCCCTGCTCTGAAAATGGGAACGTCTGCAGATAGCTCCCAGGCAGAAAGAGCTAGCCTGGAAAGCTGTTGCTCAGCCTCATCTGCCCATGGCATTGCTCGCACAGAGGCACAGGGACTGGGGCTGCTTGCTTGTCTTGCCACCTCAAACTTGAAATGTAGCTTTGGGGATCCGTGCACTGTGACTCCGGCAGCCCTGCTCTGAAAATGTGAAAACTGCAGATACCTCCCAGGCAGAAAGAGCTAGCCTGGAAAGCTGTTGCTCAGCCTCATCTGCCCATGGCATTGCTCGCACAGAGGCACAGAGACTGGGGCTGCTTGCTTGTCTTGCCACCACAAACTTCAAACGTTCCTTTGGGAATCCGTGCAGGGGGCCTCCGGCAGCGCTGCTCTGAAAATGCAAACGTCTGCAGAGAGCTCTCAGTCAGAAAGAGCTAGCCTGGAAAGCTGTTGCTCAGCCTCATCTGCCCATGGCACTGCTCGCACAGAGGCACAGAGACTGGGGCTGCTTGCTTGTCTTGCCACTTCAAACTTGAAATGTAGCTTTGGGGATCCGTGCACTGTGACTCCGGCAGCCCTTCTTACAAAATTTCGAACGTCTGCAGATAGATCGCAGCCAGAAAGAGCTAGCCTGGAAAGCTGTTGCTCAGCCTCATCTGCCCGTGGCTTTGCTCGCACAGAGGCACAGAGACCGGGGCTGCTTGCTTGTCTTGCCACCACAAACTTCAAAAGTACCTTTGGTAATCCGTGCACTGTGACTCCGGCAGCACTGCTCTGAAAATGCAAACATCTGCAGATAGCTCGCAGCCAAAAGAAGCTAGCCCGGATAGCTGTTGCTCAGCCTCATCTGCCCATGGCACTGCTCGCACAGAGGCACAGGGACTGGGGCTGCTTGCTTGTCTTGCCACCTCAAACTTGACATGTAGCTTTTGGTGTCCGTGCCAGGGGGCCTCCGGCAGCTCTGCTCTGAAAATGCGAACGTCTGCAGATAGCTCGCAGGCAGAAAGAGCTAGCCTGGAAAGCTGTTGCTCAGCCTCATCTGCCCATGGCATTGCTCGCACAGAGGCACAGAGACTGGGGCTGCTTACTTGTCTTGACACCACAAACTTCAAAAGTACCTTTGTTAATCCGTGCAGGGTGCCTTCGGCAGCACTGCTCTGAAAATGCAAACGTCTGCAGATAACTCGCAGCCAGAAAGAGCTAGCCTGGAAAGCTGTTGCTCAGCCTCATCTGCCCATGGCACTGCTCGCACAGAGGCATAGAGACTGGGGCTGCTTGCTTGTCTTGCCACCTCAAACTTGAAATGTAGCTTTGGGGATCCGTGCACTGTGACTCCGGCAGCCCTGCTCTGAAAATGGGAACGTCTGCAGATAGCTCCCAGGCAGAAAGAGCTAGCCTGGAAAGATGTTGCTCAGCCTCATCTGCCCATGGCATTGCTCGCACAGAGGCACAGGGACTGGGGCTGCTTGCTTGTCTTGCCACCTCAAACTTGAAATGTAGCTTTGGGGATCCGTGCACTGTGACTCCGGCAGCCCTGCTCTGAAAATGCAAATGTCTGCGTATAACTCGCAGCCAGAAAGAGCTAGCCTGGAAAGCTGTTGCTCAGCCTCATCTGACCATGGAGCTGCTCGCACAGAGGCACAGAGACTGTGGCTGCTTGCTTGTCTTGCCACCTCAAACTTCAAACGTAAATTTGGGTGTCCGTGCCGGGCACCTCCAACACCCCTACTCCCAAAATGCGAACGTCTGCAGATAGCTCGCAGGCAGAAAGAGCTAGCCTGGAAAGCTGTTGCTCAGCCTCATCTGCCCATGGCACTGCTCTCACAGAGGCACAGAGACTGGGGCTGCTTGCTTCTCTTGCCACCTCAAAATTGAAATGTAGCTTAGGTGGTCTGTGCCGGGCGCCTCCTGCAGCCCTGCTGTGAAAATGTGAACGTCTGCAGATAGCTCGCAGCCAGAAAGAGCTAGCCTGGAAAGCTGTTGCTCAGCCTCATCTGCCCATGGCACGGCTCGCACAGAGGCACAGAGACTGGGGCTGCTTGCTTGTCTTGCCACCACAAACTTCAAACATACCTTTGGGAATCCGTGCAGGGGGCCTCCGGCAGCGCTGCTCTGAAAATGCAAACGTCTGCAGATAGCTCTCAGTCAGAAAGAGCTAGCCTGGAAAGCTGTTGCTCAGCCTCATCTGACCATGGCACTGCTCGCACAGAGGCACAGAGACTGGGGCTGCTTGCTTGTCTTGCCACTTCAAACTTGAAATGTAGCTTTGGGGATCCGTGCACTGTGACTCCGGCAGCCCTGCTCTGAAAATGCGAACGTCTGTACATAGCTCGCAGCCAGAAAGAGCTAGCCTGGAAAGCTGTTGCTCAGCCTCATCTGCCCATGGCACTGCTCGCACAGAGGCACAGGGACTGGGGCTGCTTGCTTGTCTTGCCACCTCAAACTTGAAACGTAGCTTTGGGGATCCGTGCACTGTGACTCCGGCAGCCCTGCTGTGAAAATGGGAACGTCTGCAGATAACTCGCAGCCAGAAAAAGCTAGTCTGGAAAGCTGTTGCTCAGCCTCATCTGACCATGGCACTGCTCGCACAGAGGCACAGAGACTGAGGCTGCTTGCTTGTCTTGCCACCTCAAACTTCAAAATTATCTTTGGTTGTCCGTGCCAGAGGGCCTTCGGCAGCTCTGCTCTGAAAATGCGAACGTCTGCAGATAGATCACACCCAGAAAGAGCTAGCCTGGAAAGCTGTTGCTCAGCCTCATCTGCCCATGGCACTGCTCTCACAGAGGCACAGAGACTGGGGCTGCTTGCTTCTCTTGCCACCTCAAACTTGAAATGTAGCTTAGGTGGTCTGTGCCGGGCGCCTCCGGCAAACCTGCTGTGAAAATGCAAACGTCTGCAGATAACTCGCAGGCAGAAAGAGCTAGCCTGGAAAGCTGTTGCTCAGCCTCATCTGCCCATGGCACTGCTCGCACAGAGGCACAGACACTGGGGCTGCTTGCTGGTCTTGCCATCACAAACTTCAAACGTAGCTTAGGTGGTCCTTGGCGGGATCCTTCGGCAGCCCTTCTTAAAAAATGGGAACGTCTGCAGATAGATCGCAGCCAGAAAGAGCTAGCCTGGAAAGCTGTTGCTCAGCCTCATCTGCCCGTGGCTTTGCTCGCACAGAGGCACAGGGACTGGGGCTGCTTGCTTGTCTTGCCACCTCAAACTTGACATGTAGCTTTGGGTGTCCGTGCCAGGGGGCCTCCGGCAGCTCTGCTCTGAAAATGCGACCGTCTGCAGATAGCTCGCAGGCAGAAAGAGCTAGCCTGGAAAGCTGTTGCTCAGCCTCATCTGCCCATGGCATTGCTCGCACAGAGGCACAGAGACTGGGGCTGCTTACTTGTCTTGACACCACAAACTTCAAAAGTACCTTTGGGAATCCGTGCAGGGTGCCTTCGGCAGCACTGCTCTGAAAATGCAAGCGTCTGCAGATAACTCGCAGCCAGAAAGAGCTAGCCTGGAAAGCTGTTGCTCAGCCTCATCTGCCCATGGCACTGCTCGCACAGAGGCATAGAGACTGGGGCTGCTTGCTTGTCTTGCCACCTCAAACTTGAAATGTAGCTTTGGGGATCCGTGCACTGTGACTCCGGCAGCCCTGCTCTGAAAATGGGAACGTCTGCAGATAGCTCCCAGGCAGAAAGAGCTAGCCTGGAAAGCTGTTGCTCAGCCTCATCTGCCCATGGCATTGCTCGCACAGAGGCACAGGGACTGGGGCTGCTTGCTTGTCTTGCCACCTCAAACTTGAAATGTAGCTTTGGGGATCCGTGCACTGTGACTCCGGCAGCCCTGCTCTGAAAATGTGAAAACTGCAGATACCTCCCAGGCAGAAAGAGCTAGCCTGGAAAGCTGTTGCTCAGCCTCATCTGCCCATGGCATTGCTCGCACAGAGGCACAGAGACTGGGGCTGCTTGCTTGTCTTGCCACCACAAACTTCAAACGTTCCTTTGGGAATCCGTGCAGGGGGCCTCCGGCAGCGCTGCTCTGAAAATGCAAACGTCTGCAGAGAGCTCTCAGTCAGAAAGAGCTAGCCTGGAAAGCTGTTGCTCAGCCTCATCTGCCCATGGCACTGCTCGCACAGAGGCAGAGAGACTGGGGGTGCTTGCTTGTCTTGCCACTTCAAACTTGAAATGTAGCTTTGGGGATCCGTGCACTGTGACTCCGGTAGCCCTTCTTAAAAAATTGGAACGTCTGCAGATAGATCGCAGCCAGAAAGAGCTAGCCTGGAAAGCTGTTGCTCAGCCTCATCTGCCCGTGGCTTTGCTCGCACAGAGGCACAGAGACCGGGGCTGATTGCTTGTCTTGCCACCACAAACTTCAAAAGTACCTTTGGTAATCCTTGCACTGTGACCCCGGCAGCCCTGCTCTGAAAATGCAAACATCTGCAGATAGCTCGCAGCCAAAAGAAGCTAGCCCGGATAGCTGTTGCTCAGCCTCATCTGCCCATGGCACTGCTCGCACAGAGGCACAGGGACTGGGGCTGCTTGCTTGTCTTGCCACCTCAAACTTGACATGTAGCTTTTGGTGTCCGTGCCAGGGGGCCTCCGGCAGCTCTGCTCTGAAAATGCGAACGTCTGCAGATAGCTCGCAGGCAGAAAGAGCTAGCCTGGAAAGCTGTTGCTCAGCCTCATCTGCCCATGGCATTGCTCGCACAGAGGCACAGAGACTGGGGCTGCTTACTTGTCTTGACACCACAAACTTCAAAAGTACCTTTGGGAATCCGTGCAGGGTGCCTTCGGCAGCACTGCTCTGAAAATGCAAACGTCTGCAGATAACTCGCAGCCAGAAAGAGCTAGCCTGGAAAGCTGTTGCTCAGCCTCATCTGCCCATGGCACTGCTCGCACAGAGGCATAGAGACTGGGGCTGCTTGCTTGTCTTGCCACCTCAAACTTGAAATGTAGCTTTGGGGATCCGTGCACTGTGACTCCGGCAGCCCTGCTCTGAAAATGGGAACGTCTGCAGATAGCTCCCAGGCAGAAAGAGCTAGCCTGGAAAGATGTTGCTCAGCCTCATCTGCCCATGGCATTGCTCGCACAGAGGCACAGGGACTGGGGCTGCTTGCTTGTCTTGCCACCTCAAACTTGAAATGTAGCTTTGGGGATCCGTGCACTGTGACTCCGGCAGCCCTGCTCTGAAAATGTGAAAACTGCAGATACCTCCCAGGCAGAAAGAGCTAGCCTGGAAAGCTGTTGCTCAGCCTCATCTGCCCATGGCACTGCTCGCACAGAGGCACAGGGACTGGGGCTGCTTGCTTGTCTTGCCACCTCAAACTTGAAACGTAGCTTTGGGGATCCGTGCACTGTGACTCCGGCAGCCCTGCTGTGAAAATGGGAACGTCTGCAGATAACTCGCAGCCAGAAAAAGCTAGTCTGGAAAGCTGTTGCTCAGCCTCATCTGACCATGGCACTGCTCGCACAGAGGCACAGAGACTGAGGCTGCTTGCTTGTCTTGCCACCTCAAACTTCAAAATTATCTTTGGGTGTCCGTGCCAGAGGGCCTTCGGCAGCTCTGCTCTGAAAATGCGAACGTCTGCAGATAGATCACACCCAGAAAGAGCTAGCCTGGAAAGCTGTTGCTCAGCCTCATCTGCCCATGGCACTGCTCTCACAGAGGCACAGAGACTGGGGCTGCTTGCTTCTCTTGCCACCTCAAACTTGAAATGTAGCTTAGGTGGTCTGTGCCGGGCGCCTCCGGCAAACCTGCTGTGAAAATGCAAACGTCTGCAGATAACTCGCAGGCAGAAAGAGCTAGCCTGGAAAGCTGTTGCTCAGCCTCATCTGCCCGTGGCTTTGCTCGCACAGAGGCATAGAGACTGGGGCTGCTTGCTTGTCTTGCCACCTCAAACTTGAAATGTAGCTTTGGGGATCCGTGCACTGTGACTCCGGCAGCCCTGCTCTGAAAATGGGAACGTCTGCAGATAGATCACAGCCAGAAAGAGCTAGCCTGGAAAGCTGTTGCTCAGCCTCATCTGCCCATGACATTGCTCGCACAGAGGCACAGAGACTGGGGCTGCTTACTTGTCTTGACACCACAAACTTCAAAAGTACCTTTGGGAATCCGTGCAGGGTGCCTTCGGCAGCACTGCTCTGAAAATGCAAACGTCTGCAGATAACTCGCAGACAGAAAGAGCTAGCCTGGAAAGCTGTTGCTCAGCCTCATCTGCCCATGGCACTGCTCGCACAGAGGCATAGAGACTGGGGCTGCTTGCTTGTCTTGCCACCTCAAACTTGAAATGTAGCTTTGGGGATCCGTGCACTGTGACTCCGGCAGCCCTGCTCTGAAAATGTGAAAACTGCAGATAACTCGTAGCCAGAAAGAGCTAGCCTGGAAAGCTGTTGCTCAGCCTCATCTGCCCATGGCATTGCTCGCACAGAGGCACAGAGACTGGGGCTGCTTGCTTGTCTTGCCACCACAAACTTCAAACGTTCCTTTGGGAATCCGTGCAGGGGGCCTCCGGCACCGCTGCTCTGAAAATGCAAACGTCTGCAGAGAGCTCTCAGTCAGAAAGAGCTAGCCTGGAAAGCTGTTGCTCAGCCTCATCTGCCCATGGCACTGCTCGCACAGAGGCACAGAGACTGGGGCTGCTTGCTTGTCTTGCCACTTCAAACTTGAAATGTAGCTTTGGGGATCCGTGCACTGTGACTCCGGCAGCCCTGCTCTGAAAATGCGAACGTCTGTACATAGCTCGCAGCCAGAAAGAGCTAGCCTGGAAAGCTGTTGCTCAGCCTCATCTGCCCATGGCACTGCTCGCAGAGAGGCACAGGGACTGGGGCTGCTTGCTTGTCTTGCCACCTCAAACTTGAAACGTAGCTTTGGGGATCCGTGCACTGTGACTCCGGCAGCCCTGCTCTGAAAATGGGAACGTCTGCAGATAACTCGTAGCCAGAAAGAGCTAGCCTGGAAAGCTGTTGCTCAGCCTCATCTGACCATGGAACTGCTCGCACAGAGGCACAGAGACTGAGGCTGCTTTCTTGTCTTGCCACCTCAAACTTCAAAATTATCTTTGGGTGTCCGTGCCAGAGTGCCTCCGGCAGCTCTGCTCTGAAAATGCGAACGTCTGCAGATAACTAGCAGGCAGAAAGAGCTAGCCTGGAAAGCTGTTGCTCAGCCTCATCTGCCCATGGCACTGCTCGCACAGAGGCACAGAGACTGGGGCTGCTTGCTGGTCTTGACACCACAGACTTCAAACGTAGCTTAGGTGGTCCTTGGCGGGATCCTTCGGCAGCCCTTCTTAAAAAATGGGAACGTCTACAGATAGATCGCAGCCAGAAAGAGCTAGCCTGGAAAGCTGTTGCTCAGCCTCATCTGCCCGTGGCTTTTCTCGCACAGAGGCACAGAGACTGGGGCTGCTTGCTTGTCTTGCCACCACAAACTTGAAATGTAGCTTTGGGGATCCGTGCACTGTGACTCCGGCAGCCCTGCTCTGAAAATGCAAACGTCTGCAGATAGCTCGCAGCCAGAAAGAGCTAGCCTTGAAAGCTGTTGCTCAGCCTCATCTGCCCATGGCACTGCTCGCACAGAGGCATAGAGACTGGGGCTGCTTGCTTGTCTTGCCACCTCAAACTTGAAATGTAGCTTTGGGGATCCGTGCACTGTGACTCCGGCAGCCCTGCTCTGAAAATGCAAACGTCTGCAGATAGCTCGCAGCCAGAAAGAGCTAGCCTTGAAAGCTGTTGCTCAGCCTCATCTGCCCATGGCACTGCTCGCACAGAGGCACAGGGACTGGGGCTGCTTGCTTGTCTTGCCACCTCAAACTTGAAATGTAGCTTTGGATGTCCGTGCCAGGGGGCCTCCGGCAGCTCTGCTCTGAAAATGCGACCGTCTGCAGATAGCTTGCAGGCAGAAAGAGCTAGCCTGGAAAGCTGTTGCTCGGGCTCATCTGCCCATGGCATTGCTCGCACAGAGGCACAGAGACTGGGGCTGCTTACTTTTCTTGACACCACAAACTTCAAAAGTACCTTTGGGAATCCGTGCAGGGTGCCTTCGGCAGCACTGCTCTGAAAATGCAAACGTCTGCAGATAGATCACAGCCAGAAAGAGCTAGCCTGTAAAGCTGTTGCTCAGCCTCATCTGCCCATGGCACTGCTCGCACAGAGGCACAGAGACTGGGGCTGCTTGCTTGTCTTGCCACTTCAAACTTGAAATGTAGCTTTGGGGATCCGTGCACTGTGACTCCGGCAGCCCTGCTCTGAAAATGCGAACATCTGTACATAGCTCGCAGCCAGAAAGAGCTAGCCTGGAAAGCTGTTGCTCAGCCTCATCTGACCATGGAACTGCTCGCACAGAGGCACAGAGACTGTGGCTGCTTGCTTGTCTTGCCACCTCAAACTTCAAACGTAAATTTGGGTGTCCGTGCCAGGCACCTCCAACACCCCTACTCCCAAAATGCGAACGTCTGCAGATAGCTCGCAGCCAGAAAGAGCTAGCCTGGAAAGCTGTTGCTCAGCCTCATCTGCCCATGGCACTGCTCTCACAGAGGCACAGAGACTGGGGCTGCTTGCTTCTCTTGCCACCTCAAAATTGAAATGTAGCTTAGGTGGTCTGTGCCGGGTGCCTCCTGCAGCCCTGCTGTGAAAATGTGAACGTCTGCAGATAGCTCGCAGCCAGAAAGAGCTAGCCTGGAAAGCTGTTGCTCAGCCTCATCTGCCCATGGCACGGCTCACACAGAGGCACAGAGACTGGGGCTGCTTGCTTGTCTTGCCACCACAAACTTCAAACATACCTTTGGGAATCCGTGCAGGGGGCCTCCGGCAGCGCTGCTCTGAAAATGCAAACGTCTGCAGATAGCTCTCAGTCAGAAAGAGCTAGCCTGGAAAGCTGTTGCTCAGCCTCATCTGACCATGGCACTGCTCGCACAGAGGCACAGAGACTGGGGCTGCTTGCTTGTCTTGCCACTTCAAACTTGAAATGTAGCTTTGGGGATCCGTGCACTGTGACTCCGGCAGCCCTGCTGTGAAAATGGGAACGTCTGCAGATAACTCGCAGCCAGAAAAAGCTAGTCTGGAAAGCTGTTGCTCAGCCTCATCTGACCATGGCACTGCTCGCACAGAGGCACAGAGACTGAGGCTGCTTGCTTGTCTTGCCACCTCAAACTTCAAAATTATCTTTGGGTGTCCGTGCCAGAGGGCCTTCGGCAGCTCTGCTCTGAAAATGCGAACGTCTGCAGATAGATCACACCCAGAAAGAGCTAGCCTGGAAAGCTGTTGCTCAGCCTCATCTGCCCATGGCACTGCTCTCACAGAGGCACTGAGACTGGGGCTGCTTGCTTCTCTTGCCACCTCAAACTTGAAATGTAGCTTAGGTGGTCTGTGCCCGGCGCCTCCGGCAAACCTGCTCTGAAAATGCAAACGTCTGCAGATAACTCGCAGGCAGAAAGAGCTAGCCTGGAAAGCTGTTGCTCAGCCTCATCTGCCCATGGCACTGCTCGCACAGAGGCACAGACACTGGGGCTGCTTGCTGGTCTTGCCATCACAAACTTCAAACGTAGCTTAGGTGGTCCTTGGCGGGATCCTTCGGCAGCCCTTCTTAAAAAATGGGAACGTCTGCAGATAGATCGCAGCCAGAAAGAGCTAGCCTGGAAAGCTGTTGCTCAGCCTCATCTGCCCGTGGCTTTGCTCGCACAGAGGCATAGAGACTGGGGCTGCTTGCTTGTCTTGCCACCTCAAACTTGAAATGTAGCTTTGGGGATCCGTGCACTGTGACTCCGGCAGCCCTGCTCTGAAAATGGGAACGTCTGCAGATAGCTCCCAGGCAGAAAGAGCTAGCCTGGAAAGCTGTTGCTCAGCCTCATCTGCCCATGGCATTGCTCGCACAGAGGCACAGGGACTGGGGCTGCTTGCTTGTCTTGCCACCTCAAACTTCAATCGTATCTTTGGGGATCCGTGCACTGTGACTCTGGCAGCCCTGCTTTGAAAATGCAAATGTCTGCAGATAACTCGCCGCCAGAAAGAGCTAGCCTGGAAAGCTGTTTCTCAGCCTCATCTGACCATGGAACTGCTCGCACAGATGCACAGGGACTGAGGCTGCTTGCTTGTCTTGCCACCTCAAACTTCAAAATTATCTTTGGGTGTCCGTGTCAGGGGGCCTCCGGCAGCTCTGCTCTGAAAATGCGACCGTCTGCAGATAGCTCGCAGGCAGAAAGAGCTAGCCTGGAAAGCTGTTGCTCAGCCTCATCTGCCCATGGCATTGCTCGCACAGAGGCACAGAGACTGGGGCTGCTTACTTGTCTTGACACCACAAACTTCAAAAGTACCTTTGGGAATCCGTGCAGGGTGCCTTCGGCAGCACTGCTCTGAAAATGCAAACGTCTGCAGATAACTCGCAGGCAGAAAGAGCTAGCCTGGAAAGCTGTTGCTCAGCCTCATCTGCCCATGGCACTGCTCGCACAGAGGCATAGAGACTGGGGCTGCTTGCTTGTCTTGCCACCTCAAACTTGAAATGTAGCTTTGGGGATCCGTGCACTGTGACTCCGGCAGCCCTGCTCTGAAAATGTGAAAACTGCAGATAACTCGTAGCCAGAAAGAGCTAGCCTGGAAAGCTGTTGCTCAGCCTCATCTGCCCATGGCATTGCTCGCACAGAGGCACAGAGACTGGGGCTGCTTGCTTGTCTTGCCACCACAAACTTCAAACGTTCCTTTGGGAATCCGTGCAGGGGGCCTCCGGCAGCGCTGCTCTGAAAATGCAAACGTCTGCAGAGAGCTCTCAGTCAGAAAGAGCTAGCCTGGAAAGCTGTTGCTCAGCCTCATCTGCCCATGGCACTGCTCGCACAGAGGCAAAGAGACTGGGGCTGCTTGCTTGTCTTGCCACTTCAAACTTGAAATGTAGCTTTGGGGATCCGTGCACTGTGACTCCGGCAGCCCTGCTCTGAAAATGCGAACGTCTGTACATAGCTCGCAGCCAGAAAGAGCTAGCCTGGAAAGCTGTTGCTCAGCCTCATCTGCCCATGGCACTGCTCGCAGAGAGGCACAGGGACTGGGGCTGCTTGCTTGTCTTGCCACCTCAAACTTGAAACGTAGCTTTGGGGATCCGTGCACTGTGACTCCGGCAGCCCTGCTCTGAAAATGGGAACGTCTGCAGATAACTCGTAGCCAGAAAGAGCTAGCCTGGAAAGCTGTTGCTCAGCCTCATCTGACCATGGAACTGCTCGCACAGAGGCACAGAGACTGAGGCTGCTTTCTTGTCTTGCCACCTCAAACTTCAAAATTATCTTTGGGTGTCCGTGCCAGAGGGCCTCCGGCAGCTCTGCTCTGAAAATGCGAACGTCTGCAGATAACTCGCAGGCAGAAAGAGCTAGCCTGGAAAGCTGTTGCTCAGCCTCATCTGCCCATGGCACTGCTCGCACAGAGGCACAGAGACTGGGGCTGCTTGCTGGTCTTGCCATCACAAACTTCAAACGTAGCTTAGGTGGTCCTTGGCGGGATCCTTCGGCAGCCCTTCTTAAAAATTGGGAACGTCTACAGATAGATCGCAGCCAGAAAGAGCTAGCCTGGAAAGCTGTTGCTCAGCCTCATCTGCCCGTGGCTTTGCTCGCACAGAGGCACAGAGACTGGGGCTGCTTGCTTGTCTTGCCACCACAAACTTGAAATGTAGCTTTGGGGATCCGTGCACTGTGACTCCGGCAGCCCTGCTCTGAAAATGCAAACGTCTGCAGATAGCTCGCAGCCAGAAAGAGCTAGCCTTGAAAGCTGTTGCTCAGCCTCATCTGCCCATGGCACTGCTCGCACAGAGGCATAGAGACTGGGGCTGCTTGCTTGTCTTGCCACCTCAAACTTGAAATGTAGCTTTGGAGATCCGTGCACTGTGACTCCGGCAGCCCTGCTCTGAAAATGCAAACGTCTGCAGATACCTCCCAGGCAGAAAGAGCTAGCCTTGAAAGCTGTTGCTCAGCCTCATCTGCCCATGGCACTGCTCGCACAGAGGCACAGGGACTGGGGCTGCTTGCTTGTCTTGCCACCTCAAACTTGAAATGTAGCTTTGGGTGTCCGTGCCAGGGGGCCTCCGACAGCTCTGCTCTGAAAATGCGACCGTCTGCAGATAGCTCGCAGGCAGAAAGAGCTAGCCTGGAAAGCTGTTGCTCAGCCTCATCTGCCCATGGCATTGCTCGCACAGAGGCACAGAGACTGGGGCTGCTTACTTGTCTTGACACCACAAACTTCAAAAGTACCTTTGGGAATCCGTGCAGGGTGCCTTCGGCAGCACTGCTCTGAAAATGCAAACGTCTGCAGATAGATCACAGCCAGAAAGAGCTAGCCTGGAAAGCTGTTGCTCAGCCTCATCTGCCCATGGCACTGCTCGCACAGAGGCACAGAGACTGGGGCTGCTTGCTTGTCTTGCCACTTCAAACTTGAAATGTAGCTTTGGGGATCCGTGCACTGTGACTCCGGCAGCCCTGCTCTGAAAATGCGAACGTCTGTACATAGCTCGCAGCCAGAAAGAGCTAGCCTGGAAAGCTGTTGCTCAGCCTCATCTGACCATGGAACTGCTCGCACAGAGGCACAGAGACTGTGGCTGCTTGCTTGTCTTGCCACCTCAAACTTCAAACGTAAATTTGGGTGTCCGTGCCAGGCACCTCCAACACCCCTACTCCCAAAATGCGAACGTCTGCAGATAGCTCGCAGGCAGAAAGAGCTAGCCTGGAAAGCTGTTGCTCAGCCTCATCTGCCCATGGCACTGCTCTCACAGAGGCACAGAGACTGGGGCTGCTTGCTTCTCTTGCCACCTCAAAATTGAAATGTAGCTTAGGTGGTCTGTGCCGGGCGCCTCCTGCAGCCCTGCTGTGAAAATGTGAACGTCTGCAGATAGCTCGCAGCCAGAAAGAGCTAGCCTGGAAAGCTGTTGCTCAGCCTCATCTGCCCATGGCACGGCTCGCACAGAGGCACAGAGACTGGGGCTGCTTGCTTGTCTTGCCACCACAAACTTCAAACATACCTTTGGGAATTCGTGCAGGGGGCCTCCGGCAGCGCTGCTCTGAAAATGCAAACGTCTGCAGATAGCTCACAGCCAGAAAGAGCTAGCCTGGAAAGCTGTTGCTCAGCCTCATCTGCCCATGGCACTGCTCGCACAGAGGCACAGAGACTGGGGCTGCTTGCTTGTCTTGCCACTTCAAACTTGAAATGTAGCTTTGGGGATCCGTGCACTGTGACTCCGGCAGCCCTGCTCTGAAAATGCGAACGTCTGTACATAGCTCGCAGCCAGAAAGAGCTAGCCTGGAAAGCTGTTGCTCAGCCTCATCTGCCCATGGCACTGCTCGCACAGAGGCACAGGGACTGGGGCTGCTTGCTTGTCTTGCCACCTCAAACTTGAAACGTAGCTTTGGGGATCCGTGCACTGTGACTCCGGCAGCCCTGCTGTGAAAATGGGAACGTCTGCAGATAACTCGCAGCCAGAAAAAGCTAGTCTGGAAAGCTGTTGCTCAGCCTCATCTGACCATGGCACTGCTCGCACAGAGGCACAGAGACTGAGGCTGCTTGCTTGTCTTGCCACCTCAAACTTCAAAATTATCTTTGGGTGTCCGTGCCAGAGGGCCTTCGGCAGCTCTGCTCTGAAAATGCGAACGTCTGCAGATAGATCACACCCAGAAAGAGCTAGCCTGGAAAGCTGTTGCTCAGCCTCATCTGCCCATGGCACTGCTCTCACAGAGGCACAGAGACTGGGGCTGCTTGCTTCTCTTGCCACCTCAAACTTGAAATGTAGCTTAGGTGGTCTGTGCCGGGCGCCTCCGGCAAACCTGCTGTGAAAATGCAAACGTCTGCAGATAACTCGCAGGCAGAAAGAGCTAGCCTGGAAAGCTGTTGCTCAGCCTCATCTGCCCATGGCACTGCTCGCACAGAGGCACAGACACTGGAGCTGCTTGCTGGTCTTGCCATCACAAACTTCAAACGTAGCTTAGGTGGTCCTTGGCGGGATCCTTCGGCAGCCCTTCTTAAAAAATGGGAACGTCTGCAGATAGATCGCAGCCAGAAAGAGCTAGCCTGGAAAGCTGTTGCTCAGCCTCATCTGCCCGTGGCTTTGCTCGCACAGAGGCATAGAGACTGGGGCTGCTTGCTTGTCTTGCCACCTCAAACTTGAAATGTAGCTTTGGGGATCCGTGCACTGTGACTCCGGCAGCCCTGCTCTGAAAATGCAAACGTCTGCAGATAACTCGCAGGCAGAAAGAGCTAGCCTGGAAAGCTGTTGCTCAGCCTCATCTGCCCATGGCACTGCTCGCACAGAGGCACAGACACTGGGGCTGCTTGCTGGTCTTGCCATCACAAACTTCAAACGTAGCTTAGGTGGTCCTTGGCGGGATCCTTCGGCAGCCCTTCTTAAAAAATGGGAACGTCTGCAGATAGATCGCAGCCAGAAAGAGCTAGCCTGGAAAGCTGTTGCTCAGCCTCATCTGCCCGTGGCTTTGCTCGCACAGAGGCATAGAGACTGGGGCTGCTTGCTTGTCTTGCCACCTCAAACTTGAAATGTAGCTTTGGGGATCCGTGCACTGTGACTCCGGCAGCCCTGCTCTGAAAATGGGAACGTCTGCAGATAGATCGCAGCCAGAAAGAGCTAGCCTGGAAAGCTGTTGCTCAGCCTCATCTGCCCATGGCATTGCTCGCACAGAGGCACAGGGACTGGGGCTGCTTGCTTGTCTTGCCACCTCAAACTTCAATCGTATCTTTGGGGATCCGTGCACTGTGACTCTGGCAGCCCTGCTTTGAAAATGCAAATGTCTGCAGATAACTCGCCGCCAGAAAGAGCTAGCCTGGAAAGCTGTTTCTCAGCCTCATCTGCCCATGGAACTGCTCGCACAGAGGCACAGGGACTGAGGCTGCTTGCTTGTCTTGCCACCTCAAACTTCAAAATTATCTTTGGGTGTCCGTGTCAGGGGGCCTCCGGCAGCTCTGCTCTGAAAATGCGACCGTCTGCAGATAGCTCGCAGGCAGAAAGAGCTAGCCTGGAAAGCTGTTGCTCAGCCTCATCTGCCCATGGCATTGCTCGCACAGAGGCACAGAGACTGGGGCTGCTTACTTGTCTTGACACCACAAACTTCAAAAGTACCTTTGGGAATCCGTGCAGGGTGCCTTCGGCAGCACTGCTCTGAAAATGCAAACGTCTGCAGATAACTCGCAGGCAGAAAGAGCTAGCCTGGAAAGCTGTTGCTCAGCCTCATCTGCCCATGGCACTGCTCGCACAGAGGCATAGAGACTGGGGCTGCTTGCTTGTCTTGCCACCTCAAACTTGAAATGTAGCTTTGGGGATCCGTGCACTGTGACTCCGGCAGCCCTGCTCTGAAAATGTGAAAACTGCAGATAACTCGTAGCCAGAAAGAGCTAGCCTGGAAAGCTGTTGCTCAGCCTCATCTGCCCATGGCATTGCTCGCACAGAGGCACAGAGACTGGGGCTGCTTGCTTGTCTTGCCACCACAAACTTCAAACGTTCCTTTGGGAATCCGTGCAGGGGGCCTCCGGCAGCGCTGCTCTGAAAATGCAAACGTCTGCAGAGAGCTCTCAGTCAGAAAGAGCTAGCCTGGAAAGCTGTTGCTCAGCCTCATCTGCCCATGGCACTGCTCGCACAGAGGCACAGAGACTGGGGCTGCTTGCTTGTCTTGCCACCACAAACTTGAAATGTAGCTTTGGGGATCCGTGCACTGTGACTCCGGCAGCCCTGCTCTGAAAATGCGAACGTCTGTACATAGCTCGCAGCCAGAAAGAGCTAGCCTGGAAAGCTGTTGCTCAGCCTCATCTGCCCATGGCACTGCTCGCAGAGAGGCACAGGGACTGGGGCTGCTTGCTTGTCTTGCCACCTCAAACTTGAAACGTAGCTTTGGGGATCCGTGCACTGTGACTCCGGCAGCCCTGCTCTGAAAATGGGAACGTCTGCAGATAACTCGTAGCCAGAAAGAGCTAGCCTGGAAAGCTGTTGCTCAGCCTCATCTGACCATGGAACTGCTCGCACAGAGGCACAGAGACTGAGGCTGCTTTCTTGTCTTGCCACCTCAAACTTCAAAATTATCTTTGGGTGTCCGTGCCAGAGGGCCTCCGGCAGCTCTGCTCTGAAAATGCGAACGTCTGCAGATAACTCGCAGGCAGAAAGAGCTAGCCTGGAAAGCTGTTGCTCAGCCTCATCTGCCCATGGCACTGCTCGCACAGAGGCACAGAGACTGGGGCTGCTTGCTGGTCTTGCCATCACAAACTTCAAACGTAGCTTAGGTGGTCCTTGGCGGGATCCTTCGGCAGCCCTTCTTAAAAAATGGGAACGTCTACAGATAGATCGCAGCCAGAAAGAGCTAGCCTGGAAAGCTGTTGCTCAGCCTCATCTGCCCGTGGCTTTGCTCGCACAGAGGCACAGAGACTGGGGCTGCTTGCTTGTCTTGCCACCACAAACTTGAAATGTAGCTTTGGGGATCCGTGCACTGTGACTCCGGCAGCCCTGCTCTGAAAATGCAAACGTCTGCAGATAGCTCGCAGCCAGAAAGAGCTAGCCTTGAAAGCTGTTGCTCAGCCTCATCTGCCCATGGCACTGCTCGCACAGAGGCATAGAGACTGGGGCTGCTTGCTTGTCTTGCCACCTCAAACTTGAAATGTAGCTTTGGGGATCCGTGCACTGTGACTCCGGCAGCCCTGCTCTGAAAATGCAAACGTCTGCAGATAGCTCGCAGCCAGAAAGAGCTAGCCTGGAAAGCTGTTGCTCAGCCTCATCTGCCCATGGCACTGCTCGCACAGAGGCACAGGGACTGGGGCTGCTTGCTTGTCTTGCCACCTCAAACTTGAAATGTAGCTTTGGGTGTCCGTGCCAGGGGGCCTCCGGCAGCTCTGCTCTGAAAATGCGACCGTCTGCAGATAGCTCGCAGGCAGAAAGAGCTAGCCTGGAAAGCTGTTGCTCAGCCTCATCTGCCCATGGCATTGCTCGCACAGAGGCACAGAGACTGGGGCTGCTTACTTGTCTTGACACCACAAACTTCAAAAGTACCTTTGGGAATCCGTGCAGGGTGCCTTCGGCAGCACTGCTCTGAAAATGCAAACGTCTGCAGATAGATCACAGCCAGAAAGAGCTAGCCTGGAAAGCTGTTGCTCAGCCTCATCTGCCCATGGCACTGCTCGCACAGAGGCACAGAGACTGGGGCTGCTTGCTTGTCTTGCCACTTCAAACTTGAAATGTAGCTTTGGGGATCCGTGCACTGTGACTCCGGCAGCCCTGCTCTGAAAATGCAAACGTCTGTACATAGCTCGCAGCCAGAAAGAGCTAGCCTGGAAAGCTGTTGCTCAGCCTCATCTGACCATGGAACTGCTCGCACAGAGGCACAGAGACTGTGGCTGCTTGCTTGTCTTGCCACCTCAAACTTCAAACGTAAATTTGGGTGTCCGTGCCAGGCACCTCCAACACCCCTACTCCCAAAATGCGAACGTCTGCAGATAGCTCGCAGGCAGAAAGAGCTAGCCTGGAAAGCTGTTGCTCAGCCTCATTTGACCATGGCACTGCTCGCACAGAGGCACAGAGACTGGGGCTGCTTGCTTGTCTTGCCACTTCAAACTTGAAATGTAGCTTTGGGGATCCGTGCACTGTGACTCCGGCAGCCCTGCTCTGAAAATGCGAACGTCTGTACATAGCTCGCAGCCAGAAAGAGCTAGCCTGGAAAGCTGTTGCTCAGCCTCATCTGCCCATGGCACTGCTCGCACAGAGGCACAGGGACTGGGGCTGCTTGCTTGTCTTGCCACCTCAAACTTGAAACGTAGCTTTGGGGATCCGTGCACTGTGACTCCGGCAGCCCTGCTGTGAAAATGGGAACGTCTGCAGATAACTCGCAGCCATAAAAAGCTAGTCTGGAAAGCTGTTGCTCAGCCTCATCTGACCATGGCACTGCTCGCACAGAGGCACAGAGACTGAGGCTGCTTGCTTGTCTTGCCACCTCAAACTTCAAAATTATCTTTGGGTGTCCGTGCCAGAGGGCCTTCGGCAGCTCTGCTCTGAAAATGCGAACGTCTGCAGATAGATCACACCCAGAAAGAGCTAGCCTGGAAAGCTGTTGCTCAGCCTCATCTGCCCATGGCACTGCTCTCACAGAGGCACAGAGACTGGGGCTGCTTGCTTCTCTTGCCACCTCAAACTTGAAATGTAGCTTAGGTGGTCTGTGCCGGGCGCCTCCGGCAAACCTGCTGTGAAAATGCAAAGGTCTGCAGATAACTCGCAGGCAGAAAGAGCTAGCCTGGAAAGCTGTTGCTCAGCCTCATCTGCCCATGGCACTGCTCGCACAGAGGCACAGACACTGGGGCTGCTTGCTGGTCTTGCCATCACAAACTTCAAACGTAGCTTAGGTGGTCCTTGGCGGGATCCTTCGGCAGCCCTTCTTAAAAAATGGGAACGTCTGCAGATAGATCGCAGCCAGAAAGAGCTAGCCTGGAAAGCTGTTGCTCAGCCTCATCTGCCCGTGGCTTTGCTCGCACAGAGGCATAGAGACTGGGGCTGCTTGCTTGTCTTGCCACCTCAAACTTGAAATGTAGCTTTGGGGATCCGTGCACTGTGACTCCGGCAGCCCTGCTCTGAAAATGGGAACGTCTGCAGATAGCTCCCAGGCAGAAAGAGCTAGCCTGGAAAGCTGTTGCTCAGCCTCATCTGCCCATGGCATTGCTCGCACAGAGGCACAGGGACTGGGGCTGCTTGCTTGTCTTGCCACCTCAAACTTCAATCGTATCTTTGGGGATCCGTGCACTGTGACTCTGGCAGCCCTGCTTTGAAAATGCAAATGTCTGCAGATAACTCGCCGCCAGAAAGAGCTAGCCTGGAAAGCTGTTTCTCAGTTTCATCTGACCATGGAACTGCTCGCACAGAGGCACAGGGACTGAGGCTGCTTGCTTGTCTTGCCACCTCAAACTTCAAAATTATCTTTGGGTGTCCGTGTCAGGGGGCCTCCGGCAGCTCTGCTCTGAAAATGCGACCGTCTGCAGATAGCTCGCAGGCAGAAAGAGCTAGCCTGGAAAGCTGTTGCTCAGCCTCATCTGCCCATGGCATTGCTCGCACAGAGGCACAGAGACTGGGGCTGCTTACTTGTCTTGAAACCACAAACTTCAAAAGTACCTTTGGGAATCCGTGCAGGGTGCCTTGGGCAGCACTGCTCTGAAAATGCAAACGTCTGCAGATAACTCGCAGGCAGAAAGAGCTAGCCTGGAAAGCTGTTGCTCAGCCTCATCTGCCCATGGCACTGCTCGCACAGAGGCATAGAGACTGGGGCTGCTTGCTTGTCTTGCCACCTCAAACTTGAAATGTAGCTTTGGGGATCCGTGCACTGTGACTCCGGCAGCCCTGCTCTGAAAATGTGAAAACTGCAGATAACTCGTAGCCAGAAAGAGCTAGCCTGGAAAGCTGTTGCTCAGCCTCATCTGCCCATGGCATTGCTCGCACAGAGGCACAGAGACTGGGGCTGCTTGCTTGTCTTGCCACCACAAACTTCAAACGTTCCTTTGGGAATCCGTGCAGGGGGCCTCCGGCAGCGCTGCTCTGAAAATGCAAACGTCTGCAGAGAGCTCTCAGTCAGAAAGAGCTAGCCTGGAAAGCTGTTGCTCAGCCTCATCTGCCCATGGCACTGCTCGCACAGAGGCACAGAGACTGGGGCTGCTTGCTTGTCTTGCCACTTCAAACTTGAAATGTAGCTTTGGGGATCCGTGCACTGTGACTCCGGCAGCCCTGCTCTGAAAATGCGAACGTCTGTACATAGCTCGCAGCCAGAAAGAGCTAGCCTGGAAAGCTGTTGCTCAGCCTCATCTGCCCATGGCACTGCTCGCAGAGAGGCACAGGGACTGGGGCTGCTTGCTTGTCTTGCCACCTCAAACTTGAAACGTAGCTTTGGGGATCCGTGCACTGTGACTCCGGCAGCCCTGCTCTGAAAATGGGAACGTCTGCAGATAACTCGTAGCCAGAAAGAGCTAGCCTGGAAAGCTGTTGCTCAGCCTCATCTGACCATGGAACTGCTCGCACAGAGGCACAGAGACTGAGGCTGCTTTCTTGTCTTGCCACCTCAAACTTCAAAATTATCTTTGGGTGTCCGTGCCAGAGGGCCTCCGGCAGCTCTGCTCTGAAAATGCGAACGTCTGCAGATAACTCGCAGGCAGAAAGAGCTAGCCTGGAAAGCTGTTGCTCAGCCTCATCTGCCCATGGCACTGCTCGCACAGAGGCACAGAGACTGGGGCTGCTTGCTGGTCTTGCCATCACAAACTTCAAACGTAGCTTAGGTGGTCCTTGGCGGGATCCTTCGGCAGCCCTTCTTAAAAAATGGGAACGTCTACAGATAGATCGCAGCCAGAAAGAGCTAGCCTGGAAAGCTGTTGCTCAGCCTCATCTGCCCGTGGCTTTGCTCGCACAGAGGCACAGAGACTGGGGCTGCTTGCTTGTCTTGCCACCTCAAACTTCAATCGTATCTTTGGGGATCCGTGCACTGTGACTCTGGCAGCCCTGCTTTGAAAATGCAAATGTCTGCAGATAACTCGCCGCCAGAAAGAGCTAGCCTGGAAAGCTGTTTCTCAGTTTCATCTGACCATGGAACTGCTCGCACAGAGGCACAGGGACTGAGGCTGCTTGCTTGTCTTGCCACCTCAAACTTCAAAATTATCTTTGGGTGTCCGTGTCAGGGGGCCTCCGGCAGCTCTGCTCTGAAAATGCGACCGTCTGCAGATAGCTCGCAGGCAGAAAGAGCTAGCCTGGAAAGCTGTTGCTCAGCCTCATCTGCCCATGGCATTGCTCGCACAGAGGCACAGAGACTGGGGCTGCTTACTTGTCTTGAAACCACAAACTTCAAAAGTACCTTTGGGAATCCGTGCAGGGTGCCTTGGGCAGCACTGCTCTGAAAATGCAAACGTCTGCAGATAACTCGCAGGCAGAAAGAGCTAGCCTGGAAAGCTGTTGCTCAGCCTCATCTGCCCATGGCACTGCTCGCACAGAGGCATAGAGACTGGGGCTGCTTGCTTGTCTTGCCACCTCAAACTTGAAATGTAGCTTTGGGGATCCGTGCACTGTGACTCCGGCAGCCCTGCTCTGAAAATGTGAAAACTGCAGATAACTCGTAGCCAGAAAGAGCTAGCCTGGAAAGCTGTTGCTCAGCCTCATCTGCCCATGGCATTGCTCGCACAGAGGCACAGAGACTGGGGCTGCTTGCTTGTCTTGCCACCACAAACTTCAAACGTTCCTTTGGGAATCCGTGCAGGGGGCCTCCGGCAGCGCTGCTCTGAAAATGCAAAAGTCTGCAGAGAGCTCTCAGTCAGAAAGAGCTAGCCTGGAAAGCTGTTGCTCAGCCTCATCTGCCCATGGCACTGCTCGCACAGAGGCACAGAGACTGGGGCTGCTTGCTTGTCTTGCCACTTCAAACTTGAAATGTAGCTTTGGGGATCCGTGCACTGTGACTCCGGCAGCCCTGCTCTGAAAATGCGAACGTCTGTACATAGCTCGCAGCCAGAAAGAGCTAGCCTGGAAAGCTGTTGCTCAGCCTCATCTGCCCATGGCACTGCTCGCAGAGAGGCACAGGGACTGGGGCTGCTTGCTTGTCTTGCCACCTCAAACTTGAAACGTAGCTTTGGGGATCCGTGCACTGTGACTCCGGCAGCCCTGCTCTGAAAATGGGAACGTCTGCAGATAACTCGTAGCCAGAAAGAGCTAGCCTGGAAAGCTGTTGCTCAGCCTCATCTGACCATGGAACTGCTCGCACAGAGGCACAGAGACTGAGGCTGCTTTCTTGTCTTGCCACCTCAAACTTCAAAATTATCTTTGGGTGTCCGTGCCAGAGGGCCTCCGGCAGCTCTGCTCTGAAAATGCGAACGTCTGCAGATAACTCGCAGGCAGAAAGAGCTAGCCTGGAAAGCTGTTGCTCAGCCTCATCTGCCCATGGCACTGCTCGCACAGAGGCACAGAGACTGGGGCTGCTTGCTGGTCTTGCCATCACAAACTTCAAACGTAGCTTAGGTGGTCCTTGGCGGGATCCTTCGGCAGCCCTTCTTAAAAAATGGGAACGTCTACAGATAGATCGCAGCCAGAAAGAGCTAGCCTGGAAAGCTGTTGCTCAGCCTCATCTGCCCGTGGCTTTGCTCGCACAGAGGCACAGAGACTGGGGCTGCTTGCTTGTCTTGCCACCACAAACTTGAAATGTAGCTTTGGGGATCCGTGCACTGTGACTCCGGCAGCCATGCTCTGAAAATGGGAACGTCTGCAGATAGCTCGCAGCCAGAAAGAGCTAGCCTTGAAAGCTGTTGCTCAGCCTCATCTGCCCATGGCACTGCTCGCACAGAGGCATAGAGACTGGGGCTGCTTGCTTGTCTTGCCACCTCAAACTTGAAATGTAGCTTTGGGGATCCGTGCACTGTGACTCCGGCAGCCCTGCTCTGAAAATGCAAACGTCTGCAGATAGCTCGCAGCCAGAAAGAGCTAGCCTTGAAAGCTGTTGCTCAGCCTCATCTGCCCATGGCACTGCTCGCACAGAGGCACAGGGACTGGGGCTGCTTGCTTGTCTTGCCACCTCAAACTTGAAATGTAGCTTTGGGTGTCCGTGCCAGGGGGCCTCCGGCAGCTCTGCTCTGAAAATGCGACCGTCTGCAGATAGCTCGCAGGCAGAAAGAGCTAGCCTGGAAAGCTGTTGCTCAGCCTCATCTGCCCATGGCATTGCTCGCACAGAGGCACAGAGACTGGGGCTGCTTACTTGTCTTGACACCACAAACTTCAAAAGTACCTTTGGGAATCCGTGCAGGGTGCCTTCGGCAGCACTGCTCTGAAAATGCAAACGTCTGCAGATAGATCACAGCCAGAAAGAGCTAGCCTGGAAAGCTGTTGCTCAGCCTCATCTGCCCATGGCACTGCTCGCACAGAGGCACAGAGACTGGGGCTGCTTGCTTGTCTTGCCACTTCAAACTTGAAATGTAGCTTTGGGGATCCGTGCACTGTGACTCCGGCAGCCCTGCTCTGAAAATGCGAACGTCTGTACATAGCTCGCAGCCAGAAAGAGCTAGCCTGGAAAGCTGTTGCTCAGCCTCATCTGACCATGGAACTGCTCGCACAGAGGCACAGAGACTGTGGCTGCTTGCTTGTCTTGCCACCTCAAACTTCAAACGTAAATTTGGGTGTCCGTGCCAGGCACCTCCAACACCCCTACTCCCAAAATGCGAACGTCTGCAGATAGCTCGAAGGCAGAAAGAGCTAGCCTGGAAAGCTGTTGCTCAGCCTCATCTGCCCATGGCACTGCTCTCACAGAGGCACAGAGACTGGGGCTGCTTGCTTCTCTTGCCACCTCAAAATTGAAATGTAGCTTAGGTGGTCTGTGCCGGGCGCCTCCTGCAGCCCTGCTGTGAAAATGTGAACGTCTGCAGATAGCTCGCAGCCAGAAAGAGCTAGCCTGGAAAGCTGTTGCTCAGCCTCATCTGCCCATGGCACGGCTCGCACAGAGGCACAGAGACTGGGGCTGCTTGCTTGTCTTGCCACCACAAACTTCAAACATACCTTTGGGAATCCGTGCAGGGGGCCTCCGGCAGCGCTGCTCTGAAAATGCAAACGTCTGCAGAGAGCTCTCAGTCAGAAAGAGCTAGCCTGGAAAGCTGTTGCTCAGCCTCATCTGCCCATGGCACTGCTCGCACAGAGGCACAGAGACTGGGGCTGCTTGCTTGTCTTGCCACTTCAAACTTGAAATGTAGCTTTGGGGATCCGTGCACTGTGACTCCGGCAGCCCTGCTCTGAAAATGCGAACGTCTGTACATAGCTCGCAGCCAGAAAGAGCTAGCCTGGAAAGCTGTTGCTCAGCCTCATCTGCCCATGGCACTGCTCGCAGAGAGGCACAGGGACTGGGGCTGCTTGCTTGTCTTGCCACCTCAAACTTGAAACGTAGCTTTGGGGATCCGTGCACTGTGACTCCGGCAGCCCTGCTCTGAAAATGGGAACGTCTGCAGATAACTCGTAGCCAGAAAGAGCTAGCCTGGAAAGCTGTTGCTCAGCCTCATCTGACCATGGAACTGCTCGCACAGAGGCACAGAGACTGAGGCTGCTTTCTTGTCTTGCCACCTCAAACTTCAAAATTATCTTTGGGTGTCCGTGCCAGAGGGCCTCCGGCAGCTCTGCTCTGAAAATGCGAACGTCTGCAGATAACTCGCAGGCAGAAAGAGCTAGCCTGGAAAGCTGTTGCTCAGCCTCATCTGCCCATGGCACTGCTCGCACAGAGGCACAGAGACTGGGGCTGCTTGCTGGTCTTGCCATCACAAACTTCAAACGTAGCTTAGGTGGTCCTTGGCGGGATCCTTCGGCAGCCCTTCTTAAAAAATGGGAACGTCTACAGATAGATCGCAGCCAGAAAGAGCTAGCCTGGAAAGCTGTTGCTCAGCCTCATCTGCCCGTGGCTTTGCTCGCACAGAGGCACAGAGACTGGGGCTGCTTGCTTGTCTTGCCACCACAAACTTGAAATGTAGCTTTGGGGATCCGTGCACTGTGACTCCGGCAGCCATGCTCTGAAAATGGGAACGTCTGCAGATAGCTCGCAGCCAGAAAGAGCTAGCCTTGAAAGCTGTTGCTCAGCCTCATCTGCCCATGGCACTGCTCGCACAGAGGCATAGAGACTGGGGCTGCTTGCTTGTCTTGCCACCTCAAACTTGAAATGTAGCTTTGGGGATCCGTGCACTGTGACTCCGGCAGCCCTGCTCTGAAAATGCAAACGTCTGCAGATAGCTCGCAGCCAGAAAGAGCTAGCCTTGAAAGCTGTTGCTCAGCCTCATCTGCCCATGGCACTGCTCGCACAGAGGCACAGGGACTGGGGCTGCTTGCTTGTCTTGCCACCTCAAACTTGAAATGTAGCTTTGGGTGTCCGTGCCAGGGGGCCTCCGGCAGCTCTGCTCTGAAAATGCGACCGTCTGCAGATAGCTCGCAGGCAGAAAGAGCTAGCCTGGAAAGCTGTTGCTCAGCCTCATCTGCCCATGGCATTGCTCGCACAGAGGCACAGAGACTGGGGCTGCTTACTTGTCTTGACACCACAAACTTCAAAAGTACCTTTGGGAATCCGTGCAGGGTGCCTTCGGCAGCACTGCTCTGAAAATGCAAACGTCTGCAGATAGATCACAGCCAGAAAGAGCTAGCCTGGAAAGCTGTTGCTCAGCCTCATCTGCCCATGGCACTGCTCGCACAGAGGCACAGAGACTGGGGCTGCTTGCTTGTCTTGCCACTTCAAACTTGAAATGTAGCTTTGGGGATCCGTGCACTGTGACTCCGGCAGCCCTGCTCTGAAAATGCGAACGTCTGTACATAGCTCGCAGCCAGAAAGAGCTAGCCTGGAAAGCTGTTGCTCAGCCTCATCTGACCATGGAACTGCTCGCACAGAGGCACAGAGACTGTGGCTGCTTGCTTGTCTTGCCACCTCAAACTTCAAACGTAAATTTGGGTGTCCGTGCCAGGCACCTCCAACACCCCTACTCCCAAAATGCGAACGTCTGCAGATAGCTCGAAGGCAGAAAGAGCTAGCCTGGAAAGCTGTTGCTCAGCCTCATCTGCCCATGGCACTGCTCTCACAGAGGCACAGAGACTGGGGCTGCTTGCTTCTCTTGCCACCTCAAAATTGAAATGTAGCTTAGGTGGTCTGTGCCGGGCGCCTCCTGCAGCCCTGCTGTGAAAATGTGAACGTCTGCAGATAGCTCGCAGCCAGAAAGAGCTAGCCTGGAAAGCTGTTGCTCAGCCTCATCTGCCCATGGCACGGCTCGCACAGAGGCACAGAGACTGGGGCTGCTTGCTTGTCTTGCCACCACAAACTTCAAACATACCTTTGGGAATCCGTGCAGGGGGCCTCCGGCAGCGCTGCTCTGAAAATGCAAACGTCTGCAGAGAGCTCTCAGTCAGAAAGAGCTAGCCTGGAAAGCTGTTGCTCAGCCTCATCTGACCATGGCACTGCTCGCACAGAGGCACAGAGACTGGGGCTGCTTGCTTGTCTTGCCACTTCAAACTTGAAATTTAGCTTTGGGGATCCGTGCACTGTGACTCCGGCAGCCCTGCTCTGAAAATGCGAACGTCTGTACATAGCTCGCAGCCAGAAAGAGCTAGCCTGGAAAGCTGTTGCTCAGCCTCATCTGCCCATGGCACTGCTCGCACAGAGGCACAGGGACTGGGGCTGCTTGCTTGTCTTGCCACCTCAAACTTGAAACGTAGCTTTGGGGATCCGTGCACTGTGACTCCGGCAGCCCTGCTGTGAAAATGGGAACGTCTGCAGATAACTCGCAGCCAGAAAAAGCTAGTCTGGAAAGCTGTTGCTCAGCCTCATCTGACCATGGCACTGCTCGCACAGAGGCACAGAGACTGAGGCTGCTTGCTTGTCTTGCCACCTCAAACTTCAAAATTATCTTTGGGTGTCCGTGCCAGAGGGCCTTCGGCAGCTCTGCTCTGAAAATGCGAACGTCTGCAGATAGATCACACCCAGAAAGAGCTAGCCTGGAAAGCTGTTGCTCAGCCTCATCTGCCCATGGCACTGCTCTCACAGAGGCACAGAGACTGGGGCTGCTTGCTTCTCTTGCCACCTCAAACTTGAAATGTAGCTTAGGTGGTCTGTGCCGGGCGCCTCCGGCAAACCTGCTGTGAAAATGCAAACGTCTGCAGATAACTCGCAGGCAGAAAGAGCTAGCCTGGAAAGCTGTTGCTCAGCCTCATCTGCCCATGGCACTGCTCGCACAGAGGCACAGACACTGGGGCTGCTTGCTGGTCTTGCCATCACAAACTTCAAACGTAGCTTAGGTGGTCCTTGGCGGGATCCTTCGGCAGCCCTTCTTAAAAAATGGGAACGTCTGCAGATAGATCACAGCCAGAAAGAGCTAGCCTGGAAAGCTGTTGCTCAGCCTCATCTGCCCATGGCACTGCTCGCACAGAGGCACAGGGACTGGGGCTGCTTGCTTGTCTTGCCACCTCAAACTTGAAATGTAGCTTTGGGGATCCGTGCACTGTGACTCCGGCAGCCCTGCTCTGAAAATGGGAACGTCTGCAGATAGCTCCCAGGCAGAAAGAGCTAGCCTGGAAAGCTGTTGCTCAGCCTCATCTGCCCATGGCATTGCTCGCACAGAGGCACAGGGACTGGGGCTCCTTGCTTGTCTTGCCACCTCAAACTTCAATCGTATCTTTGGGGATCCGTGCACTGTGACTCCGGCAGCCCTGCTTTGAAAATGCAAATGTCTGCAGATAACTCGCCGCCAGAAAGAGCTAGCCTGGAAAGCTGTTTCTCAGCCTCATCTGACCATGGAACTGCTCGCACAGAGGCACAGGGACTGAGGCTGCTTGCTTGTCTTGCCACCTCAAACTTCAAAATTATCTTTGGGTGTCCGTGTCAGGGGGCCTCCGGCAGCTCTGCTCTGAAAATGCGAACGTCTGCAGATAGCTCGCAGGCAGAAAGAGCTAGCCTGGAAAGCTGTTGCTCAGCCTCATCTGCCCATGGCATTGCTCGCACAGAGGCACAGAGACTGGGGCTGCTTACTTGTCTTGACACCACAAACTTCAAAAGTACCTTTGGGAATCCGTGCAGGGTGCCTTAGGCAGCACTGCTCTGAAAATGCAAACGTCTGCAGATAACTCGCAGGCAGAAAGAGCTAGCCTGGAAAGCTGTTGCTCAGCCTCATCTGCCCATGGCACTGCTCGCACAGAGGCATAGAGACTGGGGCTGCTTGCTTGTCTTGCCACCTCAAACTTGAAATGTAGCTTTGGGGATCCGTGCACTGTGACTCCGGCAGCCCTGCTCTGAAAATGTGAAAACTGCAGATAACTCGTAGCCAGAAAGAGCTAGCCTGGAAAGCTGTTGCTCAGCCTCATCTGCCCATGGCATTGCTCGCACAGAGGCACAGAGACTGGGGCTGCTTGCTTGTCTTGCCACCACAAACTTCAAACGTTCCTTTGGGAATCCGTGCAGGGGGCCTCCGGCAGCGCTGCTCTGAAAATGCAAACGTCTGCAGAGAGCTCTCAGTCAGAAAGAGCTAGCCTGGAAAGCTGTTGCTCAGCCTCATCTGCCCATGGCACTGCTCGCACAGAGGCACAGAGACTGGGGCTGCTTGCTTGTCTTGCCACTTCAAACTTGAAATGTAGCTTTGGGGATCCGTGCACTGTGACTCCGGCAGCCCTGCTCTGAAAATGCGAACGTCTGTACATAGCTCGCAGCCAGAAAGAGCTAGCCTGGAAAGCTGTTGCTCAGCCTCATCTGCCCATGGCACTGCTCGCAGAGAGGCACAGGGACTGGGGCTGCTTGCTTGTCTTGCCACCTCAAACTTGAAACGTAGCTTTGGGGATCCGTGCACTGTGACTCCGGCAGCCCTGCTCTGAAAATGGGAACGTCTGCAGATAACTCGTAGCCAGAAAGAGCTAGCCTGGAAAGCTGTTGCTCAGCCTCATCTGCCCATGGCACTGCTCGCACAGAGGCACAGAGACTGGGGCTGCTTGCTGGTCTTGCCATCACAAACTTCAAACGTAGCTTAGGTGGTCCTTGGCGGGATCCTTCGGCAGCCCTTCTTAAAAAATGGGAACGTCTACAGATAGATCGCAGCCAGAAAGAGCTAGCCTGGAAAGCTGTTGCTCAGCCTCATCTGCCCGTGGCTTTGCTCGCACAGAGGCACAGAGACTGGGGCTGCTTGCTTGTCTTGCCACCACAAACTTGAAATGTAGCTTTGGGGATCCGTGCACTGTGACTCCGGCAGCCCTGCTCTGAAAATGCAAACGTCTGCAGATAGCTCGCAGCCAGAAAGAGCTAGCCTTGAAAGCTGTTGCTCAGCCTCATCTGCCCATGGCACTGCTCGCACAGAGGCATAGAGACTGGGGCTGCTTGCTTGTCTTGCCACCTCAAACTTGAAATGTAGCTTTGGGGATCCGTGCACTGTGACTCCGGCAGCCCTGCTCTGAAAATGCAAACGTCTGCAGATAGCTCGCATCCAGAAAGAGCTAGCCTTGAAAGCTGTTGCTCAGCCTCATCTGCCCATGGCACTGCTCGCACAGAGGCACAGGGACTGGGGCTGCTTGCTTGTCTTGCCACCTCAAACTTGAAATGTAGCTTTGGGTGTCCGTGCCAGGGGGCCTCCGGCAGCTCTGCTCTGAAAATGCGACCGTCTGCAGATAGCTCGCAGGCAGAAAGAGCTAGCCTGGAAAGCTGTTGCTCAGCCTCATCTGCCCATGGCATTGCTCGCACAGAGGCACAGAGACTGGGGCTGCTTACTTGTCTTGACACCACAAACTTCAAAAGTACCTTTGAGAATCCGTGCAGGGTGCCTTCGGCAGCACTGCTCTGAAAATGCAAACGTCTGCAGATAGATCACAGCCAGAAAGAGCTAGCCTGGAAAGCTGTTGCTCAGCCTCATCTGCCCATGGCACTGCTCGCACAGAGGCACAGAGACTGGGGCTGCTTGCTTGTCTTGCCACTTCAAACTTGAAACGTAGCTTTGGGGATCCGTGCACTGTGACTCCGGCAGCCCTGCTCTGAAAATGCGAACGTCTGTACATAGCTCGCAGCCAGAAAGAGCTAGCCTGGAAAGCTGTTGCTCAGCCTCATCTGCCCATGGCACTGCTCGCACAGAGGCACAGGGACTGGGGCTGCTTGCTTGTCTTGCCACCTCAAACTTGAAACGTAGCTTTGGGGATCCGTGCACTGTGACTCCGGCAGCCCTGCTCTGAAAATGGGAACGTCTGCAGATAGCTCCCAGGCAGAAAGAGCTAGCCTGGAAAGATGTTGCTCAGCCTCATCTGCCCATGGCATTGCTCGCACAGAGGCACAGGGACTGTGGCTGCTTGCTTGTCTTGCCACCTCAAACTTCAAAAGTACCTTTGGGAATCCGTGCAGGGTGCCTTCGGCAGCACTGCTCTGAAAATGCAAACGTCTGCAGATAGATCACAGCCAGAAAGAGCTAGCCTGGAAAGCTGTTGCTCAGCCTCATCTGCCCATGGCACTGCTCGCACAGAGGCACAGAGACTGGGGCTGCTTGCTTGTCTTGCCACTTCAAACTTGAAATGTAGCTTTGGGGATCCGTGCACTGTGACTCCGGCAGCCCTGCTCTGAAAATGCAAATGTCTGCAGATAACTCGCAGCCAGAAAGAGCTAGCCTGGAAAGCTGTTGCTCAGCCTCATCTGACCATGGAACTGCTCGCACAGAGGCACAGGGACTGAGGCTGCTTGCTTGTCTTGCCACCTCAAACTTCAAAATTATCTTTGGGTGTCCGTGTCAGGGGGCCTCCGGCAGCTCTGCTCTGAAAATGCGAACGTCTGCAGATAGCTCGCAGGCAGAAAGAGCTAGCCTTGAAAGCTGTTGCTCAGCCTCATCTGCCCATGGCATTGCTCGCACAGAGGCATAGAGACTGGGGCTGCTTACTTGTCTTGACACCACAAACTTCAAACGTACCTTTGGGAATCCGTGCAGGGTGCCTTCGGCAGCACTGCTCTGAAAATGCAAACGTCTGCAGATAACTCGCAGGCAGAAAGAGCTAGCCTGGAAAGCTGTTGCTCAGCCTCATCTGCCCATGGCACTGCTCGCACAGAGGCATAGAGACTGGGGCTGCTTGCTTGTCTTGCCACCTCAAACTTGAAATGTAGCTTTGGGGATCCGTGCACTGTGACTCCGGCAGCCCTGCTCTGAAAATGTGAAAACTGCAGATACCTCCCAGGCAGAAAGAGCTAGCCTGGAAAGCTGTTGCTCAGCCTCATCTGCCCATGGCATTGCTCGCACAGAGGCACAGAGACTGGGGCTGCTTGCTTGTCTTGCCACCACAAACTTCAAACGTTCCTTTGGGAATCCGTGCAGGGGGCCTCCGGCAGCGCTGCTCTGAAAATGCAAACGTCTGCAGAGAGCTCTCAGTCAGAAAGAGCTAGCCTGGAAAGCTGTTGCTCAGCCTCATCTGCACATTGCACTGCTCGCACAGAGGCACAGAAACTGGGGCTGCTTGCTTGTCTTGCCACTTCAAACTTGAAATGTAGCTTTGGGGATCCGTGCACTGTGACTCCGGCAGCCCTGCTCTGAAAATGCGAACGTCTGTACATAGCTCGCAGCCAGAAAGAGCTAGCCTGGAAAGCTGTTGCTCAGCCTCATCTGCCCATGGCACTGCTCGCACAGAGGCACAGGGACTGGGGCTGCTTGCTTGTCTTGCCACCTCAAACTTGAAACGTAGCTTTGGGGATCCGTGCACTGTGACTCCGGCAGGCCTGCTCTGAAAATGGGAACGTCTGCAGATAACTCGTAGCCAGAAAGAGCTAGCCTGGAAAGCTGTTGCTCAGCCTCATCTGACCATGGAACTGCTCGCACAGAGGCACAGAGACTGAGGCTGCTTTCTTGTCTTGCCACCTCAAACTTCAAAATTATCTTTGGGTGTCCGTGCCAGAGGGCTTCCGGCAGCTCTGCTCTGAAAATGCGAACGTCTGCAGATAGATCACAGCCAGAAAGAGCTAGCCTGGAAAGCTGTTGCTCAGCCTCATCTGCCCATGGCACTGCTCTCACAGAGGCACAGAGACTGGGTCTGCTTGCTGGTCTTGCCATCACAAACTTCAAACGTAGCTTAGGTGGTCCTTGGCGGGATCCTTCGGCAGCCCTTCTTAAAAAATTGGAACGTCTGCAGATAGATCGCAGCCAGAAAGAGCTAGCCTGGAAAGCTGTTGCTCAGCCTCATCTGCCCGTGGCTTTGCTCGCACAGAGGCACAGAGACTGGGGCTGCTTGCTTGTCTTGCCACCACAAACTTCAAAAGTACCTTTGGGAATCCGTGCAGGTTGCCTCCGGCAGCCCTGCTCTGAAAATGCAAACATCTGCAGATAGCTCGCAGCCAAAAGAAGCTAGCCCGGATAGCTGTTGCTCAGCCTCATCTGCCCATGGCACTGCTCGCACAGAGGCATAGAGACTGGGGCTGCTTGCTTGTCTTGCCACCTCAAACTTGAAACGTAGCTTTGGGGATCCGTGCACTGTGACTCCGGCAGCCCTGCTCTGAAAATGCAAACGTCTGCAGATAGCTCGCAGCCAGAAAGAGCTAGCCTGGAAAGCTGTTGCTCAGCCTAATCTGCCCATGGCACTGCTCGCACAGAGGCACAGGGACTGAGGCTGCTTGCTTGTCTTGCCACCTCAAACTTCAAAATTATCTTTGGGTGTCCGTGTCAGGGGGCCTCCGGCAGCTCTGCTCTGAAAATGCGAACGTCTGCAGATAGCTCGCAGGCAGAAAGAGCTAGCCTGGAAAGCTGTTGCTCAGCCTCATCTGCCCATGGCATTGCTCGCACAGAGGCATAGAGACTGGGGCTGCTTACTTGTCTTGACACCACAAACTTCAAAAGTACCTTTGGGAATCCGTGCAGGGTGCCTTCGGCAGCACTGCTCTGAAAATGCAAACGTCTGCAGATAACTCGCAGCCAGAAAGAGCTAGCCTGGAAAGCTGTTGCTCAGCCTCATCTGCCCATGGCACTGCTCGCACAGAGGCATAGAGACTGGGGCTGCTTGCTTGTCTTGCCACCTCAAACTTGAAATGTATCTTTGGGGATCCGTGCACTGTGACTCCGGCAGCCCTGCTCTGAAAATGTGAAAACTGCAGATACCTCCCAGGCAGAAAGAGCTAGCCTGGAAAGCTGTTGCTCAGCCTCATCTGCCCATGGCATTGCTCGCACAGAGGCACAGAGACTGGGGCTGCTTGCTTGTCTTGCCACCACAAACTTCAAACGTTCCTTTGGGAATCCGTGCAGGGGGCCTCCGGCAGCGCTGCTCTGAAAATGCAAACGTCTGCAGAGAGCTCTCAGTCAGAAAGAGCTAGCCTGGAAAGCTGTTGCTCAGCCTCATCTGCCCATGGCACTGCTCGCACAGAGGCACAGAGACTGGGGCTGCTTGCTTGTCTTGCCACTTCAAACTTGAAATGTAGCTTTGGGGATCCGTGCACTGTGACTCCGGCAGCCCTGCTCTGAAAATGCGAACGTCTGTACATAGCTCGCAGCCAGAAAGAGCTAGCCTGGAAAGCTGTTGCTCAGCCTCATCTGCCCATGGCACTGCTCGCACAGAGGCATAGAGACTGGGGCTGCTTGCTTGTCTTGCCACCTCAAACTTGAAACGTAGCTTTGGGGATCCGTGCACTGTGACTCCGGCAGGCCTGCTCTGAAAATGCAAACGTCTGCAGATAGCTCGCAGCCAGAAAGAGCTAGCCTGGAAAGCTGTTGCTCAGCCTCATCTGCCCATGGCACTGCTCGCACAGAGGCACAGGGACTGGGGCTGCTTGCTTGTCTTGCCACCTCAAACTTGACATGTAGCTTTGGGTGTCCGTGCCAGGGGGCCTCCGGCAGCTCTGCTCTGAAAATGCGAACGTCTGCAGATAGCTCGCAGGCAGAAAGAGCTAGCCTGGAAAGCTGTTGCTCAGCCTCATCTGCCCATGGCATTGCTCGCACAGAGGCACAGAGACTGGGGCTGCTTACTTGTCTTGACACCACAAACTTCAAAAGTACCTTTGGGAATCCGTGCAGGGTGCCTTCGGTAGCCCTGCTGTGAAAATGGGAACGTCTGCAGATAGCTCCCAGGCAGAAAGAGCTAGCCTGGAAAGCTGTTGCTCAGCCTCATCTGCCCATGGCATTGCTCGCACAGAGGCACAGGGACTGGGGCTGCTTGCTTGTCTTGCCACCTCAAACTTGAAATGTAGCTTTGGGGATCCGTGCACTGTGACTCCGGCAGCCCTGCTCTGAAAATGTGAAAACTGCAGATACCTCCCAGGCAGAAAGAGCTAGCCTGGAAAGCTGTTGCTCAGCCTCATCTGCCCATGGCATTGCTCGCACAGAGGCACAGAGACTGGGGCTGCTTGCTTGTCTTGCCACCACAAACTTCAAACGTTCCTTTGGGAATCCGTGCAGGGGGCCTCCGGCAGCGCTGCTCTGAAAATGCAAACGTCTGCAGAGAGCTCTCAGTCAGAAAGAGCTAGCCTGGAAAGCTGTTGCTCAGCCTCATCTGCCCATGGCACTGCTCGCACAGAGTCACAGAGACTGGGGCTGCTTGCTTGTCTTGCCACTTCAAACTTGAAATGTAGCTTTGGGGATCCGTGCACTGTGACTCCGGCAGCCCTTCTTAAAAAATTGGAACGTCTGCAGATAGATCGCAGCCAGAAAGAGCTAGCCTGGAAAGCTGTTGCTCAGCCTCATCTGCCCGTGGCTTTGCTCGCACAGAGGCACAGAGACCGGGGCTGCTTGCTTGTCTTGCCACCACAAACTTCAAAAGTACCTTTGGTAATCCGTGCAGGTTGCCTCCGGCAGCACTGCTCTGAAAATGCAAACATCTGCAGATAGCTCGCAGCCAAAAGAAGCTAGCCCGGATAGCTGTTGCTCAGCCTCATCTGCCCATGGCACTGCTCGCACAGAGGCACAGGGACTGGGGCTGCTTGCTTGTCTTGCCAACTCAAACTTGACATGTAGCTTTGGGTGTCCGTGCCAGGGGGCCTCCGGCAGCTCTGCTCTGAAAATGCGAACGTCTGCAGATAGCTCTCAGGTAGAAAGAGCTAGCCTGGAAAGCTGTTGCTCAGCCTCATCTGCCCATGGCATTGCTCGCACAGAGGCACAGAGACTGGGGCTGCTTACTTGTCTTGACACCACAAACTTCAAAAGTACCTTTGGGAATCCGTGCAGGGTGCCTTCGGCAGCACTGCTCTGAAAATGCAAACGTCTGCAGATAACTCGCAGGCAGAAAGAGCTAGCCTGGAAAGCTGTTGCTCAGCCTCATCTGCCCATGGCACTGCTCGCACAGAGGCATAGAGACTGGGGCTGCTTGCTTGTCTTGCCACCTCAAACTTGAAATGTAGCTTTGGGGATCCGTGCACTGTGACTCTGGCAGCCCTGCTCTGAAAATGGGAACGTCTGCAGATAGCTCCCAGGCAGAAAGAGCTAGCCTGGAAAGATGTTGCTCAGCCTCATCTGCCCATGGCATTGCTCGCACAGAGGCACAGGGACTGGGGCTGCTTGCTTGTCTTGCCACCTCAAACTTGAAATGTAGCTTTGGGGATCCGTGCACTGTGACTCCGGCAGCCCTGCTCTGAAAATGTGAAAACTGCAGATACCTCCCAGGCAGAAAGAGCTAGCCTGGAAAGCTGTTGCTCAGCCTCATCTGCCCATGGCATTGCTCGCACAGAGGCACAGAGACTGGGGCTGCTTGCTTGTCTTGCCACCACAAACTTCAAACGTTCCTTTGGGAATCCGTGCAGGGGGCCTCCGGCAGCGCTGCTCTGAAAATGCAAACGTCTGCAGAGAGCTCTCAGTCAGAAAGAGCTAGCCTGGAAAGCTGTTGCTCAGCCTCATCTGCCCATGGCACTGCTCGCACAGAGGCACAGAGACTGGGGCTGCTTGCTTGTCTTGCCACTTCAAACTTGAAATGTAGCTTTGGGGATCCGTGCACTGTGACTCCGGCAGCCCTGCTCTGAAAATGCGAACGTCTGTACATAGCTCGCAGCCAGAAAGAGCTAGCCTGGAAAGCTGTTGCTCAGCCTCATCTGCCCATGGCACTGCTCACACAGAGGCACAGGGACTGGGGCTGCTTGCTTGTCTTGCCACCTCAAACTTGAAACGTAGCTTTGGGGATCCGTGCACTGTGACTCCGGCAGGCCTGCTCTGAAAATGCAAACGTCTGCAGATAGCTCGTAGCCAGAAAGAGCTAGCCTGGAAAGCTGTTGCTCAGCCTCATCTGACCATGGAACTGCTCGCACAGAGGCACAGAGACTGAGGCTGCTTGCTTGTATTGCCACCTCAAACTTCAAAATTATCTTTGGGTGTCCGTGCCAGGGGGCCTCCGACAGCTCTGCTCTGAAAATGCGAACGTCTGCAGATAGATCACAGCCAGAAAGAGCTAGCCTGGAAAGCTGTTGCTCAGCCTCATCTGCCCATGGCACTGCTCTCACAGAGGCACAGAGACTGTGGCTGCTTGCTTCTCTTGCCACCTCAAACTTGAAATGTAGCTTAGGTGGTCTGTGCCGGGCGCCTCCGGCAACCCTGCTGTGAAAATGCAAACGTCTGCAGATAACTCGCAGGCAGAAAGAGCTAGCCTGGAAAGCTGTTGCTCAGCCTCATCTGCCCGTGGCTTTGCTCGCACAGAGGCACAGAGACTGGGGCTGCTTGCTTGTCTTGCCACCACAAACTTCAAAAGTACCTTTGGGAATCCGTGCAGGTTGCCTCCGGCAGCCCTGCTCTGAAAATGCAAACATCTGCAGATAGCTCGCAGCCAAAAGAAGCTAGCCCGGAAAGCTGTTGCTCAGCCTCATCTGCCCATGGCACTGCTCGCAGAGAGGCACAGGGACTGGGGCTGCTTGCTTGTCTTGCCACCTCAAACTTGAAACGTAGCTTTGGGGATCCGTGCACTGTGACTCCGGCAGCCCTGCTCTGAAAATGGGAACGTCTGCAGATAACTCGTAGCCAGAAAGAGCTAGCCTGGAAAGCTGTTGCTCAGCCTCATCTGACCATGGAACTGCTCGCACAGAGGCACAGAGACTGAGGCTGCTTTCTTGTCTTCCACCTCAAACTTCAAAATTATCTTTGGGTGTCCGTGCCAGAGGGCCTCCGGCAGCTCTGCTCTGAAAATGCGAACGTCTGCAGATAACTCGCACGCAGAAAGAGCTAGCCTGGAAAGCTGTTGCTCAGCCTCATCTGCCCATGGCACTGCTCGCACAGAGGCACAGAGACTGGGGCTGCTTGCTGGTCTTGCCATCACAAACTTCAAACGTAGCTTAGGTGGTCCTTGGCGGGATCCTTCGGCAGCCCTTCTTAAAAAATGGGAACGTCTACAGATAGATCGCAGCCAGAAAGAGCTAGCCTGGAAAGCTGTTGCTCAGCCTCATCTGCCCGTGGCTTTGCTCGCACAGAGGCACAGAGACTGGGGCTGCTTGCTTGTCTTGCCACCACAAACTTGAAATGTAGCTTTGGGGATCCGTGCACTGTGACTCCGGCAGCCCTGCTCTGAAAATGCAAACGTCTGCAGATAGCTCGCAGCCAGAAAGAGCTAGCCTTGAAAGCTGTTGCTCAGCCTCATCTGCCCATGGCACTGCTCGCACAGAGGCATAGAGACTGGGGCTGCTTGCTTGTCTTGCCACCTCAAACTTGAAATGTAGCTTTGGGGATCCGTGCACTGTGACTCCGGCAGCCCTGCTCTGAAAATGCAAACGTCTGCAGATAGCTCGCATCCAGAAAGAGCTAGCCTTGAAAGCTGTTGCTCAGCCTCATCTGCCCATGGCACTGCTCGCACAGAGGCACAGGGACTGGGGCTGCTTGCTTGTCTTGCCACCTCAAACTTGAAATGTAGCTTTGGGTGTCCGTGCCAGGGGGCCTCCGGCAGCTCTGCTCTGAAAATGCGACCGTCTGCAGATAGCTCGCAGGCAGAAAGAGCTAGCCTGGAAAGCTGTTGCTCAGCCTCATCTGCCCATGGCATTGCTCGCACAGAGGCACAGAGACTGGGGCTGCTTACTTGTCTTGACACCACAAACTTCAAAAGTACCTTTGAGAATCCGTGCAGGGTGCCTTCGGCAGCACTGCTCTGAAAATGCAAACGTCTGCAGATAGATCACAGCCAGAAAGAGCTAGCCTGGAAAGCTGTTGCTCAGCCTCATCTGCCCATGGCACTGCTCGCACAGAGGCACAGAGACTGGGGCTGCTTGCTTGTCTTGCCACTTCAAACTTGAAATGTAGCTTTGGGGATCCGTGCACTGTGACTCCGGCAGCCCTGCTCTGAAAATGCGAACGTCTGTACATAGCTCGCAGCCAGAAAGAGCTAGCCTGGAAAGCTGTTGCTCAGCCTCATCTGCCCATGGCATTGCTCGCACAGAGGCACAGGGACTGTGGCTGCTTGCTTGTCTTGCCACCTCAAACTTCAAAAGTACCTTTGGGAATCCGTGCAGGGTGCCTTCGGCAGCACTGCTCTGAAAATGCAAACGTCTGCAGATAGCTCGCAGCCAGAAAGAGCTAGCCTGGAAAGCTGTTGCTCAGCCTCATCTGCCCATGGCACTGCTCGCACAGAGGCACAGAGACTGGGGTGCTTGCTTGTCTTGCCACCTCAAACTTCAAACGTAAATTTGGGTGTCCGTGACGGGCACCTCCAACACCCCTACTCCCAAAATGCGAACGTCTGCAGATAGCTCGCAGGCAGAAAGAGCTAGCCTGGAAAGCTGTTGCTCAGCCTCATCTGCCCATGGCACTGCTCTCACAGAGGCACAGAGACTGGGGCTGCTTGCTTGTCTTGCCACCTCAAAATTGAAATGTAGCTTAGGTGGTCTGTGCCGGGCGCCTCCTGCAGCCCTGCTGTGAAAATGTGAACGTCTGCAGATAGCTCGCAGCCAGAAAGAGCTAGCCTGGAAAGCTGTTGCTCAGCCTCATCTGCCCATGGCACTGCTCGCACAGATTCACAGAGACTGGGGCTGCTGGCTTGTCTTGCCATCTCAAACTTCAAACGTAGCTTAGGTGGTCCGGGCCTGGATCCGGCGGCAGCGCTGCTTTAAAAATACGAACGTTTCATATAGCTGAAAGCCAGAAAGAGCTAGCCTGGAAAGCTGCTGCTCAGCCTCATCTGCCCATGGCACTGCTCGCACACAGGCACAGAGACTGGGGCTGCTTGCTTGTCTTGCCACCTCAAACTTGAAACGTGGCTTAGGTGATCCGTACAGAAGGACTCCGGCAGCCCTGCTCTGAAAATGCGAACGTCTGCGGATAACTCTCAGTCGGAAAGAGCTAGCCTGGAAAGCTGTTGCTCAGCCTCATCTGCCCATGGCACTGCTCGCACAGAGGCACAGAGACTGGGGCTGCTTGCTTGTCTTGCCACTTCAAACTTGAAATGTAGCTTTGGGGATCCGTGCACTGTGACTCCGGCAGCCCTGCTCTGAAAATGCGAACGTCTGTACATAGCTCGCAGCCAGAAAGAGCTAGCCTGGAAAGCTGTTGCTCAGCGTCATCTGCCCATGGCACTGCTCGCACAGAGGCACAGGGACTGGGGCTGCTTGCTTGTCTTCCCACCTCAAACTTGAAACGTAGCTTTGGGGATCCGTGCACTGTGACTCCGGCAGCCCTGCTCTGAAAATGGGAACGTCTGCAGATAACTCGTAGCCAGAAAGAGCTAGCCTGGAAAGCTGTTGCTCAGCCTCATCTGCCCATGGCACTGCTCGCACAGAGGCACAGAGACTGGGGCTGCTTGCTGGTCTTGCCATCACAAACTTCAAACGTAGCTTAGGTGGTCCTTGGCGGGATCCTTCGGCAGCCCTTCTTAAAAAATGGGAAAGTCTGCAGATAGATCGCAGCCAGAAAGAGCTAGCCTGGAAAGCTGTTGCTCAGCCTCATCTGCCCATGGCACTGCTCGCACAGAGGCATAGAGACTGGGGCTGCTTGCTTGTCTTGCCACCTCAAACTTGAAATGTAGCTTTGGGGATCCGTGCACTGTGACTCCGGCAGCCCTGCTCTGAAAATGGGAACGTCTGCAGATAGCTCCCAGGCAGAAAGAGCTAGCCTGGAAAGATGTTGCTCAGCCTCATCTGCCCATGGCATTGCTCGCACAGAGGCACAGGGACTGGGGCTGCTTGCTTGTCTTGCCACCTCAAACTTCAAACGTATCTTTGGGGATCCGTGCACTGTGTCTCCGGCAGCCCTGCTCTGAAAATGCAAATGTCTGCAGATAACTCGCAGCCAGAAAGAGCTAGCCTGGAAAGCTGTTGCTCAGCCTCATCTGACCATGGAACTGCTCGCACAGAGGCACAGGGACTGAGGCTGCTTGCTTGTCTTGCCACCTCAAACTTCAAAATTATCTTTGGGTGTCCGTGTCAGGGGGCCTCCGGCAGCTCTGCTCTCAAAATGCGAACGTCTGCAGATAGCTCGCAGGCAGAAAGAGCTAGCCTGGAAAGCTGTTGCTCAGCCTCATCTGCCCATGGCATTGCTCGCACAGAGGCATAGAGACTGGGGCTGCTTACTTGTCTTGACACCACAAACTTCAAAAGTACCTTTGGGAATCCGTGCAGGGTGCCTTCGGCAGCACTGCTCTGAAAATGCAAACGTCTGCAGATAACTCGCAGGCAGTAAGAGCTAGCCTGGAAAGCTGTTGCTCAGCCTCATCTGCCCATGGCACTGCTCGCACAGAGGCACAGAGACTGTGGCTGCTTGCTTGTCTTGCCACCTCAAACTTCAAACGTAAATTTGGGTGTCAGTGCCGGGCACCTCCAACACCCCTACTCCCAAAATGCGAACGTCTGCAGATAGCTCGCAGGCAGAAAGAGCTAGCCTGGAAAGCTCTTGCTCAGCCTCATCTGCCCATGGCACTGCTCGCACAGAGGCACAGGGACTGTGGCTGCTTGCTTGTCTTGCCACCTCAAACTTGAAACGTAGCTTTGGGGATCCGTGCACTGTGACTCCGGCAGCCCTGCTCTGAAAATGCAAACCTCTGCAGATAACTCGCAGGCAGAAAGAGCTAGCCTGGAAAGCTGTTGCTCAGCCTCATCTGCCCATGGCACTGCTCTCACAGAGGCACAGAGACTGGGGCTGCTTGCTTGTCTTGCCACCTCAAAACTGAAATGTAGCTTAGGTGGTCTGTGTCGGGCGCCTCCTGCAGCCCTGCTGTGAAAATGTGAACGTCTGCAGATAGCTCGCAGCCAGAAAGAGCTAGCCTGGAAAGCTGTTGCTCAGCCTCATCTGCCCATGGCACTGCTCGCACAGAGGCACAGAGACGGGGGCTGCTTGCTTGTCTTGCCACCTCAAACTTCAAACGTAAATTTGGGTGTCCGTGCCGGGCACCTCGAACACCCCTACTCCCAAAATGCGAACGTCTGCAGATAGCTCGCAGGCAGAAAGAGCTAGCCTGGAAAGCTGTTGCTCAGCCTCATCTGCCCATGGCACTGCTCTCACAGAGGCACAGAGACTGGGGCTGCTTGCTTGTCTTGCCACCTCAAAATTGAAATGTAGCTTAGGTGGTCTGTGCCGGGCGCCTCCTGCAGCCCTGCTGTGAAAATGTGAACGTCTGCAGATAGCTCGCAGCCAGAAAGAGCTATCCTGGAAAGCTGTTGCTCAGCCTCATCTGCCCATGGCACTGCTCGCACAGAGGCACAGAGACTGGGGCTGCTTGCTTGTCTTGCCATCTCAAACTTCAAACGTAGCTTAGGTGGTCCGTGCCTGGATCCGGCGGCAGCGCTGCTTTAAAAATACAAACGTTTCATATAGCTGAAAGCCAGAAAGAGCTAGCCTGGAAAGCTGCTGCTCAGCCTCATCTGCCCATGGCACTGCTCGCACACAGGCACAGAGACTGGGGCTGCTTGCTTGTCTTGCCACCTCAAACTTCAAAATTATCTTTGGGTGTCCGTGTCAGGGGGCCTCCGGCAGCTCTGCTCTCAAAATGCGAACGTCTGCAGATAGCTCTCAGGTAGAAAGAGCTAGCCTGGAAAGCTGTTGCTCAGCCTCATCTGCCCATGGCATTGCTCGCACAGAGGCACAGAGACTGGGGCTGCTTACTTGTCTTGACACCACAAACTTCAAAAGTACCTTTGGGAATCCGTGCAGGGTGCCTTCGGCAGCACTGCTCTGAAAATGCAAACGTCTGCAGATAACTCGCAGGCAGAAAGAGCTAGCCTGGAAAGCTGTTGCTCAGCCTCATCTGCCCATGGCACTGCTCGCACAGAGGCATAGAGACTGGGGCTGCTTGCTTGTCTTGCCACCTCAAACTTGAAATGTAGCTTTGGGGATCCGTGCACTGTGACTCTGGCAGCCCTGCTCTGAAAATGGGAACGTCTGCAGATAGCTCCCAGGCAGAAAGAGCTAGCCTGGAAAGATGTTGCTCAGCCTCATCTGCCCATGGCATTGCTCGCACAGAGGCACAGGGACTGGGGCTGCTTGCTTGTCTTGCCACCTCAAACTTGAAATGTAGCTTTGGGGATCCGTGCACTGTGACTCCGGCAGCCCTGCTCTGAAAATGTGAAAACTGCAGATACCTCCCAGGCAGAAAGAGCTAGCCTGGAAAGCTGTTGCTCAGCCTCATCTGCCCATGGCATTGCTCGCACAGAGGCACAGAGACTGGGGCTGCTTGCTTGTCTTGCCACCACAAACTTCAAACGTTCCTTTGGGAATCCGTGCAGGGGGCCTCCGGCAGCGCTGCTCTGAAAATGCAAACGTCTGCAGAGAGCTCTCAGTCAGAAAGAGCTAGCCTGGAAAGCTGTTGCTCAGCCTCATCTGCCCATGGCACTGCTCGCACAGAGGCACAGAGACTGGGGCTGCTTGCTTGTCTTGCCACTTCAAACTTGAAATGTAGCTTTGGGTATCCGTGCACTGTGACTCCGGCAGCCCTGCTCTGAAAATGCGAACGTCTGTACATAGCTCGCAGCCAGAAAGAGCTAGCCTGGAAAGCTGTTGCTCAGCCTCATCTGCCCATGGCACTGCTCACACAGAGGCACAGGGACTGGGGCTGCTTGCTTGTCTTGCCACCTCAAACTTGAAACGTAGCTTTGGGGATCCGTGCACTGTGACTCCGGCAGGCCTGCTCTGAAAATGGGAACGTCTGCAGATAACTCGTAGCCAGAAAGAGCTAGCCTGGAAAGCTGTTGCTCAGCCTCATCTGACCATGGAACTGCTCGCACAGAGGCACAGAGACTGAGGCTGCTTGCTTGTATTGCCACCTCAAACTTCAAAATTATCTTTGGGTGTCCGTGCCAGGGGGCCTCCGACAGCTCTGCTCTGAAAATGCGAACGTCTGCAGATAGATCACAGCCAGAAAGAGCTAGCCTGGAAAGCTGTTGCTCAGCCTCATCTGCCCATGGCACTGCTCTCACAGAGGCACAGAGACTGTGGCTGCTTGCTTCTCTTGCCACCTCAAACTTGAAATGTAGCTTAGGTGGTCTGTGCCGGGCGCCTCCGGCAACCCTGCTGTGAAAATGCAAACGTCTGCAGATAACTCGCAGGCAGAAAGAGCTAGCCTGGAAAGCTGTTGCTCAGCCTCATCTGCCCGTGGCTTTGCTCGCACAGAGGCACAGAGACTGGGGCTGCTTGCTTGTCTTGCCACCACAAACTTCAAAAGTACCTTTGGGAATCCGTGCAGGTTGCCTCCGGCAGCCCTGCTCTGAAAATGCAAACATCTGCAGATAGCTCGCAGCCAAAAGAAGCTAGCCCGGAAAGCTGTTGCTCAGCCTCATCTGCCCATGGCACTGCTCGCAGAGAGGCACAGGGACTGGGGCTGCTTGCTTGTCTTGCCACCTCAAACTTGAAACGTAGCTTTGGGGATCCGTGCACTGTGACTCCGGCAGCCCTGCTCTGAAAATGGGAACGTCTGCAGATAACTCGTAGCCAGAAAGAGCTAGCCTGGAAAGCTGTTGCTCAGCCTCATCTGACCATGGAACTGCTCGCACAGAGGCACAGAGACTGAGGCTGCTTTCTTGTCTTCCACCTCAAACTTCAAAATTATCTTTGGGTGTCCGTGCCAGAGGGCCTCCGGCAGCTCTGCTCTGAAAATGCGAACGTCTGCAGATAACTCGCACGCAGAAAGAGCTAGCCTGGAAAGCTGTTGCTCAGCCTCATCTGCCCATGGCACTGCTCGCACAGAGGCACAGAGACTGGGGCTGCTTGCTGGTCTTGCCATCACAAACTTCAAACGTAGCTTAGGTGGTCCTTGGCGGGATCCTTCGGCAGCCCTTCTTAAAAAATGGGAACGTCTACAGATAGATCGCAGCCAGAAAGAGCTAGCCTGGAAAGCTGTTGCTCAGCCTCATCTGCCCGTGGCTTTGCTCGCACAGAGGCACAGAGACTGGGGCTGCTTGCTTGTCTTGCCACCACAAACTTGAAATGTAGCTTTGGGGATCCGTGCACTGTGACTCCGGCAGCCCTGCTCTGAAAATGCAAACGTCTGCAGATAGCTCGCAGCCAGAAAGAGCTAGCCTTGAAAGCTGTTGCTCAGCCTCATCTGCCCATGGCACTGCTCGCACAGAGGCATAGAGACTGGGGCTGCTTGCTTGTCTTGCCACCTCAAACTTGAAATGTAGCTTTGGGGATCCGTGCACTGTGACTCCGGCAGCCCTGCTCTGAAAATGCAAACGTCTGCAGATAGCTCGCATCCAGAAAGAGCTAGCCTTGAAAGCTGTTGCTCAGCCTCATCTGCCCATGGCACTGCTCGCACAGAGGCACAGGGACTGGGGCTGCTTGCTTGTCTTGCCACCTCAAACTTGAAATGTAGCTTTGGGTGTCCGTGCCAGGGGGCCTCCGGCAGCTCTGCTCTGAAAATGCGACCGTCTGCAGATAGCTCGCAGGCAGAAAGAGCTAGCCTGGAAAGCTGTTGCTCAGCCTCATCTGCCCATGGCATTGCTCGCACAGAGGCACAGAGACTGGGGCTGCTTACTTGTCTTGACACCACAAACTTCAAAAGTACCTTTGAGAATCCGTGCAGGGTGCCTTCGGCAGCACTGCTCTGAAAATGCAAACGTCTGCAGATAGATCACAGCCAGAAAGAGCTAGCCTGGAAAGCTGTTGCTCAGCCTCATCTGCCCATGGCACTGCTCGCACAGAGGCACAGAGACTGGGGCTGCTTGCTTGTCTTGCCACTTCAAACTTGAAATGTAGCTTTGGGGATCCGTGCACTGTGACTCCGGCAGCCCTGCTCTGAAAATGCGAACGTCTGTACATAGCTCGCAGCCAGAAAGAGCTAGCCTGGAAAGCTGTTGCTCAGCCTCATCTGCCCATGGCATTGCTCGCACAGAGGCACAGGGACTGTGGCTGCTTGCTTGTCTTGCCACCTCAAACTTCAAAAGTACCTTTGGGAATCCGTGCAGGGTGCCTTCGGCAGCACTGCTCTGAAAATGCAAACGTCTGCAGATAGCTCGCAGCCAGAAAGAGCTAGCCTGGAAAGCTGTTGCTCAGCCTCATCTGCCCATGGCACTGCTCGCACAGAGGCACAGAGACTGGGGTGCTTGCTTGTCTTGCCACCTCAAACTTCAAACGTAAATTTGGGTGTCCGTGACGGGCACCTCCAACACCCCTACTCCCAAAATGCGAACGTCTGCAGATAGCTCGCAGGCAGAAAGAGCTAGCCTGGAAAGCTGTTGCTCAGCCTCATCTGCCCATGGCACTGCTCTCACAGAGGCACAGAGACTGGGGCTGCTTGCTTGTCTTGCCACCTCAAAATTGAAATGTAGCTTAGGTGGTCTGTGCCGGGCGCCTCCTGCAGCCCTGCTGTGAAAATGTGAACGTCTGCAGATAGCTCGCAGCCAGAAAGAGCTAGCCTGGAAAGCTGTTGCTCAGCCTCATCTGCCCATGGCACTGCTCGCACAGATTCACAGAGACTGGGGCTGCTGGCTTGTCTTGCCATCTCAAACTTCAAACGTAGCTTAGGTGGTCCGGGCCTGGATCCGGCGGCAGCGCTGCTTTAAAAATACGAACGTTTCATATAGCTGAAAGCCAGAAAGAGCTAGCCTGGAAAGCTGCTGCTCAGCCTCATCTGCCCATGGCACTGCTCGCACACAGGCACAGAGACTGGGGCTGCTTGCTTGTCTTGCCACCTCAAACTTGAAACGTGGCTTAGGTGATCCGTACAGAAGGACTCCGGCAGCCCTGCTCTGAAAATGCGAACGTCTGCGGATAACTCTCAGTCGGAAAGAGCTAGCCTGGAAAGCTGTTGCTCAGCCTCATCTGCCCATGGCACTGCTCGCACAGAGGCACAGAGACTGGGGCTGCTTGCTTGTCTTGCCACTTCAAACTTGAAATGTAGCTTTGGGGATCCGTGCACTGTGACTCCGGCAGCCCTGCTCTGAAAATGCGAACGTCTGTACATAGCTCGCAGCCAGAAAGAGCTAGCCTGGAAAGCTGTTGCTCAGCGTCATCTGCCCATGGCACTGCTCGCACAGAGGCACAGGGACTGGGGCTGCTTGCTTGTCTTCCCACCTCAAACTTGAAACGTAGCTTTGGGGATCCGTGCACTGTGACTCCGGCAGCCCTGCTCTGAAAATGGGAACGTCTGCAGATAACTCGTAGCCAGAAAGAGCTAGCCTGGAAAGCTGTTGCTCAGCCTCATCTGCCCATGGCACTGCTCGCACAGAGGCACAGAGACTGGGGCTGCTTGCTGGTCTTGCCATCACAAACTTCAAACGTAGCTTAGGTGGTCCTTGGCGGGATCCTTCGGCAGCCCTTCTTAAAAAATGGGAAAGTCTGCAGATAGATCGCAGCCAGAAAGAGCTAGCCTGGAAAGCTGTTGCTCAGCCTCATCTGCCCATGGCACTGCTCGCACAGAGGCATAGAGACTGGGGCTGCTTGCTTGTCTTGCCACCTCAAACTTGAAATGTAGCTTTGGGGATCCGTGCACTGTGACTCCGGCAGCCCTGCTCTGAAAATGGGAACGTCTGCAGATAGCTCCCAGGCAGAAAGAGCTAGCCTGGAAAGATGTTGCTCAGCCTCATCTGCCCATGGCATTGCTCGCACAGAGGCACAGGGACTGGGGCTGCTTGCTTGTCTTGCCACCTCAAACTTCAAACGTATCTTTGGGGATCCGTGCACTGTGTCTCCGGCAGCCCTGCTCTGAAAATGCAAATGTCTGCAGATAACTCGCAGCCAGAAAGAGCTAGCCTGGAAAGCTGTTGCTCAGCCTCATCTGACCATGGAACTGCTCGCACAGAGGCACAGGGACTGAGGCTGCTTGCTTGTCTTGCCACCTCAAACTTCAAAATTATCTTTGGGTGTCCGTGTCAGGGGGCCTCCGGCAGCTCTGCTCTCAAAATGCGAACGTCTGCAGATAGCTCGCAGGCAGAAAGAGCTAGCCTGGAAAGCTGTTGCTCAGCCTCATCTGCCCATGGCATTGCTCGCACAGAGGCATAGAGACTGGGGCTGCTTACTTGTCTTGACACCACAAACTTCAAAAGTACCTTTGGGAATCCGTGCAGGGTGCCTTCGGCAGCACTGCTCTGAAAATGCAAACGTCTGCAGATAACTCGCAGGCAGTAAGAGCTAGCCTGGAAAGCTGTTGCTCAGCCTCATCTGCCCATGGCACTGCTCGCACAGAGGCACAGAGACTGTGGCTGCTTGCTTGTCTTGCCACCTCAAACTTCAAACGTAAATTTGGGTGTCAGTGCCGGGCACCTCCAACACCCCTACTCCCAAAATGCGAACGTCTGCAGATAGCTCGCAGGCAGAAAGAGCTAGCCTGGAAAGCTCTTGCTCAGCCTCATCTGCCCATGGCACTGCTCGCACAGAGGCACAGGGACTGTGGCTGCTTGCTTGTCTTGCCACCTCAAACTTGAAACGTAGCTTTGGGTATCCGTGCACTGTGACTCCGGCAGCCCTGCTCTGAAAATGCAAACCTCTGCAGATAACTCGCAGGCAGAAAGAGCTAGCCTGGAAAGCTGTTGCTCAGCCTCATCTGCCCATGGCACTGCTCTCACAGAGGCACAGAGACTGGGGCTGCTTGCTTGTCTTGCCACCTCAAAACTGAAATGTAGCTTAGGTGGTCTGTGTCGGGCGCCTCCTGCAGCCCTGCTGTGAAAATGTGAACGTCTGCAGATAGCTCGCAGCCAGAAAGAGCTAGCCTGGAAAGCTGTTGCTCAGCCTCATCTGCCCATGGCACTGCTCGCACAGAGGCACAGAGACGGGGGCTGCTTGCTTGTCTTGCCACCTCAAACTTCAAACGTAAATTTGGGTGTCCGTGCCGGGCACCTCGAACACCCCTACTCCCAAAATGCGAACGTCTGCAGATAGCTCGCAGGCAGAAAGAGCTAGCCTGGAAAGCTGTTGCTCAGCCTCATCTGCCCATGGCACTGCTCTCACAGAGGCACAGAGACTGGGGCTGCTTGCTTGTCTTGCCACCTCAAAATTGAAATGTAGCTTAGGTGGTCTGTGCCGGGCGCCTCCTGCAGCCCTGCTGTGAAAATGTGAACGTCTGCAGATAGCTCGCAGCCAGAAAGAGCTATCCTGGAAAGCTGTTGCTCAGCCTCATCTGCCCATGGCACTGCTCGCACAGAGGCACAGAGACTGGGGCTGCTTGCTTGTCTTGCCATCTCAAACTTCAAACGTAGCTTAGGTGGTCCGTGCCTGGATCCGGCGGCAGCGCTGCTTTAAAAATACAAACGTTTCATATAGCTGAAAGCCAGAAAGAGCTAGCCTGGAAAGCTGCTGCTCAGCCTCATCTGCCCATGGCACTGCTCGCACACAGGCACAGAGACTGGGGCTGCTTGCTTGTCTTGCCACCTCAAACTTCAAAATTATCTTTGGGTGTCCGTGTCAGGGGGCCTCCGGCAGCTCTGCTCTCAAAATGCGAACGTCTGCAGATAGCTCGCAGGCAGAAAGAGCTAGCCTGGAAAGCTGTTGCTCAGCCTCATCTGCCCATGGCATTGCTCGCACAGAGGCATAGAGACTGGGGCTGCTTACTTGTCTTGACACCACAAACTTCAAAAGTACCTTTGGGAATCCGTGCAGGGTGCCTTCGGCAGCACTGCTCTGAAAATGCAAACGTCTGCAGATAACTCGCAGGCAGTAAGAGCTAGCCTGGAAAGCTGTTGCTCAGCCTCATCTGCCCATGGCACTGCTCGCACAGAGGCACAGAGACTGTGGCTGCTTGCTTGTCTTGCCACCTCAAACTTCAAACGTAAATTTGGGTGTCAGTGCCGGGCACCTCCAACACCCCTACTCCCAAAATGCGAACGTCTGCAGATAGCTCGCAGGCAGAAAGAGCTAGCCTGGAAAGCTCTTGCTCAGCCTCATCTGCCCATGGCACTGCTCGCACAGAGGCACAGGGACTGTGGCTGCTTGCTTGTCTTGCCACCTCAAACTTGAAACGTAGCTTTGGGGATCCGTGCACTGTGACTCCGGCAGCCCTGCTCTGAAAATGCAAACCTCTGCAGATAACTCGCAGGCAGAAAGAGCTAGCCTGGAAAGCTGTTGCTCAGCCTCATCTGCCCATGGCACTGCTCTCACAGAGGCACAGAGACTGGGGCTGCTTGCTTGTCTTGCCACCTCAAAACTGAAATGTAGCTTAGGTGGTCTGTGTCGGGCGCCTCCTGCAGCCCTGCTGTGAAAATGTGAACGTCTGCAGATAGCTCGCAGCCAGAAAGAGCTAGCCTGGAAAGCTGTTGCTCAGCCTCATCTGCCCATGGCACTGCTCTCACAGAGGCACAGAGACTGGGGCTGCTTGCTTGTCTTGCCACCTCAAAATTGAAATGTAGCTTAGGTGGTCTGTGCCGGGCGCCTCCTGCAGCCCTGCTGTGAAAATGTGAACGTCTGCAGATAGCTCGCAGCCAGAAAGAGCTATCCTGGAAAGCTGTTGCTCAGCCTCATCTGCCCATGGCACTGCTCGCACAGAGGCACAGAGACTGGGGCTGCTTGCTTGTCTTGCCATCTCAAACTTCAAACGTAGCTTAGGTGGTCCGTGCCTGGATCCGGCGGCAGCGCTGCTTTAAAAATACAAACGTTTCATATAGCTGAAAGCCAGAAAGAGCTAGCCTGGAAAGCTGCTGCTCAGCCTCATCTGCCCATGGCACTGCTCGCACACAGGCACAGAGACTGGGGCTGCTTGCTTGTCTTGCCACCTCAAACTTGAAACGTGGCTTAGGTGATCCGTACAGAAGGCCTCCGGCAGCCATGCTCTGAAAATGCGAACGTCTGCGGATAACTCTCAGTCGGAAAGAGCTAGCCTGGAAAGCTGTTGCTCAGCCTCATCTGCCCATGGCACTGCTCGCACAGAGGCACAGAGACTGGGGCTGCTTGCTTGTCTTGCCACTTCAAACTTGAAATGTAGCTTTGGGAATCCGTGCACTGTGACTCCGGCAGCCCTGCTCTGAAAATGCGAACGTCTGTACATAGCTCGCAGCCAGAAAGAGCTAGCCTGGAAAGCTGTTGCTCAGCCTCATCTGCCCATGGCACTGCTCGCACAGAGGCACAGGGACTGGGGCTGCTTGCTTGTCTTCCCACCTCAAACTTGAAACGTAGCTTTGGGGATCCGTGCACTGTGACTCCGGCAGCCCTGCTCTGAAAATGGGAACGTCTGCAGATAACTCGTAGCCAGAAAGAGCTAGCCTGGAAAGCTGTTGCTCAGCCTCATCTGACCATGGAACTGCTCGCACAGAGGCACAGAGACTGAGGCTGCTTGCTTGTCTTGCCACCTCAAACTTCAAAATTATCTTTGGGTGTTCGTGCCAGAGGGCCTCCGGCAGCTCTGCTCTGAAAATGCGAACGTCTGCAGATAGATCACAGCCAGAAAGAGCTAGCCTGGAAAGCTGTTGCTCAGCCTCATCTGCCCATGGCACTGCTCTCACAGAGGCACAGAGACTGGGGCTGCTTGCTTCTCTTGCCACCTCAAACTTGAAATGTAGCTTAGGTGGTCTGTGCCGGGCGCCTCCGGCAAACCTGCTGTGAAAATGCAAACGTCTGCAGATAACTCGCAGGCAGAAAGAGCTAGCCTGGAAAGCTGTTGCTCAGCCTCATCTGCCCATGGCACTGCTCGCACAGAGGCACAGAGACTGGGGCTGCTTGCTGGTCTTGCCATCACAAACTTCAAACGTAGCTTAGGTGGTCCTTGGCGGGATCCTTCGGCAGCCCTTCTTAAAAAATGGGAACGTCTGCAGATAGATCGCAGCCAGAAAGAGCTAGCCTGGAAAGCTGTTGCTCAGCCTCATCTGCCCGTGGCTTTGCTCGCACAGAGGCACAGAGACTGGGGCTGCTTGCTTGTCTTGCCACCACAAACTTCAAAAGTACCTTTGGGAATCCGTGCAGGGTGCCTCCGGCAGCCCTGCTCTGAAAATGCAAACATCTGCAGATAGCTCGCAGCCAAAAGAAGCTAGCCCGGATAGCTGTTGCTCAGCCTCATCTGCCCATGGCACTGCTCGCACAGAGGCATAGAGACTGGGGCTGCTTGCTTGTCTTGCCACTTCAAACTTGAAATGTAGCTTTGGGAATCCGTGCACTGTGACTCCGGCATCCCTGCTCTGAAAATGCAAACGTCTGCAGATAGCTCGCAGCCAGAAAGAGCTAGCCTTGAAAGCTGTTGCTCAGCCTCATCTGCCCATGGCACTGCTCGCACAGAGGCACAGGGACTGGGGCTGCTTGCTTGTCTTGCCACCTCAAACTTGAAATGTAGCTTTGGGTGTCCGTGCCAGGGGGCCTCCGGCAGCTCTGCTCTGAAAATGCGACCGTCTGCAGATAGCTCGCAGGCAGAAAGAGCTAGCCTGGAAAGCTGTTGCTCAGCCTCATCTGCCCATGGCATTGCTCGCACAGAGGCACAGAGACTGGGGCTGCTTACTTGTCTTGACACCACAAACTTCAAAAGTACCTTTGGGAATCCGTGCAGGGTGCCTTCGGCAGCACTGCTCTGAAAATGCAAGCGTCTGCAGATAACTCGCAGGCAGAAAGAGCTAGCCTGGAAAGCTGTTGCTCAGCCTCATCTGCCCATGGCACTGCTCGCACAGAGGCATAGAGACTGGGGCTGCTTGCTTGTCTTGCCACCTCAAACTTGAAATGTAGCTTTGGGGATCCGTGCACTGTGACTCCGGCAGCCCTGCTCTGAAAATGGGAACGTCTGCAGATAGCTCCCAGGCAGAAAGAGCTTGCCACCAAAAACTTCAAACGTAGCTTAGGTGGTCCTTGGCGGGATCCTGCGGCAGCCCTGCTTAAAAAATGGGAACGTCTGCAGATTGATCGCAGCCAGAAAGAGCTAGCCTGGAAAGCTGTTGCTCAGCCTCATCTGCCCATGGCACTGCTCGCACAGAGGCACAGAGACTGGGGCTGCTTGCTTGTCTTGACACCACAAACTTCCATAGTACCTTTGGGAATCCGTGCAGGGGGCCCCCGCATCTCTGCTCTGAAAATGCGAACGTCTGCAGATAGATCGGAGCCAGAAAGAGCTAGCCTGGAAAGCTGTTGCTCAGCCTCATCTGCCCATGGCACTGCTCGCACAGAGGCACAGAGACTGTGGCTGCTTGCTTGTCTTGCCACCTCACACTTCAAACGTAAATTTGGGTATCCGTGCCTGGCACCTTCAACACCCCTACTCCCAAAATGCGAACGTCTGCAGATAGCTCGCAGCCAGAAAGAGCTAGCCTGGAAAGCTGTTGCTCAGCCTCATCTGCCCATGGCACTGCTCGCACAGAGGCACAGGGACTGGGGCTGCTTGCTTGTCTTGCCACCTCAAACTTGAAACGTAGCTTTGGGGATCCGTGCACTGTGACTCCGGCAGCTCTGCTCTGAAAATGCGAACGTCTGCAGATAGCTCGCAGGCAGAAAGAGCTAGCCTGGAAAGCTGTTGCTCAGCCTCATCTGCCCATGGCATTGCTCGCACAGAGGCACAGAGACTGGGGCTGCTTGCTTGTCTTGCCACCTCAAACTTCAAACGTAGCTTAGGTGATCCGTGCAGGAGGCCTCCGGCAGCGCTGCTCTGCAAATGCAAACATCTGCAGATAGCCCGCAGACAAAAGAAGCTAGCCTGGAAAGCTGTTGCTCAGCCTCATCTGCCCATGGCACTGCTCGCACAGAGGCACAGAGACTGCGGCTGCTTGCTTGTCTTGCACCCTCAAACTTCAAACGTAGCTTAGGTGGTACGTGCAACGGGGCTCCGGCAGCCCTTCTCTGAAAATGCGAACGTCTGCAGATAGCTCCCAGCCAGAAAGAGCTAGCCTGGAAAGCTGTTGCTCAGCCTCATCTGCCCATGGCACTGCTCGCACAGAGGCACAGAGACTGGGGCTGCTTGCTTGTCTTGCCACCTCAAACGTCAAATGTATCTTAGGTGATCCGTGCATGGGTCCTCCGGCATCCCTGTTCTGAAAATGCGAGAACGCCTGCAGATAGCTCACAGCCAGAAAGTGCTAGCCTGGAAAGCTGTTGCTCAGCCTCATCTGCACATGGTACTGCTCGCACAGAGGCACAGAGACTGGGGCTGCTTTCTTGTCTTGCCCTCTGAAACTTCAAACGTAGCTTAGGTGGTCCTTGGCGGGATCCTGCGCCAGCCCTGCTTAAAAAATGGGAACGTCTGCAGATAGATCGCAGGCAGAAAGAGCTAGCCTGGAAAGCTGTTGCTCAGCCTCATCTGCCCATGGCACTGCTCGCACAGAGGCACAGGGACTGGGGCTGCTTGCTTGTCTTGCCACCTCAAACTTGAAACGTAGCTTTGGGGATCCGTGCACTGTGACTCCGGCAGCCCTGCTCTGAAAATGCAAACCTCTGCAGATAACTCGCAGGCAGAAAGAGCTAGCCTGGAAAGCTGTTGCTCAGCCTCATCTGCCCATGGCACTGCTCGCACAGAGGCACAGAGACTGGGGCTGCTTGCTGGTCTTGACACCTCAAACTTCAAAATTATCTTTGGGTGTCCGTGTCAGGGGGCCTCCGGCAGCTCTGCTCTGAAAATGCGAACGTCTGCAGATAGCTCGCAGCCAGAAAGAGCTAGCCTGGAAAGCTGTTGCTCAGCCTCATCTGCCCATGGCACTGCTCTCACAGAGGCACAGAGACTGGGGCTGCTTGCTTGTCTTGCCACCTCAAAATTGAAAAGTAGCTTATGTGGTCTGTGCCGAGCGCCTCCTGCAGCCCTGCTGTGAAAATGTGAACGTCTGCAGATAGCTCGCAGCGAGAAAGAGCTAGCCTGGAAAGCTGTTGCTCAGCCTCATCTGCCCATGGCACTGCTCGCACAGAGGCACAGAGACTGGGGCTGCTGGCTTGTCTTGCCATCTCAAACTTCAAACGTAGCTTAGGTGGTCCGTGCCTGGATCCGACGGCAGCGCTGCTTTAAAAATACGAACGTTTCAGATAGCTGAAAGCCAGAAAGAGCTAGCCTGGAAAGCTGTTGCTCAGCCTCATCTGCCCATGGCATTGCTCGCACAGAGGCACAGAGACTGGGGCTGCTTGCTTCTCTTGCCACCTCAAACTTGAAATGTAGCTTAGGTGGTCTGTGCCGGGCGCCTCCGGCAAACCTGCTGTGAAAATGCAAACGTCTGCAGATAACTCGCAGGCAGAAAGAGCTAGCCTGGAAAGCTGTTGCTCAGCCTCATCTGACCATGGAACTGCTCGCACAGAGGCACAGAGACTGAGGCTGCTTGCTTGTCTTGCCACCTCAAACTTCAAAATTATCTTTGGGTGTCCGTGCCAGAGGGCCTCCGGCAGCTCTGCTGTGAAAATGCGAACGTCTGCAGATAGATCACAGCCAGAAAGAGCTAGCCTGGAAAGCTGTTGCTCAGCCTCATCTGCCCATGGCACTGCTCTCACAGAGGCACAGAGACTGGGGCTGCTTGCTTCTCTTGCCACCTCAAACTTGAAATGTAGCTTAGGTGGTCTGTGCCGGGCGCCTCCGGCAAACCTGCTGTGAAAATGCAAACGTCTGCAGATAACTCGCAGGCAGAAAGAGCTAGCCTGGAAAGCTGTTGCTCAGCCTCATCTGCCCATGGCACTGCTCGCACAGAGGCACAGAGACTGGGGCTGCTTGCTGGTCTTGCCATCACAAACTTCAAACGTAGCTTAGGTGGTCCTTGGCGGGATCCTTCGGCAGCCCTTCTTAAAAAATGGGAACGTCTGCAGATAGATCGCAGCCAGAAAGAGCTAGCCTGGAAAGCTGTTGCTCAGCCTCATCTGCCCGTGGCTTTGCTCGCACAGAGGCACAGAGACTGGGGCTGCTTGCTTGTCTTGCCACCACAAACTTCAAAAGTACCTTTGGGAATCCGTGCAGGGTGCCTCCGGCAGCCCTGCTCTGAAAATGCAAACATCTGCAGATAGCTCGCAGCCAAAAGAAGCTAGCCCGGATAGCTGTTGCTCAGCCTCATCTGCCCATGGCACTGCTCGCACAGAGGCATAGAGACTGGGGCTGCTTGCTTGTCTTGCCACTTCAAACTTGAAATGTAGCTTTGGGGATCCGTGCACTGTGACTCCGGCAGCCCTGCTCTGAAAATGCAAACGTCTGCAGATAGCTCGCAGCCAGAAAGAGCTAGCCTTGAAAGCTGTTGCTCAGCCTCATCTGCCCATGGCACTGCTCGCACAGAGGCACAGGGACTGGGGCTGCTTGCTTGTCTTGCCACCTCAAACTTGAAATGTAGCTTTGGGTGTCCGTGCCAGGGGGCCTCCGGCAGCTCTGCTCTGAAAATGCGACCGTCTGCAGATAGCTCGCAGGCAGAAAGAGCTAGCCTGGAAAGCTGTTGCTCAGCCTCATCTGCCCATGGCATTGCTCGCACAGAGGCACAGAGACTGGGGCTGCTTACTTGTCTTGACACCACAAACTTCAAAAGTACCTTTGGGAATCCGTGCAGGGTGCCTTCGGCAGCACTGCTCTGAAAATGCAAGCGTCTGCAGATAACTCGCAGGCAGAAAGAGCTAGCCTGGAAAGCTGTTGCTCAGCCTCATCTGCCCATGGCACTGCTCGCACAGAGGCATAGAGACTGGGGCTGCTTGCTTGTCTTGCCACCTCAAACTTGAAATGTAGCTTTGGGGATCCGTGCACTGTGACTCCGGCAGCCCTGCTCTGAAAATGGGAACGTCTGCAGATAGCTCCCAGGCAGAAAGAGCTATCCTGGAAAGATGTTGCTCAGCCTCATCTGCCCATGGCATTGCTCGCACAGAGGCTCAGGGACTGGGGCTGCTTGCTTGTCTTGCCACCTCAAACTTCAAACGTATCTTTGGGGATCCGTGCACTGTGACTCCGGCAGCCCTGCTCTGAAAATGCAAATGTCTGCAGATAACTCGCAGCCAGAAAGAGCTAGCCTGGAAAGCTGTTGCTCAGCCTCATCTGACCATGGAACTGCTCGCACAGAGGCACAGGGACTGAGGCTGCTTGCTTGTCTTGCCACCTCAAACTTCAAAATTATCTTTGGGTGTCCGTGTCAGGGGGCCTGCGGCAGCTCTGCTCTGAAAATGCGAACGTCTGCAGATAGCTCGCAGGCAGAAAGAGCTAGCCTGGAAAGCTGTTGCTCAGCCTCATCTGCCCATGGCATTGCTCGCACAGAGGCATAGAGACTGGGGCTGCTTACTTGTCTTGACACCACAAACTTCAAAAGTACCTTTGGGAATCCGTGCAGGGTGCCTTCGGCAGCACTGCTCTGAAAATGCAAACGTCTGCAGATAACTCGCAGGCAGTAAGAGCTAGCCTGGAAAGCTGTTGCTCAGCCTCATCTGCCCATGGCACTGCTCGCACAGAGGCACAGAGACTGTGGCTGCTTGCTTGTCTTGCCACCTCAAACTTCAAACGTAAATTTGGGTGTCAGTGCCGGGCACCTCCAACACCCCTACTCCCAAAATGCGAACGTCTGCAGATAGCTCGCAGGCAGAAAGAGCTAGCCTGGAAAGCTCTTGCTCAGCCTCATCTGCCCATGGCACTGCTCGCACAGAGGCACAGGGACTGTGGCTGCTTGCTTGTCTTGTCACCTCAAACTTGAAACGTAGCTTTGGGGATCCGTGCACTGTGACTCCGGCAGCCCTGCTCTGAAAATGTGAACGTCTGCAGATAGCTCGCAGCCAGAAAGAGCTATCCTGGAAAGCTGTTGCTCAGCCTCATCTGCCCATGGCACTGCTCGCACAGAGGCACAGAGACTGGGGCTGCTGGCTTGTCTTGCCATCTCAAACTTCAAACGTAGCTTAGGTGGTCCGTGCCTGGATCCGGCGGCAGCGCTGCTTTAAAAATACGAACGTTTCATATAGCTGAAAGCCAGAAAGAGCTAGCCTGGAAAGCTGCTGCTCAGCCTCATCTGCCCATGGCACTGCTCGCACAGAGGCACAGAGACTGGGGCTGCTTGCTTGTCTTGCCACCTCAAACTTCAAACGTATCTTTCGGTGTCTGTGTATGGGGCCTCGGGCAGGCGTGCTCCGAAATTTCGAACGTCTGTAGATAGAACGCACCCAGAAATAGCTAGCCTGGAAAGCTGTTGCTCAGCCTCATCTGCCCATGGCACTGCTCGCACAGAGGCACAGAGACTGAGGCTGCTTGCTTGTCTTGTCACCTCAAACTTCAAACGTACCTTTGGGAATCCGTGCAGGGTGCCTCCGGCAGCGCTGCTCTGAAAATGCGAACGTCTGCATATAGCTCGCAGGAAGAAAGAGCTAGCCTGGAAAGCTGTTGCTCAGCCTCATCTGCCCATGGCACTGCTCGCACAGAGGCATAGAGACTTGGTCTGCTTGCTTGTCTTGCCACCTCAAACTTGAAATGTAGCTTAGGTGGTCCTTGGCGGGATCCTGCGGCAGCACTGCTTTAAAAAATGGGAACGTCTGCAGATCGATCGCAGCCAGAAAGAGCTAGGCTGGAAAGCTGTTGCTCAGCCTCATCTGCCCATGGCACTGCTCGCACAGAGGCACAGAGACTGGGGCTGCTTGTTTGTCTTGCCATCTCAAACTTCAAACGTAGCTTAGGTGGTCCGTGCCTCGATCCGGCGGCAGCGCTGCTTTAAAAATACGAACGTTGCAGATAGCTCGCAGGCAGAAAGGGCTAGCCTGGAAAGCTGCTGCTCAGCCTCATCTGCCCATGGCACTGCTCGCACAGAGGCACAGAGACTGGGGCTGCTTGCTTGTCTTGCCACCTCAAACTTCAAACGTAGCTTAGGTGATCCGTACAGAAGGCCTCCGGCAGCGCTGCTCTGAAAATGCGAACGTCTACGGATAACTCGCAGCCAGAAAGTGCTAGCCTGGAAAGCTGTTGCTCAGCCTCATCTGCCCATGGCATTGCTCACACAGAGGCACAGAGACTGGGGCTGCTTGCTGGTCTTGACACCACAAACTTCAATCGTACCTTTGGGAATCCGTGCACGGTGCCTTCGGGAGCGCTGCTCTCAAAATGCAAACGTCTGCAGATAACTCGCAGCCAGAAAGAGATAGCCTGGAAAGCTGTTGCTCAGCCTCGTCTGACCATGGAACTGCTCGCACAGAGGCAGAGAGACTGAGGCTGCTTGCTTGTCTTGCCACCTCAAACTTCAAAATGATCTTTGGGTGTCCGTGCCAGGGGGCCTCCGGCAGCTCTGCTCTGAAAATGCGACCGTCTGCAGATAGCTCGCAGGCAGAAAGAGCTAGCCTGGAAAGCTGTTGCTCAGCCTCATCTGCCCATGGCATTGCTCGCACAGAGGCACAGAGAGTGGGGCTGCTTGCTGGTCTTGCCACCACAAACTTCAAACGTAGCTTAGGTGGTCCTTGCCGGGATACTGTGGCAGCCCTGCTTAAAAAATTGGAACGTCTGCAGATAGCTCTCAGGCAGAAAGAGCTAGCCTGGAAAGCTGTTGCTCAGCCTCATCTGACCATGGCACTGCTCGCACAGAGGCACAGAGACTGGGGCTGCTTGCTTGTCTTGCCACCACAAACTTCAAACGTAGCTTAGGTGATCCGTGCAGGAGGCCTCCGGCAGCGCTGCTCTGCAAATGCAAACATCTGCAGATAGCCCGCAGACAACAGAAGCTAGCCTGGAAAGCTGTTGCTCAGCCTCATCTGCCCATGGCACTGCTCGCACAGAGGCACAGAGACTGCGGCTGCTTGCTTGTCTTGCCCCCTCAAACTTCAAACGTAGCTTAGGTGGTACGTGCAGGGGGCCTCCGGCAGCCCTGCTCTGAAAATGCAAACGTCTGCAGATAGCTCGCAGCCACAAAGAGCTAGCCTGGAAAGCTGTTGCTCAGCCTCATCTGCCCATGGCACTGCTCTCACAGAGGCACAGAGACTGGGGCTGCTTGCTTGTCTTGCCACCTCAAACTTCAAACGTAAATTTGGGTGTCCGTGCTGGGCAACTCCAACACCCCTACTCCCAAAATGGGAACGTCTGCAGATAGCTCGCAGGCTGAAATAGCTAGCCTGGAAAGCTGTTGCTCAGCCTCATCTGCCCATTGCACTGCTCGCACACAGGCACAGAGACTGGGGCTGCTTGCTTGTCATGCCACCTCAAAGTTGAAACGTGGCTTAGGTGATCCGTAGAGAAGGCCTCCGGCAGCCCTGTTCTGAAAATGCGAACGTCTGCGTATAACTCGCAGCCAGAAAGAGCTAGCCTGGAAAGCTGTTGCTCAGCCTCATCTGCCCATGGCATTGCTCGCACAGAGGCACAGAGACTGGGGCTGCTTGCTTATTTTGCCACCTCAAACTTCAAACGCATCTTTGGGGGTCCGTGCAACGGGGCTCCGGCAGCCCTTCTCTGAAAATGCGAACGTCTGCAGATAGCTCCCAGCCAGAAAGAGCTAGCCTGGAAAGCTGTTGCTCAGCCTCATCTGCCCATGGCACTGCTCGCACAGAGGCACAGAGACTGGGGCTGCTTGCTTGTCTTGCCACCTCAAACGTCAAATGTATCTTAGGTGATCCGTGCATGGGTCCTCCGGCATCCCTGTTCTGAAAATGCGAGAACGCCTGCAGATAGCTCACAGCCAGAAAGTGCTAGCCTGGAAAGCTGTTGCTCAGCCTCATCTGCACATGGTACTGCTCGCACAGAGGCACAGAGACTGGGGCTGCTTGCTTGTCTTGCCCTCTGAAACTTCAAACGTAGCTTAGGTGGTCCTTGGCGGGATCCTGCGCCAGCCCTGCTTAAAAAATGGGAACGTCTGCAGATAGATCGCAGGCAGAAAGAGCTAGCCTGGAAAGCTGTTGCTCAGCCTCATCTGCCTATGGCTTTGCTCGCACAGAGGCACAGAGACTGGGGCTGCTTGCTTGTCTTGCCACCACAAACTTCCATAGTACCTTTGGGAATCCGTGAAGGGTGCCTCCGGCAGCCCTGCTCTGAAAATGCAAACATCTGCAGATAGCTCGCAGCCAAAAGAAGCTAGCCTGGAAAGCTGTTGCTCAGCCTCATCTGCCCATGGCACTGCTCGCACAGAGGCATAGAGACTGGGGCTGCTTGCTTGTCTTGCCACCTCAAACTTGAAATGTAGCTTTGGAGATCCGTGCACTGTGACTCCGGCAGCCCTGCTCTGAAAATGCGAACGTCTGTACATAGCTCGCAGCCAGAAAGAGCTAGCCTGGAAAGCTGTTGCTCAGCCTCATCTGCCCATGGCACTGCTCGCACAGAGGCACAGGGACTGGGGCTGCTTGCTTGTCTTGCCACCTCAAACTTGAAATGTAGCTTTGGGGATCCGTGCACTGTGACTCCGGCAGCCCTGCTCTGAAAATGCAAACCTCTGCAGATAACTCGCAGGCAGAAAGAGCTAGCCTGGCAAGCTGTTGCTCAGCCTCATCTGCCCATGGCACTGCTCGCACAGAGGCACAGAGACTGGGGCTGCTTGCTGGTCTTGACACCTCAAACTTCAAAATTATCTTTGGGTGTCCGTGTCAGGGGGCCTCCGGCAGCTCCGCTCTGAAAATGCGAACGTCTGCAGATAGCTCGCAGCCAGAAAGAGCTAGCCTGGAAAGCTGTTGCTCAGCCTCATCTGCCCATGGCACTGCTCGCACAGAGGCACAGAGACTGGGGCTGCTGGCTTCTCTTGCCATCTCAAACTTCAAACGTAGCTTAGGTTGTCCGTGCCTGGATCCGACGGCAGCGCTGCTTTAAAAATACGAATGTTTCATATAGCTGAAAGCCAGAAAGAGCTAGCCTGGAAAGCTGCTGCTCAGCCTCATCTGCCCATTGCACTGCTCGCACACAGGCACAGAGACTGGGGCTGCTTGCTTGTCTTGCCACGTCAAACTTGAAACGTGGCTTTGATGATCCGTACAGAAGGCCATCGTCAGCCCTGCTCTGAAAATGCGAACGTCTGCGGATAACTCGCAGCCAGAAAGAGCTAGCCTGGAAAGCCCTTTCTCAACCTCATCTGCCCATGGCATTGCTCGCACAGAGGCACAGAGACTGGGGCTGCTTGCTTGTCTTGCCACCTCAAACTTCAAACGTATCTTTCGGTGTCTGTGCATGGGGCCTCGGGCAGGCGTGCTCCGAAATTTCGAACGTCTGTAGATAGAACGCACCCAGAAACAGCTAGCCTGGAAAGCTGTTGCTCAGCCTCATCTGCCCATGGCACTGCTCGCACAGAGGCACAGAGACTGAGGCTGCTTGCTTGTCTTGTCACCTCAAACTTCAAACGTACCTTTGGGAGTCCGTGCAGGGTGCCTCCGGCAGCGCTGCTCTGAAAATGCGAACGTCTGCAGATAGCTCGCAGGCAGAAACAGCTAGCCTGGAAAGCTGTTGCTCAGCCTCATCTGCCCATGGCACTGCTCGCACAGAGGCACAGAGTTTGGGGCTGCTTGCTGGTCTTGCCACCAAAAACTTCAAACGTAGCTTAGGTGGTCCTTGGCGGGATCCTGCGGCAGCCCTGCTTAAAAAATGGGAACGTCTGCAGATTGATCGCAGCCAGAAAGAGCTAGCCTGGAAAGCTGTTGCTCAGCCTCATCTGCCCATGGCACTGCTCGCACAGAGGCACAGAGACTGGGGCTGCTTGCTTGTCTTGACACCACAAACTTCCATAGTACCTTTGGGAATCCGTGCAGGGGGCCCCCGCATCTCTGCTCTGAAAATGCGAACGTCTGCAGATAGATCGGAGCCAGAAAGAGCTAGCCTGGAAAGCTGTTGCTCAGCCTCATCTGCCCATGGCACTGCTCGCACAGAGGCACAGAGACTGTGGCTGCTTGCTTGTCTTGCCACCTCACACTTCAAACGTAAATTTGGGTATCCGTGCCTGGCACCTCCAACACCCCTACTCCCAAAATGCGAACGTCTGCAGATAGCTCGCAGCCAGAAAGAGCTAGCCTGGAAAGCTGTTGCTCAGCCTCATCTGCCCATGGCACTGCTCGCACAGAGGCACAGGGACTGGGGCTGCTTGCTTGTCTTGCCACCTCAAACTTGAAACGTAGCTTTGGGGATCCGTGCACTGTGACTCCGGCAGCTCTGCTCTGAAAATGCGAACGTCTGCAGATAGCTCGCAGGCAGAAAGAGCTAGCCTGGAAAGCTGTTGCTCAGCCTCATCTGCCCATGGCACTGCTCTCACAGAGGCACAGAGACTGGGGCTGCTTGCTTGTCTTGCCACCTCAAAATTGAAAAGTAGCTTAGGTGGTCTGTGCCGGGCGCCTCCTGCAGCCCCACTGTGAAAATGTGAACGTCTGCAGATAGCTCGCAGGCAGAAAGAGCTAGCCTGGAAAGCTGTTGCTCAGCCTCATCTGCCCATGGCACTGCTCGCACAGAGGCACAGAGACTGGGGCTGCTTGCTTGTCTTGCCACCACAAACTTCAAACGTAGCTTAGGTGATCCGTGCAGGAGGCCTCCGGCAGCGCTGCTCTGCAAATGCAAACATCTGCAGATAGCCCGCAGACAAAAGAAGCTAGCCTGGAAAGCTGTTGCTCAGCCTCATCTGCCCATGGCACTGCTCGCACAGAGGCACAGAGACTGCGGCTGCTTGCTTGTCTTGCCCCCTCAAACTTCAAACTAGCTTAGGTGGTACGTGCAGGGGGCCTCCGGCAGCCCTGCTCTGAAAATGCAAACGTCTGCAGATAGCTCGCAGCCACAAAGAGCTAGCCTGGAAAGCTGTTGCTCAGCCTCATCTGCCCATGGCACTGCTCTCACAGAGGCACAGAGACTGGGGCTGCTTGCTTGTCTTGCCACCTCAAACTTCAAACGTAAATTTGGGTGTCCGTGCTGGGCACCTCCAACACCCCTACTCCCAAAATGCGAACGTCTGCAGATAGCTCGCAGGCTGAAATAGCTAGCCTGGAAAGCTGTTGCTCAGCCTCATCTGCCCATTGCACTGCTCGCACACAGGCACAGAGACTGGGGCTGCTTGCTTGTCTTGCCACCTCAAACTTGAAACGTGTCTTAGGTGATCCGTAGAGAAGGCCTCCGGCAGCCCTGTTCTGAAAATGCGAACGTCTGCGTATAACTCGCAGCCAGAAAGAGCTAGCCTGGAAAGCTGTTGCTCAGCCTCATCTGCCCATGGCATTGCTCGCACAGAGGCACAGAGACTGGGGCTGCTTGCTTGTCTTGCCACCTCAAACTTCAAACGCATCTTTGGGGGTCCGTGCAACGGGGCTCCGGCAGCCCTTCTCTGAAAATGCGAACGTCTGCAGATAGCTCCCAGCCAGAAAGAGCTAGCCTGGAAAGCTGTTGCTCAGCCTCATCTGCCCATGGCACTGCTCGCACAGAGGCACAGAGACTGGGGCTGCTTGCTTGTCTTGCCACCTCAAACGTCAAATGTATCTTAGGTGATCCGTGCATGGGTCCTCCGGCATCCCTGTTCTGAAAATGCGAGAACGCCTGCAGATAGCTCACAGCCAGAAAGTGCTAGCCTGGAAAGCTGTTGCTCAGCCTCATCTGCACATGGTACTGCTCGCACAGAGGCACAGAGACTGGGGCTGCTTTCTTGTCTTGCCCTCTGAAACTTCAAACGTAGCTTAGGTGGTCCTTGGCGGGATCCTGCGCCAGCCCTGCTTAAAAAATGGGAACGTCTGCAGATAGATCGCAGGCAGAAAGAGCTAGCCTGGAAAGCTGTTGCTCAGCCTCATCTGCCCATGGCACTGCTCGCACAGAGGCACAGGGACTGGGGCTGCTTGCTTGTCTTGCCACCTCAAACTTGAAACGTAGCTTTGGGGATCCGTGCACTGTGACTCCGGCAGCCCTGCTCTGAAAATGCAAACCTCTGCAGATAACTCGCAGGCAGAAAGAGCTAGCCTGGAAAGCTGTTGCTCAGCCTCATCTGCCCATGGCACTGCTCGCACAGAGGCACAGAGACTGGGACTGCTTGCTGGTCTTGACACCTCAAACTTCAAAATTATCTTTGGGTGTCCGTGTCAGGGGGCCTCCGGCAGCTCTGCTCTGAAAATGCGAACGTCTGCAGATAGCTCGCAGCCAGAAAGAGCTAGCCTGGAAAGCTGTTGCTCAGCCTCATCTGCCCATGGCACTGCTCTCACAGAGGCACAGAGACTGGGGCTGCTTGCTTGTCTTGCCACCTCAAAATTGAAATGTAGCTTAGGTGGTCTGTGCCGAGCGCCTCCTGCAGCCCTGCTGTGAAAATGTGAACGTCTGCAGATAGCTCGCAGCGAGAAAGAGCTAGCCTGGAAAGCTGTTGCTCAGCCTCATCTGCCCATGGCACTGCTCGCACAGAGGCACAGAGACTGGGGCTGCTGGCTTGTCTTGCCATCTCAAACTTCAAACGTAGCTTAGGTGGTCCGTGCCTGGATCCGACGGCAGCGCTGCTTTAAAAATACGAACGTTTCAGATAGCTGAAAGCCAGAAAGAGCTAGCCTGGAAAGCTGTTGCTCAGCCTCATCTGCCCATGGCATTGCTCGCACAGAGGCACAGAGACTGGGGCTGCTTGCTTATTTTGCCACCTCAAACTTCAAACGCATCTTTGGGGGTCCGTGCAACGGGGCTCCGGCAGCCCTTCTCTGAAAATGCGAACGTCTGCAGATAGCTCCCAGCCAGAAAGAGCTAGCCTGGAAAGCTGTTGCTCATCCTCATCTGCCCATGGCACTGCTCGCACAGAGGCACAGAGACTGGGGCTGCTTGCTTGTCTTGCCACCTCAAACGTCAAATGTATCTTAGGTGATCCGTGCATGGGTCCTCCGGCATCCCTGTTCTGAAAATGCGACAACGCCTGCAGATAGCTCACAGCCAGAAAGTGCTAGCCTGGAAAGCTGTTGCTCAGCCTCATCTGCCCATGGCACTGCTCGCACAGAGGCACAGAGACTGGGGCTGCTTGCTTGTCTTGCCCTCTGAAACTTCAAACGTAGCTTAGGTGGTCCTTGGCGGGATCCTGCGCCAGCCCTGCTTAAAAAATGGGAACGTCTGCAGATAGATCGCAGGCAGAAAGAGCTAGCCTGGAAAGCTGTTGCTCAGCCTCATCTGCCCATGGCACTGCTCGCACAGAGGCACAGAGACTGTGGCTGCTTGCTTGTCTTGCCACCTCAAACTTCAAACGTGCCTTAGGTGGTTCTTGGCGGGATACTTCGGCAGCCCTGCTTAAAAAATGGGAACGTCTGCAGATAGATCGCAGGCAGAAAGAGCTAGCCTGGAAAGCTGTTGCTCAGCCTCATCTGCCTATGGCTTTGCTCGCACAGAGGCACAGAGACTGGGGCTGCTTGCTTGTCTTGCCACCACAAACTTCCATAGTACCTTTGGGAATCCGTGAAGGGTGCCTCCGGCAGCCCTGCTCTGAAAATGCAAACATCTGCAGATAGCTCGCAGCCAAAAGAAGCTAGCCTGGAAAGCTGTTGCTCAGCCTCATCTGCCCATGGCACTGCTCGCACAGAGGCACAGAGACTGGGGCTGCTTGCTGGTCTTGACACCTCAAACTTCAAAATTATCTTTGGGTGTCCGTGTCAGGGGGCCTCCGGCAGCTCTGCTCTGAAAATGCGAACGTCTGCAGATAGCTCGCAGCCAGAAAGAGCTAGCCTGGAAAGCTGTTGCTCAGCCTCATCTGCCCATGGCACTGCTCTCACAGAGGCACAGAGACTGGGGCTGCTTGCTTGTCTTGCCACCTCAAAATTGAAATGTAGCTTAGGTGGTCTGTGCCGAGCGCCTCCTGCAGCCCTGCTGTGAAAATGTGAACGTCTGCAGATAGCTCGCAGCCAGAAAGAGCTAGCCTGGAAAGCTGTTGCTCAGCCTCATCTGCCCATGGCACTGCTCGCACAGAGGCACAGAGACTGGGGCTGCTGGCTTGTCTTGCCATCTCAAACTTCAAACGTAGCTTAGGTGGTCCGTGCCTGGATCCGACGGCAGCGCTGCTTTAAAAATACGAACGTTTCAGATAGCTGAAAGCTAGAAAGAGCTAGCCTGGAAAGCTGCTGCTCAGCCTCATCTGCCCATTGCACTGCTCGCACACAGGCACAGAGACTGGGGCTGCTTGCTTGTCTTGCCACGTCAAACTTGAAAAGTGGCTTTGATGATCCGTACAGAAGGCCATCGTCAGCCCTGCTCTGAAAATGCGAACGTCTGCGGATAACTCGCAGCCAGAAAGAGCTAGCCTGGAAAGCTGTTGCTCAGCCTCATCTTCCCATGGCATTGCTCGCACAGAGGCACAGAGACTGGGGCTGCTTGCTTGTCTTGCCACCTCAAACTTCAAACGTATCTTTCGGTGTCTGTGCATGGGGCCTCGGGCAGGCGTGCTCCGTAAGTTCGAACGTCTGTAGATAGAACGCACCCAGAAACAGCTAGCCTGCAAAGCTGTTGCTCAGCTTCATCTGCCCATGGCACTGCTCGCACAGAGGCACAGAGACTGAGGCTGCTTGCTTGTCTTGTCACCTCAAACTTCAAACGTACCTTTGGGAATCCGTGCAGGGTGCCTCCGGAAGCGCTGCTCTGAAAATGCGAACGTCTGCAGATAGCTCGCAGCCAGAAAGAGCTAGCCTGGAAAGCTGTTGCTCAGC